>NW_026652277.1:53390991-53522848 GCF_009828535.3 Hylobates moloch
TTGCATTTCTCTGATGGCCAGTGATGATGAGCATTTTTTCATGTGTCTTTTGGCTGCATAAATGTCTTCTTTTGAGAAGTGTCTGTTCATATCCTTTGCCCACTTTTTGATGGGGTTGTTTGTTTTTTTTCTTGTAAATTTGTTTGTTCATTGTAGATTCTGGATATTAGCCCTTTGTCAGATGAGTAGTTTGCAAACATTTTCTCCCATTCTGTAGGTTGCCCATTCACTCTGACGGTAGTTTCTTTTGCTGTGCAGAAGCTCTTTAGTTTAATTAGGTCCTACTTGTCAATTTTGGCTTCTGTTGCCATTGCTTTAATTGCTTCAAAGAGAATAAAATACCTAGGAATCCAACTTACAAGGGATGTGAAGGACCTCTTCAAGGAGAACTACAAATCACTGCTCAATGAAATAAAAGAGGATACAAACAAATGGAAGAACATTCCATGCTCATGGGTAGGAAGAATCAATATTGTGAAAATGGCCATACTGCCCAAGGTAATTTATAGATTCAATGCCATCCCCGTCAAGCTACCAACAACTTTCTTCACAGAATTGGAAAAAACTACTTTAAAGTTCATATGGAACCAAAAAAGAGCCTGCATTGCCAAGGCAATCCTAAGCCAAAAGAACAAAGCTGGAGGCATCACGCTACCTGACTTCAAACTACACTACAAGGCTACAGTAACCAAAACAACATGGTACTGGTACCAAAACAGAGATATAGACCAATGGAACAGAACAGAGCCCTCAGAAATAATGTTGCATATCTACAACTATCTGATCTTTGACAAACCTGACAAAAACAAGAAATGGGGAAAGGATTCCCTATTAAATGGTGCTGGGAAAACTGGCTAGCCATATGTAGAAAGCTGAAACTGGATCCCTTCCTTACACCTTATACAAAAATTAATTCAAGATGGATTAAAGACTTACATGTTAGACCTAAAACCATAAAAACTCTAGAAGAAAACCTAGGAAATACCATTCAGGACGTAGGCATGGGCAAGGACTTCATGTCTTTTTCTGTTTTATGCCCCTCAGTTGAATTCTTTCTTCTGAGGAGGCAAGAATTGAAGTTGCTGCAGACACATATGAATTTGCCACTGGTAACTCGAGGTGCCTTGGATCTCTTCAACTGCTAACACATCAGTAAACTTGTTTTATTTAAAAGACAGTAAACATACAATAAATGCAGTGGTGATTAAGACAGAAAAGAGATTGCTCTCATGGAGTTTATGGTTTAGTGGTGAGGGAAGGGGTAGAGAACATGCAAGTTAAAAAAATGAATAAGATAATTTGAAAGATTCAATTACTTCCTAATCCTCTATCTTTCAAGCATTATTGGTGTAAGCGCATATGTGGGGGATGGACATGAATCCCATATGACAATTTTGTCAAGATCTTTTCAAGATAATTGAGGAAAGGGAGCACCTTTCCTCATCTTCATTATTTCTTTATATTATTTGAAGCTGTTCAGTATATAAATAACCATCCAGTTGGCCCTTTTCCAATTGAGAACATGTTATGAAAGTCAATGAAAGGGTCCTGAGGTCTTCAAAGCCTGGGGACATCTTTCTTGATTGGTTGTGCTCCAAGGTTTTCTCTCTACCGTGTATGCATCTGAGGAAGCCTTTCATCAATCTCAGACCACTACCCAGAAATTTCAAACTTGACCCAACTCCAGAAAATCACTTGGGTGACTGAAAGAAGCATTTAACCTTCAGGGTTAGTTCATGACTAGAGGAGATCCCATTCTTGACTATGTCCAGTAAGCATGGGATTCCTTAAACTATCCAAAGCCTAATTCTTATCTCTAATGAGAAGTAGCTCAAGAGAACTCTAAGCTCCTCTCCTTCCTGAAAAGCATTGCACATGTTAGATGTAACCCAGCCTGATGGCTGTGATATGAATGCTGTAACTACCATAAAGCCAATAGGTCTACTGCATTCCTGATGTTTTCTATTCCAGACTAACAACTGAACCCCAAAGTGGATAATAAAATAAAATCCCTAAAATATTTGGAATAAAATATCTTCTCTTATTCATACAATCTTTTTTCCAAATCTTATAGATAGGTAGTGTATTAAGATGGAATGAGACAGAAAACACAGTAATATGAACAGGGAATTTTAATATAAAGATTATGAACAGAACTAACTATAGAGGACTAACGAGGACCAGGGTGGAGGAAGACTATCCAATGAAGAAATAAATTTGGAAGTTCCTTTCTCTAAGTCTGGGGTTCAGACCTCATTGGAAAAGATACTGTTGGTACCCTTTGGATGGCAGAGAAGTTCACTGGGTTTCCTCAGGCCAGACTAATTCACAGTTGCCGGGTAATCAATAAATACCCCTCCATAGTACAAGTGAGTTGAAGTAGGCAGACACAATTGCAGCTAGACCTGGCAAGCCAGAAATGCACTTCCAGAGTGCAGGTGGACTGAAACTGGTAAGCAGGGAACTAGAGCTGGAACTACAGCTGGAACTAACAAGAAGGAAATCCCCCTCCAAGGTGCAGGTGGGCCACAGCTATGAAGCAGACTGCTGCAGTGCTTACAAGACTCACTAGGAATCCACTCATGGAGGTATGAGTGGAACTTGACAGGAAGCCATCCGCAGAATTACCACTTAAACTCGAAGGGGATGAGTACTACTAGATGCCTCTCACGTGTGTCACTGGCAAACAAGCATGAGGAGCAAAAAGCAGCATCAAGAAACACTTTGGAATAGGAGAAAAAAGCCCCTTCTTCCTCACTGTTCCTCCAGTGCCCTCTACTGACAACGTTTAACATCCTGCCAACTACAAAGGATAAATGCTTATAGGTTCCATCTCCATTATTAAAAAGCATGTAGTGATAGGTGGATTTGGAGCTGAAAGGTAATAAATTGATAGCTGGCACAGATCACCAGACTACCTCTTTGGCTACTGTTTCCATATGCACCCTTCTAACACATTTGAGCTTCCATACCACATTAAAATAACCCTAAATTTCCATCTAACAAGATTCAACTATTTTACTTACAAGTGATGTAGTTCTTACCCTTTCCCCAAAACGAGGAGAGACATAGTCCCAGCAGTCACTGTATCTATCGCCTGCTATATTAGTTATTCCTCAAGTTCCTCCATAGCTCTACTGAATATGTTGTCACTTAAAGAGTAAGTTATAAAGTTAATCTCCACCGACTAGTATATAAAAGTAAATGGAAAGAAGAAAGCAAAAAGAAAGTTAATATATACAAATATTAGAAACAAAAAGCGTATATGCAAAATTACTATGGTCCTTGTTTCTGCACTTGTACGGTTGACCCTTGAACAACAAAGAGGTTAGAGGTGCCAAGCCTTCACCATGCAATCAAAAATCTACTCTAACCTTTAACTTCCCCAGAACTTAACTATTAATAGCCTACTGTTGACTGGAAAGCTTAGCAACAACATTAACAGTTATTTAACGTACATTTTATATATTATATGTATTATATACTGCATTCTCACAATAAAGTAAGCTAGAGAAAATAAAATGTTGATAAGCAAATCATAAGAAAGAGAAAATATATTTAAGTGAAAGTGAATCATGAAGTCTTCATCCTTGTCATCTTCATGTTGAGTAGGCTGAGGAGGAGGAGGAATAGGAGGGGTTGGTCTTGCTGTCTCGGGGTGGCAGCCGCAAAAGAAAATCTATGTACAAGTGGACCCACACAGTTCAAACCTATGTTATTCAAAGGTCTACTTCATTTGATATCTAAGACTTCTTTTGTCCATTAGCCATATTGTATTTGCTTTGCCCTTAGCCAGAACCTCAGCTGGTTGACAGTTCTTTACCTGGTGTAATAACCCAAATGTTCATTCCCGAAGTGTCTGAGTCCTCAGTTACCCTGCCTTTTTTGTTGTTTTTTACTTGCTATACTTTTCTGTTGACTTTCGCTATTGAGCACGAATATACTAGGAGACACCACAGAGAATCTACCATATTCCAACATAGTCCTCCTTATCCCCATTATGTAACAGCAGCCCAGTTTCTCCTTTGTTATTGGAATTGATCATTCCAACCAGAAAAGTAAATTCTTTTTCTTTTGAAATGTTTCTTCAGTGGCATAAGAAGCCCAAAATGATCATTTGGCAGTCTCATCTCCCCATTCAATTGAATCATTATTGTTTCCACTGATGGAAGTATCTTCCATGCCTCATTCCCTTTAGTGACCAGCATCCATAAACAACCAAAATGCAAAGTTGCAGGACAGGAAGCAAAAATTCTGTGAGTAGGGTATTATGTGATATTTTGAGAAGAACATTGCCAATCCTACCCTTTGATTTCCAGGCCCTCGGATTCTTGCTATAGAAAAGGCATCCTCATATAATAATCTCTAACTCAAAGCATATACTAAGTACATCCTGTAAAATGGAACCTCATTCCTGTATTATCTCTCAGCTGACACCATACCTGACTGGTTTAGTAAGCCATTCCATCTTTAAATTGGTCCAGCCACTTCTGAGTGATGGGGGATGTGGTAACATTAGTTAATTCCATCAGTATGAGCCCATTGCTACATTTCTTTTGCTTTGAAATGAGTTCCTTGGTCACACACAATTATGTGTGGAATGCCATAAAGAGGATAAGTTATTCTGTGAGTTCAATGCTGGCAGAAGCATTAAAGGTGGGAAAGGCAAATCTGTACCAAAAATATGTCTATTCCAAGAGACAAATATCTTCCCCCTTTATGATAGAAGACCCAATGTAATTAATCTGCCACCATTTCATGGTACTCCCAGAAAATGATGCTATATTGCGGGCTCAGTTCTTCTCTGTTGTTAACAGATTAGGCACTCAGCAGTAGTGCAGCCAGGAGCCAGGTCACCCTTGGTAAGTGCACACCATGATGTTGAGCCCATGCACACCTCCATCACTGACATCATGGCCACTTTGCTCATAGGCTCATTGTACAAGCAGTGGGCTAGCTTGGGAAACCTAGCTGACTGACCACTAGAGAACATGTCATCTTATCCTCCTGACTATTAAAATAGACATCCTTTGGTGGGCATTAATATAGAAAACAAATATCTTCACAGTTTGTGTCCATTATAAGAGGTCCATTTACATACTTTTTTTTTTTCCCCGAGACAGAGTCTTGCTCTGTCACCCAGGCTGGAGTGTAGTGGCACTATCTTAGCTCACTGCAACCTCCACCTCCCGGGTTCAAGCGATTCTTATCCTTTAGCTTCCTGAGTAGCTGAGACTACAGGCATTCACCACCATACCTGGCTAATTTTAGTATTTTTCGTTAGTAGGATGGGGTTTTGCCATGTTGGCCAGGCTGGTCTTGAATTCTTGGCCTCAAGTGATCCACCGGCCTCAGCCTCCCAAAGTGCTAGGATTACAGGTGTGAGCCACCATGCCCAGCCCCATTCACATACTTATTCTCAGGCTTCCTTGTCACCAATCTCCCAATTCTCTTCCTTCCAAGACCCTGATCATCCAGCTAAACTATTAACAACTGCACATAAATTAATGTATATCTTTATTTCTGGCTATCTCTTGCTCAAGACACAGTAGACAACCAAAATAGTTATGTTAATATAATGTTAATGATTCATGCAAATTGAATTCTATAAAGTGAATGACACTTCATACTGAATCCAGCTACAAGACTCCCTAGATTCATTTAATACTAGCTGACTCCCAAGCCTTGCCAACTTGCTCAATGGAATCCTACCAGCTGTCATTGTCACCTTTCACTTAATATTTATCACTCTCTCAATCTTTCCCAGAGTGATGTCTAGACTTAGACATAAGTCTATGGCTCCTGCCATGGAAGAAACCACAGCAAATTTACCAGATCCTGTCCAACTCAACAATACCATACTATGGGAAGTATGACCTGGATTTCCCAACAGAATTCCAAGAGGCAAGGTAATATAACTCAGAATTGCAATGACATTAGTGTCTATGGCATAAACCTTGACCAAGAGAACTACAAGAGGCAAGTATGTACTGGCAAATAAATCTATTCATTTCCTCCTGCTGCTGATTATTCCAAGGCACAGAGATACTAGACATCATCTCAGGAGACATCCCTTATGACTGAACAGCTGTGATTTTTGGTGTGTGAACATGTACTTGAGTAGTTGAGAAATGATTTTTTATTTGTGTTCCTTTTTCCCTATCTTATTTCCCTTCTTCCTTAACTTTTATTACCCTGAGATTGTACTCCCCAAGAAAGCATTATTAACATATATGCTTTGTCTCAAGCTCTGTGTTTTAGGTAATCTGGGCTAATATATATCATATATATTCTAGGCAATTTTTTTAAAAGGGAAATTATGATGAATCTTGTGTGTTGCTACCTGTTCCTCACTCTATTTGTTATATTGGATTTCCATAAGTTGTACTTTAAAATCTCATTCTACAATTTATTCCAGGTTTTAAGTTATAATGATTTTTAAATTATAAGATATCTTCTAAACAGTGGTTCAGTGGGGGCAGAAAAGGAGGAAGAGATTTACAGAAAAGCTAAATTAAATCACATGGATTATCACAGTTTACTTTTTTAATTCAGAAAATGGATTTTAAAAGCTAAAATAATAGGTCCTTATGGCA
Organism: Hylobates moloch; assembly: GCF_009828535.3. NCBI lineage: Eukaryota > Metazoa > Chordata > Mammalia > Primates > Hylobatidae > Hylobates > Hylobates moloch. The sequence continues at coordinate 53,397,588 of NW_026652277.1, forward strand.
TTTAACAAACAACTGCTCTTCACCAGTATTCCCAATGGTTTTACCCACTGGCATTTATTGAATAGCTAAAGACAATGCTAAAATTGTGCTTCTTTTGGCCAACAAATGGAAAACCCAGATGCCAAGGTGAAAAAGATTTGTTCTCTGGTAGTAGCTACAGCAGCTGTCTACTTGGCATATTCCTTAGAAAGCTTCAAAGTTGCCTAGGATACAGACTTTGTAAACTGGGATCCTGCAGAGCCTTTAAAAAGATTTTTTTTGTTTAATGCAAGACCTATGTCAACATTAAATTAGCAATATAGCTTCTAATCTACACATATACACATATGCATTGATTTGCAGATCTACGGAAACAGGGCATATAATGAATAATACAAATTACGGGATCAAATAAACTGAACATATTTTGTCATGACAGAGAAAATATGACCCACATGTAGCTTGGAAGCTTTACTTGGGAAGTGAACGTTTGAAGATCATATTCCTGAACAGCTTTTCGTCAATGCTTAGACCTAAGTTTCTGCACTAATCAATAATTATAAAATTGCCTTCAGTAATACTAATTTAACAATTTAGTTTAACGAGCAAGTAGAAATCAGAGTAACACAATCCTAATCACAATATGTTATCAAACACTGTCAAAATGAAGTAAAAGGTGATAGGTGTCAGTGTTGGAATCATTGAATTCTACACTTAAAATGGGTAAATATTGTGGTGTGTATTATACTTCAATAAAGCTTTTTATAAAAATAGAATTTAAAATTACGGATTATTGTAAAGAAAACAGTAGATAAATGGGAGCATGCACACACTCAAACATGTGTGTGCACACCTTCTGTAGGCTGAAATTCGAACATCTGTGTCTTAGCCACTTAAAACCATCCCTAGACACTTAACTCCACATACATACCACTGTGTGAATGAGCAGCTAGGAGTGGCTGTTTTCAGACTACTCCTAAGTTCACTATCCTTGTAACTTGGCTGTAATCACGAGAAACCTCATGTTGGTGACCTCTATAGATGATCACATGTTCCCTGATATACAGTAAATTTTGGCCACAAATAAAAGACAGTTTTACATTACCCAATTTAGGCACCTGTGTTTCAACATTTTAGATCACTGGAATACACTCGTAGCTGTTCCTTTCATAAAGAATGTTGCATGTACTCTAAGAAAGGGGAAATACTGAGTCAGGCAGATTGACGGTATTTTACACTGAAGAAAAGACCTTTGAAAGTTTGCCAGGCTTTGAGAAAGGGTCAGCCAGAGCCCCCACAAGAAGGTAGTTTTCCCATCTTCCTGTCAATAATACTTGGCATGCTGAGTTGTTTTATCAGACAGATGGTGGACTATGCACCATTATGACCAATACAGTGTTGTCACTTGTGCAAAAGAGTCCCATGAACTGTTAAGCTCCTCTGCCACCTCAGAGATGGCTCTGTTTGTGCAACCCTTTATAATTTTGCTGTATTAATTCGCTGTCCCTAATGTCAAGAATGACACATCATAACGAAACTTGGATGTTAAAATCAACTTTGAAGACTTTAATTCAGTTTTAGTAGATTTTTAACTTATCAAAAATGTATCAGCAATGATACAATTAATATTTTAATTAACTCATAAATTTTTTTCAAATTAAAAATTCTCAAATCTATGTTAGCATTCCAATTGATGTATAATTTCTTCTGAATTTAAAAATCAGTTTTAAAAAGAATTTAGATATTCTAAACCTGGGGGGGGGAATCTTTTATTTTTCCATAAAATGCATTTTGCAAATTCTTCAAGTTGAAATAAGAGGTCCTTTTAAATTTAAGGGGAGGTTTGTTATTTTTATCTGAAACTTATTTACATTCATAGAGTTCCTAAAATAAATACTTCTCAATAAATAATTTGGTGAAAATTTTTCTGACACTTAAAAAGACAAAAAGATGTGAAATTTTGGTCAGTGGAATGCAATGGATGTATATGAACTTATTTTTAAGCTGAAAAACAAATGGAGGCTTAGTAAGTAAAATATCTGTAATTTTGTCAATACTTTCTCTTTGCATTGATAGAACAAATATAAAATGTTAACCAAAGAAATATACATTTTACAAGACTTATGTAGTTATAAGTAGGTTATAAAATTAACCTATAATAATTTTTTAACAAGAAAGAAGCTAAGTACTGGAGGTAGCTTCTTTGTATAAATGTCATTATTTCTAGAAATAGATTAAAAAAATTAAATGGTTAGAAGTGTTGGATGAACCTGGAGACAAATACTTCATAACTTCCAGTAATATTCTCATACAATGGAACTATGATCTATCTATCTGATCCATACTGGAGGTAGCTTCTTTGTATAAATGTTCTTATTTCTAGAAATAGATAAAAATTAAATGGTTAGAAGTGTTGGATGAACCTGGAGGCAAATACTTCCTAACTTCCAGTAATATTCCCATATAATGGTACTATGATCTATCTATCTGATCCAATTACCACCCATTTATATCTTTACATTCAGAGAAAGCACGAGCAGAAAGACATACTTAAGGTTTTCCAAACAATGTGTGGTGAAATTGTTAAAGTTCTGTTTTCCCAAAATTGTCAGTAACTATCCTGTTAACAGCAACAAAAGGGAACTATTCACACTACATTAAGTTCACATTTAAAACAGGAAAGCATCATTCTTTCTCAACATAGTATAATTGACTTAAAAGCATTAACAAAATATTGGACAGGTAAATATCTCTATGTGGAGTCACCAAGGTAGTCACTGTACCCCAGGTTTTTTTGAATAATTGGTTTATATGGGTATTTGCTTACATAGATTGGATTCTGAATTTTTTTTTCTTTCAAGCTGAAGCTGTTTTCGTTCACACTTAGAGTCCTCCATCTGTCGATAAAGCCTGTTAGCTCACCACCTCACTGGCTCCGAGGTGCTAGTTTTCCATCTGGTAAAGCCCTAAAGAGAACCCCAGAGTTGGGGAAGCGTGAATCCTGTGGGTGCTCTCAACTCTAGGGCTTATGTCCCCAAAGGGATGGGGTCTTTTTGACAGTCAGCAAGTGTTTAGAAGCAATACCGTCGGAACCCGCTCATGGCTTCTTCTAGACCAAAAGACAGCTAGTGGCAGTCCAGGCAAGGCACTGGACTAAGCTGTTAAATGAAAAAGGTCAGCTTCTGGTATCCTCCCACTTTCCTTTTCTTGCCCCTTTCTCCCTTCTTGGCCTACATTTCATTATTAACTAATTAACAAGGACTTTTCATGTAGATATTTACAAACCGTCTCACAATGCTATGTGAGAAATTAAAATTAGTTAGGAAATTGGGATAAAAATAACTGGTAAAAAAAATCCTTTAGCCTTACTAGAATTAAGTCATAAACTGAATACTGAGTACCTTAGTAGTTTGTTCAAAGAGAAAACATACATGATTAATGGTGTTCATAATGACATTTTAAAAAATAATCAATTGTTATGAAAAAAACCCAGACATTCCTAGCACTGAGATTTGAAACAAATTATTTTCATGGATTCTTATTAAAAGGTCACTGCATGGAGTAGAGAATGCACCCTTAACAATATCATCCAGGAACTACAAGTTTTATGGGGCTATTGTTAATAATGGCACCAGTAAACTAATAGCAATGCTTTGGAATATAGTTTAACAAAAGCAAAGCAATGTGGCCTAAATTCGCTGCTTTCTATTGTCAGCATGAACCCAAAAACAAAGATGTCTGTGAGTTTGAATTTATACTGTCTGCAAAGTACCTGACTGTAGTTCTTTTTCTTGGCCAAGTAAGCGTAGACCATATGCCCTGATAGTCATTCATCCTGGAATTAGGGTTGACATCATTTTAGAAAATATGAAAAGACTAACTAGACATTTGCTTAAATAGAAAGCCACTGAACTTCTTTAGAATGTGCCAAGGGGCAAATGGATGGCTGCTTACAAGACTGAAACTTTGCTCAAATAATTAACAATTCTGGATTTAATCAGAGAGAGAGAGAGAGAATTGGTAATAAAAAGCCCCAATTTTCTACAGCAAAGGATAACCTTGAAATCATTTTAGCCAGGGAAGATTTTGAATATCACCTCACATGATATCACCTCACATGAAGAGTTGTTTTATTTATTGGTTTTGCCGTCTTATCTTTTCTGGCAAAGTGTTCTTGAAGAAAACAACTTAGTCTTACTGAAACAAAAGATCGCAGTTTCCATTATGTTTCTCAGCTCTGTGTTCTTCTGTGCTGGTTGAAACCAGCTTCAGGTAGACTTCCCCATTTTGACAAGATGACAGATTTCCTAAGTGACATTCCCCAAGAAACAAGATGACCACCAGACAACCCAGAAATATATTCTACCAATTTAGCTGCCTCAGGTAAAACAGAGTGCATCTTCCTTAACCATAATAGCAAAAGTTATAGGCCTGTTTCTAATTGGTTCAATTTAAATCAAATTCCCATCATGAGCCAACCACAGTGGCCAGATGGATACAGTATACTGTTAGCAGTTCTGGATCATGTGGGGGAATAGAGTGCAGGAAAAGGTAATTTTATCTAAATTTTATATACCAGAGGCAAACTATGGTCCACAAGTAGCCTACCAGGTTATGAAAATAAAGGCTTGTTGAAAAGTATTGCCATGTATATATTTGCTTGTGAATAGTCTGTGGTTGCTTTCAGGGTACAATAGCAGAGTTGAATAGTTGCAACCAAAACTACGGCCTGAAAAGCCTCAACTGTTTACTCTCTGACCCTTTAAGAAAAAATTTTCTAACCCCTTACATAAACCAAAAATGGGAATGAGTGGTTGTCAAAAGAAAAACAAGGGATTCCTTTTTAAAAAAATGAGTAAAATAAATGCTAGACAGACAAAATCAATACATACCTCCAAGACAAAATGGTTACAAAAGATATGGTCACATAACTAGTAGAGTTGATTTTGGAGGACATCTTAAAAAATAGTATTTGATTTTCAAACATTGTCTTCTACAGTCACTTTAAATGACAGTACAGTCATTCTGCATACACATGGAAAGGTGGCTAGCTTTCTGTTCTCAAGAGAAGGGGCAGAGAAAATGAAACACTTGAATCCAACTCACATCAAGTAATATCAAGGCATTGACATACAAGTTAAAAAACAAGAAAAAAAACTTAGCTAATAATGACTAAGGCCAGGTGATGATAGCTTAGACACGTGGCAGACATTGTGCTAGGTACTTATTATATATTTTCTCATCTAATCCCCACCATCAACTTTATGAGGTAGATATTACTATAACCATTTTACAGAATAAGCTAAGATAGGACAAAGGATCTTCCTGGGCCATAAAAGTTAGCAGTAGAACTAGTATCTGAATCCATGCTTCTTCTTACTCTATTATACTGTTTTCCCTGTGAAAAATAAATAATAATTCGTGGTGAGACTAACAGAGCATGACTCACTCTAGAGTTGATTGTTCTAGTGCTATGCTCAGTTTTATCCCCATGGCAGTTGTCAAGCATTCAAGGAATGTTGGGGCTGTCAAATATTATACAAAGGTCTCTTTAACAGATGTCATCCCTCATGAACAAATTCTCATTTCATATGATATGCCAGGAGCCTAAAGGATTTGGGAGTTTACATGAATCATTTGGCTCACAACATAGAAGTAACCTAAACAAGTGGATAGAGAACTTGATTGAGAGACTAAAGAACTGGATTCTATTCCTGGCTTTCCCAGGTATCTGCTGCATAAATGTGAAAGCCAATAAACTATTGTTTTTGACATGTGGATGAAACTTTATATGCTTCAGAAGAATGCTGTGAGCATTAACATAGGAAAGAAACTTGGGTTGTTATGGAAGGCATTACGTGTTTCAATGCCATGCCACAAAATTTTAGAAAGAAAACAGAACTAGGGAGAGTTGTGGAAAAGGGAACAGTTGTTTTGGAGCTAAAGAAAAATTTTCAAATGTATAATCATTATTTTGGTGATTTAAAAAAAATTTTTATTATGGAAATTTTCAAACATACACAAAAGTAGAGAAGAATTATTTGTACCATGTACTTAGTCCCAGTTTAAACAACTATCAATATGTGTCCAATCTTGTTTTATCTAAACCTCAACAATACTGTGCCCAGTGTGGGTTATTCAAACAAACCTCAGACATCATTTCATCCATAAATTCTTCAAAAACATTTATCCAAAAGATAAGAAATCTGTTAAAAAGCAGAGTAGCAATAGCATTATCATAATTTGAAAAATTAATAAATTTTTAATGTCACTAAATATTCATGTATTGGTCAAACATCTCATTATGTCATATATACTATTTCATATATATGTGTATATACATATATGTGTGTATGCATATATATATGAATGATTTGTCCTAGAAAATGTTCCGTATTCAGGATTTTTGCTGAATGCATCCCCATGGTGTTATTTTACATGTTCCTTTTTGCCTGTATTTCCTGTAAACTGGTTGTGGATCTAGAAGCTTGGTCACATTTAGGTTTCATTATTTTTGACAATAATGAAACATATAAATTATGTTTTGTCTCCCTACTGTATCTCATTAGGATGCACATGTTATCTAATTGTCCCTCTTTTATGCTAAAAAGATTGATTAATACGTTCAGTTGTGGTCCACCTGACTCCTCCATTAGAAAGTGTGGGACTCCTTTTAGGGATGCATATAATCTTTCAAGGTATAAGTCGGCACAGTTTCAAAAAGGACCAATACCTTTTTGGAAAAGGCTGTGTCCCTGCTACCAGCTATGATGTTTTGCAGTCTATTGACACAGGATTTTGTTGTGAGGATTCTGAAATGAGAGGAGAAAAAATTCTGAGGTTTTCCAGTGTAACTAGGGAGGACAACTTTCTCTGAAATATCCTTCTTAGTATTGTAAAGAAATTAAAGGCCAATCCAGTACCTCTTCCACTAGCAGTTCCCTCTCTTCCCAATCTTATCCCTCATTATTTCACCAGGGGAAAATTGCTAATTCTACCTGTTTATTAGACTATCACTCTGCCAGACCAATAGGTTTCTTTCTTCTAGAATAACAAACCATTTCCAAGAATTAGTCTTTCTTGAAAAAGTATAGAAGGAGCCATTTAAATTACTGGCCCCAAGTGCTCTCTATGTCAGTTTGTCTGTTGAAACACATTTCTGGAACATTTAATATGTATAGGCATTGTACTAAACTCTGACAACACAGATACATTCCTACTCTCATGAAGTGTTTTAGAGAAGATACACATTAAATAAGATAAAGAAACAAAATGTGCAAAGCGTTGATAAGAAAGTAAAGGTCTTATGATAATATACAACAGGGTGCTCTAATAAAATTGTGGGAGTCAAGGAAGGTTTTTTTGGATAGCTAATTCCGATGGGAGAGTAGAACTATGGATCTGGGGCTATTAAATAATTTTCCAGTTCCAAATGAGTCTCAAAGTACTTGAGCACTTTCTTTGTTAAGAGTATCATCTCACATGGCCTTAATATTCAGGACCAGAAGAATTGATATTAAACAACATATAAGAAAGCAAAAAAACTCCTTTAGTTATTACTGCAAATGAATCTAACAAATAAGGCCAATGTCAGGGCAGCAGTCTCTGTTGTGAACTTCAAAGTGACATTCTGATCTGTCTGATAATTTCTTCACAAAAAGACCAACCTCGTTTTTAACTATCTTTCATAAGCAACTCTCATACTACTTACGCATTTTTGTGCTTATGTGAGGTTTCTTTTTGTAGGAATCAAAAATTAGGAGATAAATGTGGACATAGATTGAATGCTAAAAGACTTTATATAAAATCTTTTTAAAAATCCATAAAGATATAATAGAAAATATAGACTAGGTACCAATAAATGTGGCAGCATCTTGATTTGTTTCAGTTAGACTTTCCATTGGCAGAATAGCGTAATGGTTAAGAGCAAGTGGGAGGACCTGAGTTCAAATTTCAGCTCTCCTATTTAGAAGCCCCATGACCTCAAGGCAGTCATATAATATCTCTATGCCCCACTTTTATCTTGTAACAAGGCATAATAGCAGCCTCTCTAAAGAGGTGAAGTGATGCTTAAACAAGATGACACATACAAAGAACTCCATATCATACCAGGCACATGGCAAATATTTACTAAATGTTAGATATTATTATTAATAAATACAGACCAATGGATCACTGAAACCCCCCAAAGCTGGATCCAGTGGCGAGTAAAAGTAGAGTGAAAGTGAGTGTAGGTCTAATACTCAAAAACATTTTTATGAGTTCATTGACTAATCTTAACTCATGTGTGTATCTAAGATAATGTTGAGCAGGTTACTTAACCTCTTTGAAACTAATTTTCTCATCTATATAACACATACATTAAAATCTACTTTACAAAATAGATACATAGATCAAATAAACAGTCCAGAAATAGTCCCACTTACATAAACTTCATTTATTTTTGACAAAAGAGCAGAGGTATTTTAACTGACAAGGAGAGTCTTCTGAACAAATAGTACTGGAACAATTGAATATTCACATGTAAAAGATGAATAACTCATACCTCTTGCTATATTTAAAAAACTCCAAATGCATCATATATTAAAATGTAAAATATAAAAATACAGAATTTCTAGAAAGAGACAATAGGAGAAAATCATTGTAATCGTGGATTAGGCAAAGATTTCTTACATATAACACCAAAAGTGCAATTTATATAAGAAAATGTTGCTATATTGGACTTTGTAAAAAAAACTTCTGCACTACAAAAGACACTTAATAAAGTGAAAAGAAAAGCCATAGACTGGAAGAAAATATGTGTGAATCATATATTTGACAAAAGACTGGTAAGCATATAAAGCAACTAGAATGTTCCTACTTGCTGAGAGACTGAAAAATAGAATGGCTACTTTGGAAAACAGTTTGGTCATTTTTTACATGGTTGAACAAACATACATATACCATATAATTCAGTAATTCCACCCGTATTTACCTAAGAGAAATAAAAACTGATGTTTATACAAAAAATGGTACATGAATGTTTATAGAAACCGTATTCATAACTGTCCTAAACTAAATACAACCCAAATATTCTCCAAATAGTGGATAAAACACCTGTGATACCTCCATACAATGGGTACTCCTCAGCAATGCAAAGGAATGGACTACTAAGGCACACAGAAACATGGACAAATCTTAATGCATTACCCTAAATGAAACAATCCAGACACAAAAAGCTATATACAATATGATTCAAATTTATGTTCCATTTTCGAAAAGGCAAAATGTTAGGGACAGAAAATGGAGGAGGGAAAGTATGACTATAAAGATCATAAAGAAATTGTTATTAAAACGGTTCTATATTTTGATTGTGGTGGTGGTTACATGATTGTGTGAGCTTGTCAAAACAAATAGAACTGTGCAGCAATGAGAATGAACTTCAATGTATGTAAATGATACCATAATAAAATAATTTCCAAATTCTTAAAAAAAACAATTCTTTAGTGGTCAGAGTTGTATGGTAGCTGTAATAACAGTACTAGTATTAGTGTTGGAAAATCCTGTCAAAAATTAACAATATTTCCCCAAAGTGTTTTATTTTATGTAATTAATACAATACTCATGCCAGAAAACAAACAAACAAAATGACCTCATAAGAACGTTCAAAAATTAAATGAGAGGGCAGTCAGCCGGCATCTCAATGCACTCTATTAACAGGCATTGAGCAATAGGCACACAGTAAATGGCAGCTGTTGTTACTGATTTGCAAGGCCTTTTGTTAATTTTACCATAAACCATGAGATGGAAAAGACAACTAATTCAGACACAGTCCAGTTCCAGAAGACTTCTGGACTTCAAATGATGGACTAAAAGCAGCATAAATTTACGTAAAAAGAAATGAAATACCTACATATTTTCATAACTCAGTGAGCAAAATGCATGATAGAAGTGACTTGTTTTTATGGCAATATGAGAAAGAGCAGGGAGTTTTTTGCTGAGAACCAGATCAGTGTGAGTCAGTGGGATGGGCTTGTTACTTAAAGAAAACATAGGCTGCATTATTTAAAACATTCTCAATTTAAGGGAAAAAATTTTAACAACTCTCCACACTCAGCAGGCTTCACCTGAAAAACAGTGTCCATCTCTATACCAGATTTTACTAGGGACACTGAAAAGTTGGACAGGGCATTCGGATAAATGTAACCAAAGTGAAACCATCATCTCCTGCTTCATGCAACATCCTCTTCTCCTTGGTTTCTGGAACGCCACTGTCTTCATAACCCTCATATTCCTCAGTGACTCCTCTTAGTCTCCTTTGGCTGCTGGTTGGCTTACAAAATCCATCCTTCACTTCTTCAATAGAAGTCAAGATTTAGCTGGGCAGTGATTATGAGCATTTTTTCATGTGTCTGTTGGCTGCATAAATGTCTTCTTTTGAGAAGTGTCTGTTCATATCCTTCACCCACTTGTTGATGGGGTTGTTTGTTTTTTTTTCTTGTAAGTTTGTTTGAGTTCTTTGTAGATTCTGGATATTAGCCTTTTGTCAGATTAGTAGATTGCAAAAATTTTCTCCCATTCTGTAGGTTGCCTGTTCACTCTGATGGTAAAATGAAAAAATGCTCATCATCACTGGCCATCAGAGAAATGCAAATCAAAACCACAAAGAGATATCATCTCACACCAGTTAGAATGGCGATCATTAAAAAGTCAGGAAACAACAGGTGCTGGAGAGGATGTGGAGAAATAGGAACACTTTTACACTGTTGGTGGGACTGTAAACTAGTTTAACCATTGTGGAAGTCAGTGTGGCGATTCCTCAGGGATCTAGAACTAGAAATACCGTTTGACCCAGCCATCCCATTACTGGGTATATACCCAAAGGATTATAAATCATGCTGCTATAAAGACACATGCACACATATGTTTATAGCGGCACTATTCACAATAGCAAAGACTTGGAACCAACCTAAATGTCCAACAATGATAGACTGGATTAAGAAAATGTGGCACATATACACCATGGAATACTATGCAGCCATAAAAAATGATGAGTTCATACCCTTTGTAGGGACATGGATTAAGCTGGAAACCATCATTCTCAGCAAACTATCGCAAGGACAAAAAACCAAACACCACATGTTCTCACTCATAGGTGGGAATTGAACAATGAGAACACTTGGACACAGGAAGGGGAACATCACACTCCGGGGCCTGTTGTGGGGTGGGGGGAACGGGGAGGGATAGCATTAGGAGATATACCTAATGTAAATGACGAGTTAATGGATGCAGCACACTAACATGGCACATGTATACATATGTAACAAACCTGCATGTTGTGCATATGTACCCTAGAACTTAAAAGTATAATAAAAAATATATATATTTAAAAAAAAGATTTAGCTGGGTATATGGTCACTAAAACCTCCCTATAGCTAGCTCTGGACACATGATGATCAGAAGAGATGTGTGCAACTTTCATGCTATTTTCTTAAAAGGAAAGTCCTTGACCTCTATTCTCTCTCTTTCTCCTTCTGTAGATGAAAAGCCAATGAAGATCTGAGACAGCACAACCTAAGGAATGGTGGAACAACAGGATGGAGAACCTGGGTCCATGAATGATCTCATGGAGCAGAGCTGCTTACCCATCTTGAAATATGTGGCATTCACTTAGTGTTCAACTATTTAGTGGCAAAACACACACACACTCACACGCACACACTCTTACACATGCAGATTTTGAAATTTGGAAAGCTGATAGCCCTGGTAATGCTATGGTAAAATATTCTATAAAACTGACATGAGCTGACTTGGGAAGGATATAACTTTTCCACAGAATCTATGGCATGGGGGCAAACCATTGGAAAGGGCCAGAATGTGGGTGTTGACAGTTCCTTGATATTTTTATAAGATGCTATAAGACAGAGATGGATTGACAATTGACCAGTTTGCCGGCAGCTTTTTAACGGGAGATCCCCCTATGCCTGCAGCCTATAATCTGTATTAACTAGAAGCAATTAACTTATTCCCCTGCAGATTTGGAAAAGCCAACTACTTCTACTCACCAAAGAGCAGAAAGTAAGACTCCAGACTTAAAGGAAAAGAAGACTTCCCTTTTAACTCACTAACTCTTCTAGGCCAGAAAATGTGACCTCGCTCAGTGGCAGACATAAGATTAAATGTGTTGCTTCTTCTCTCAAACCCATAATTTTAAGTGGTGTCAAATTACCACTGCTGTAATTTTACCCACAAACTTGATACCAACTCTGATTATGCCAAGCTCTCTCCACTGCCTGATCCTTGTTCAAGTTACCATTATCTCTTGCCAAGAATATTAAAAGAGCTTTAAAACTGAATGTCCTGCATCCACACTTGCCATTCAGTGCTTGGCACCTCAGCCACAGTGATATTTTACGTAAGGTAAAATGTAATCCATCTGTTTAAAAAAATCACAGCTCTTAAAGTAAGTGTATTTCGCTAAAATTTTAAACAGTTTATGAGGTCCTGCAAGGTCCAGCCCCCAACCGCCACCCCCTAGCATACTTTTTACTAAACTTATTTTTTGAACGGTTTCATATTTACAGGAAAATTGCAAAAACAGTACATAGCTTCCATCTACCCCACATCGAGTTTCCCCTATTTTTAATCTTACATTAGTATGGTACATTTGTTACAATTAATAAACTAATATTGATATAATATTAGCTAAAGTTTATATTCTCATTTCCTTATTTTTTTCCCTAGTGTCCTCTCACTATTCCAGGATCCCATTCAGCAAACCACCGTATATTTGGTCGTCCTATCTCTTAAGCTTCTCTTGACTATGACAAGTGCTCAGAAGTTCCTTGTTTTTCATGATCTTGACAATTTTGAGAAGTACTGGTCGGATCTTTTGTAAACCATCTTTCAGTTTGAACTTGTCTGATATTTTTTGCATGATTAGTCTGGGACTGTGGATTTTTAGAAAGACTACAGTGGGAAAATGCCATTTTCATCATGTACTAGCAACATGATTGATCACTGTTGACGTTGACCTCGTTCATCTGATCCCAGTATTATTTTGCCCCATTCTTCATCTCTCAAAATTCTATCATATACATTGCTCAGATTCACCACAATCCCTTCATAACATATTGCTCCCTCTCTCTGGAGCACTCACTTCTCCAGCCTCCACTTTCACACAATTAGCACCAAATCACCCCTCTGATCTCTGTTCCTGTCTCTTTCTCAGCAAATACTTCTCAGAAGGCCCCAGTCCAAGTCAAGTTTATATTGTTTGTCTGGTTGGTTGCTTTTTTTTGTCTTACATTTTTGTAGAATCGTAGAAGCATGTTTAGTGTACTTATTTGTTTGCCTTGGTTCAATCATCATGTAATTACTTAACTCGGTTGCTGCCACTAAACTATGAACACCATGTGCGCAAGAACTGTAGGAGATGTTATTGAAGCAGCAACATGAGCAGAAAAAAGGGCTTATGTTGTTTATACTGAAGATTTTTGAGATTGGTAGTGGATTGAATTTTGTGACTTGCCTCTTGACCCCAGTGACACTAGCAATAGCTAGCATCTGTAGCAGTGGCCGCCCTTGGACTTATGTCACCTGGAGCCACATCCGTTCAGATTCTTGCCTGCTGAACATGCTTTACCTCTCATTTCACACATATACCTGATGACTCTTGACTACCGCCCTGTGGTTCTTAGACTTCCAGATGTAGAACCCTGCCATTCATAAATGTATGTGCAACCTCAAAGTGCAGAAGAATTGGTACCCTATGAAGAGTTGTTTGCTTATTTTTACATAAGAAAATACTGAAAGGATAAAACAGAAACTAACTAAAATTGTTATCTACAGTGGCTGAAGTCAAGAGAAATATAGTGAGAGATATAAAAATAAAGTGAGAATTTCTATGCATACTGTCATATATATATATAGACTTTTCAACCATGTAAATCTTTTTACACAAAACATATATTTAGATAAAGGAGCAAACCCCAAAATTGAAAGCAAATAAATCTAACTGTTCATGTACTCAAATCAGTAACATAACCATGCAAAAAAAAAATTATTTCAAGTGACTTTTGAGCACAATTCTCTGGCTATACCTCCTAGGCGGGATGTACTCTAAAGAGAAAAATAGCAACTGGCAGAGAAATCTTAAACTTGATTTAGATACAATATTGGTGTTGTAATTTAGAAACTATTTTATGCGTATTATAGAAAAATGCAATTAAACTAATTAATACTATTAGGTACCAAGACTTTCAGACATTCAGTATAAAGATTATATATAATTATATATATTATTTATATATCTCTTAAAAGTTAAGAACCTATAATATTACATTTGAAATGTAACTTTTCATAGAAATTCAACACGCACACACATACACACACACACACACAAACCTATTCCATTGAAAAGTCACAGAAAGCCCGGCACAGTGGCTCATGCCTGTAATCCCAGCACTTTGGGGGGCCAAGGTGGGTGGATCACTTGGGGTCAGGACCTCAAGACCAGCCTGGCCAATCTGGTGAAACCCCGTCTCTACTAAAAATACAAAAATTAGCCGGGCGTAGTGGCGCGTGCCTGTAATCTTGGCTACTCGGGAGGCTGAGGCAGGAGAATCACTTGAACCCAAGGGGCGGAGGTTACAGTGAGCTGAGATCGTGCCACTGCATTCCAGACTGGGTGATAGAGTGAGACTCTTTTCAAAAAAAAAGTCACAGAAGTAATGACAGTCTTGTAGCAATGAGCATGCTAGCCCAGATCTTACTGCTGGGCTTCTTGGGACAATGGCTGACTTCGCACCTAGGACAAGAAAGTACAAGGTGAGCTCAAAATAGTTTATTATGTTAGAAAGCAAAGCGAGGCTCAAAAACTAATGAAATATTGGTTGGATATGGTTTGATATTTGGGGACAGTTGGAGAAACTTGAACATAGACCAGATATTATCGTTAATTTGCTGCTGCTACTATGCTTATGTAGGAGAATGGTTTATTTTAAAGGAATATATGTTGAAAATATTCATTCAGGGATGAAATGTTGTGATACATGTGACTTACTTCCAAATGGTTCAGAAAAAATGTATATATACATATAAATACAAAGTAATATAGCAAAATATTTATAATGACTGAATGTGAAATGAAGGTATATATGTGATCATTGCATTAGTCTTTCAACTTTTCAGTTTGTTTGTCATTTCTATATTTAAGAATTGAAAAAAATATGTCAATGCATATCTAATAGCACAAATAACAGGAAATCAAGCTTATGTTTCCCTTAAGGTCCATTTTAGTCCTTTGATTCTAGAATCACAGAAAAGGAGATTGAGAATAGTGGTTACAGATAATAAAATAAAAATGGAGGGATTAAAAAACAGCTTTCTATAAGCCAATATCATAACAGCTTGCTCATTAGATTAGTGTGATTACTTCTTTATTAGGCCTTATTTGAGCTGTCATCTGGTATCAATTAGGTCAGTTATAGTCTGTCAGGTCTACCGGAGGGAAATGGAGCAAGGTCCATCATGGTGAGGATGGCATAATTAAAGCAATGGAAATAATGGCTACTCTTCATTTAACCCTCATCCAATCAACTAAGCTCATATTGGCCTTCCACTCATGTTGAATGCTAAAGATGTGGAAGGAGAGAAAAAACACTTCCAAAACAGTTTTTAAAATCTTGTTTCAATTTAAAGTCAAATCAAATCAGTAGTAAGATGACACATTATAAAGAAAATATTGTAGGGACTTAAAAAAGTAAAAGGGCATAACTCATGATTATAAATATGTTTCTTAATGATTTAACTCTATACTTATGTGTGTATATATGTTATATGTCATGTTTTATATATGTATATACTGTGAATATTTTTCAAAAAAAGTGTAATAAAAATGAAAATCTCTGAATATTTTGCTAAAGTGCAAAAATTTTGCATGGTAGTACAGAATTAAAAGAAGACCATTGATAGGAATTGAATTCAGCATATACATCTCTTGATCCTTAAAGAATCTAAGCAAAATCCTGAGACCAAGATTGTAGCTATGTTGAAAATCTTTCCAAAGTAATTTGAAATCAGGTTGATTTTATTCAATTACACCTCAATTGCAAAGGTAACAGAAGAAGCAAAGAAGACAAGGAAATCCATTTCAATCTAGACATTAAAATATTAGAAAATAGCAGAATTGAGATTGGGATAATTACTCCAAAAAATTGAAATATGGTGAAATTTCACTTTTATACTCCTGATAGGTAATAAAGTATTTGGACTAATAGTTATCATACGCGACATATGTGAGTTATCAATTTTAATAACTCTTGGTTTTATTAGGTTTTAAATTAGACCTAAATGTACTTCAAAATTCACAAACCTTTAATGACTCAGAAAGCTTTTTAGTATTTTATGGAGTTGTATATGTAAAAATAGAGCTAAATATATAGTCACCATAGACTATGTTGTCTAAATTGTTTTTCCAACCAAAAAAAAAAACTAATAACTTATTTGTCACTTCCTTCTTTCCTAAATAAAGTACAAAAATGGGGAATATGAAGGTGGGGAGCACATTACATACATGTTTAAGTTACATTGTTAATTTTGATTACAAATTAATAGATGTCTAGCTGAGTGAGGACACATGATACTGATCTGTATTCTCTAACCCCACTGTTGCTATGAAAGTAACTATTTGACCTATCTTTGACAACTCAATCTTTCTGGGCCTCCGTTATGTCATTTATGAAATGAGGAGAGTATATATTACCAGATAATCCCTAGGTTACTACTCAGTTTTAAATTCTGCACCCTTCATGACTCAGTTACCTCCCTCTAGTCACTTACCTTAACAGGAAGGAGTTAGGCAAGAACCAAAAAAGGAAAAGTAATATCAGACACTTTTACACAAGTATTATTTCTTCCTTCTTTCTCTCTTCCTTCCCTCCCTTCGTTTCTTCCTCTTCTCTCTTTTAAGATTTAGGGATTATTTCTTGTTTAACTGATAAAATTACCTACAATGTAAGATAGATACTATGGTAATTATAATATCCTGTCAAATGTTCTACATTGTCACAAAATTTTCAGATCTTACTTCCCATATTAATTTTCTAAATCTTTTATCATCAACTGATATCAGCTAATGGCACAGTTGCACCACAGCATCTTAATTAGTTTAGCTCAAGTGTAATTTTGCTATGATAAAGCTATTCACTATAATAACTAATGTGCTTATATTTTTCCTATGATCTTCCCAAAATTCTGATAAAATATTGCTTGACTCTTTACAATTTAAGAAGCTATAAGTGCTAAACACAAGATTAAAGATTGCATCTACCTCTATTTTAAACCTTGATTTTTTGTTCATACAATCCTTTTTCTGTTGACTCTGCCAAATAATAGTAGTAGAAAGAAGTTTTAACCACAAGCTTTTGGGGGAAAATAAGATAGTCACCAATATTGCCACCTAAAATCATGGCAAAAGTATCTGCTATCCCAGTCTCTGGCAGCTCTTTCATAGCTTTTCATCTAGAGTTTGGTAGTAGCTTTCCATTGCCTTCCAAATGAGCCTAGGAGGCCAGTTCACCAGGACTCCCTGCAGTTCTAACAGAACACAGACAAGTTGATCTGTATCCCAAAGCCTGCCATTGGGGCTATATGAAAATGCTGCCTCACTAATAGAAGCACAATATGCAAGATGCCAGTGCATCTCTGTGATTTACAATATGTCTAATGAGCAAACCCAGTGAAGAGGTTTGTTGTCTACCATAAAACCAGATGGATGTAAGCAGTGATTAGAAGCAATTAACTCTGTTCAGCACTAAATAACTTTCCGTCATTAATGTACATTTTTCCACCTCATTAGAGGTACGGAGGAGAGCATGAGGTAAGGTGCACTCAATTTGAATTTCAGATATGTATATGTTTGGCGGAAAAAAAACATAAATTTGTGAGGAAAACAGAATACATGTTAATAGAGGCCTTGTATTGAAGCCATTTTTATTTCATCAATACTGGCTTGGGCATGTACTCAATTTTACCAGCCATCCACCACTCCTTAGGTGAATAGGAATCTCATGAAGTCAAGTTCTGGGAAGAAACACAAGAGGTGGTCAATAAACTAGTGACAATGAACATAGATTTTCTTTTTATTTGCTGTCAATATAATAATCTATTCTTTTAAATGATTAGTGATGTCATTTAAAAGAATAAATCTAGAAAATATAATATTATTTCTGATACTTTTTGGGAATTTCAGCCTAAGACATCCAAAAATGTCGCTCAGCCCTCCTCTACAAATATCAGGTGTATACAATACCATTTCAGTCATTTGATGAATTTATTAAAGAAGAGAGTTTTGCTAATTGATAGCATTAATTAAAAAATAAACTTTGACTCTACCCACCAAAAAGAAATCTTTCAAAATGTATTGACTTTTAAAAATAATGTTAAGAGATGTTCTGGGTCACAGTCTTATAGTGTAATATTAAATGAGTAAAGGAGATATACTATGATCTCAAACATATAAAAGCAAGCTCAGGAAAAATGTGCAAACAAATAAACTATAATAATATTAACAGATAATCTAGAAAATGGGACTCTGCATGGTTTTATTTTCTTCATTATTACTCATATTTCCCAACTTTTCTATAGTATACAATTTTTTGTTCACTTATTTCCTACCTTGCTCCCCAAAGGACTAGATACAGCTTAAAAAGTAAAATAATTGAGATAAGGAGTAAACATAATTGAGATAATATTTTTAAAATAAAAATTATTATTTCTGCTTATAAATGATTATAAAGAATAGAACAGAGTACTTAAGAGCATGAAATACATGTGTATTTATTTTCTTTTGATGATTATGAATCCGTAATAGTTATGGTTTATCAAAGTCAATAATAGTCAATAATATAATTCTTCTAAAAATACATTCTAAAAATAATACTTAGAGATAATGTGTAAAATACTCATTCTTTGCCAGGTATTTTTCTAATTTGTACATATTCATTTATTTAATCCTCACTCAATAATTCTATGAGATAAGGACTACTATTGTCCTCATTTTATACTTCTTGACTACTTGGACTACCTGTATTCAAGTCCCAGCTCTTGCACTCGCTAGCTGCATGAGCATTTTGAAGCAGATTTGCTGTTTACTGGTTATTGACTTGCCTAAATCCAGGAAGACAGAATACTCACATAGATGACAGGTTACATGCAGCAGGCAGAAAGCAACAATTGTGAGTCAATACCTGAAGGCTCAGGAAAGCTACCTGGGGTGGATAGAGTCTTACTTGTTCATGCTCCACTTGTACCACAGCTGAGGAACCCCAGAAAGCAGCCTAACCTGGGTTTTATACTCCAGGATAACATGACTTGCTGGGATAAAGCATTCAGGGACATCCTCTTTTTATGTGGGACTGGAATAGAGCCTTGGCTGTTCTGGCCAGTCTACTCTTCTCAGGATGTTGCATTCCCAGCATATTTTACAGTTATTCTTGAGAACTTCCAGTAAGGAAAGGAAGGGAACTGGTTGGCCCAAGGGTACCCAGAGAACTACCCTGCAAACATAAACAAGTCACTCAATGTCTCTGTGCCTCAGTTTCTAGATCTGTAATATGAGGCATATTAATCCTTATTTAGTAGGACTATTGACTAAGTAAATACGTGTAAATTGGTAAGAACAATATTTAGAAAAGAGCAGGTACTATACACATTAACCATTAGTATCACTTAAAAATAATTTTTAGAAGAAAATTATGACTGACTTTGATGAACAATATGAGAAATTCATGATCAGCAAAAGGAAATAAATACACTCTCTTAGTCTGTTGGTGCTGCTATAAGAGAATATGATAGACTGGGCAATTTATAATGAACAGACATTTATTTGGCTCACTGTTCTAGAGAGTAGGAAGTCTAAGATTGAGGGGGTGGCATCTGGCAAGGGCCTTCTTGCTGCATCATCCCCTGGTGGAAGGCAGACGTGCAAGAGAGGGTGAGAAATAAGACAGGACTGAACTTGGCCTTTTATTTATATTTTTATTTTTTTTTTCAGATGGAGTCTCGCTCTGTTGCCCAGGCTGGAGAGGAGTGGCACCATCTTGGCTCACTGCAAGCTCTGCCTCCTGGTTCATGCCATTCTCCTGCCTCAGCCTCCCAAGTAGCTGAGATTACAGGTGCCCGCCACCATGCCCAGCTAATTTTTTGTATTTTTAGTAGAGACAGGGTTTCACTGTGTTAGCCAGGATGGTCTCGATCTCCTGACCTTGTGATCTGCCTGCCTCAGCCTCCTAAAGTGCTGGGATTACAGGCGTGAGCCACGGAGCCCGATCCTGAACTTGGCCTTTTATAATAAACCCACTCCCACACTAATGGCATTAATCCAGTCATGAGGGGGGACCACGTATGGCCTAATCACCTCTTATTAGGCCCCACCTCCCAACACTGTTGCATTGGGGAATAAGTTTCTAATAAATCCTTTTGCAGGGCCGGGGGGTGGTTCATTCAACCAGTAGCATACATATATATCAAATACTTGTGAAAGATCCAACTAAATTCTGTCATATTGATCTCCATTGCATTAACATTTCTGTTATCAAAATCAAGAGTCCTTACTACTTCCTTCCAGTAATAGAGGAGTATTTCTATTTTATATGTTCTTGTATCACAATGTGTATTGAAAATCAAGCAGTTCTTTTGCAAGTCATCACCATAAAAAATACTCATGATGGTATGTTGGTAAATGTTCAGCAACTGGCTCATAGACGGGCATTTGGAACATTTGTCAATTCCTGTGTTGTGGTGGTATAAATAACCCCACCATGGTTAATTTAAAGCTACCAATGATTTACCAACCAGAATGCAAAATTCCTGAAAATATAACAGTCAGATAGTAAGAGACAGTACTAGCCAGCCCCAGGATATCAGTATTTATTAAGGGCCTATCTGCATGTGCTACAAACTGGGCACTCCATAAATAAGTGGAAACATCAATGACTTGTGTTTCTAAAATGACGTCATCAGTATTTCTGTGAAGGTGAGCAATTATAATGAACAGAGCTAGTTGTAAGCATAACCAAAACAAGTGGCGAAGTCAAGGACATAAGAGATTCCATGTACTTGACCCTCATCTAGTTTAGAACCAGCTTGAAAAAGAAAATAAATAGCTGGATTTTGTTTAGAAAGGTCATCAGATAAATGATGTCTTCTCCCGTATGATATTCTGGCATATAAACTATAAGATAATCAACTAAATTGAAACACACAAATAAATAAGAGTTTAACTATATTTTAATCATATGAAGTTCATTTTATATGAGTCATATAAAATGTAAAACAACACTTCCTATTCTTACCATATTATGCATAAATGGGATAGTTTATGCTGATAAAATTTCAAATATTAATTTTAGGAAAAGCAGTTTTTCCAAATCTGAATTTATAAAGTTTTGAAATGGCAGACCACATGATATCCTCAAACCATGGCTCTGATTATCAGAATCCCTAAAGAAAAAAAAAACAAAAAACAGGCCGGGCGCGGTGGCTCACGCCCGTAATCCCAACACTTTGGGAGGCCAAGGCGGGTGGATCATGAGGTCAGGAGATCGAGACCATCTTGGCTAACATGGTGAAACCCCGTTTCTACTAAAAATACAAAAAATTAGCCGGGCGTGGAGGCGGGTGCCTGTAGTCCCAGCTACTCGGGAGGCTGAGGCAGGAGAATGGCATGAACCCGGGAGGCGGAGGTTGCAGTGAGCCGAGATTGCACCACTGCAGTCCAGCCTGGGCAACAGAGCGAGACTCCGTCTCAAAAAAAAAAGAAAAAACAACAACAACAAAACAACGAAATCAACTACACATCACATCAACTGATCACTTTTACTGCTTACATTTCTGATCCACATGTACTTGCCTGCCTGTACATATTAAGATTTCAGCATGTAGCAAAATAACCAAACCCCCGAAGCTCTTCGTTCATTAATACTACTATCTGTCCCATGAATACAGTTGTCACCCTGTGCTTTTGGCAGTTGCTGAAATTAATTTGTTAGCTTGATAGCCCCACCCAACACATTGCTCTTTCATTGTGATAATAATGAACCAGTATAAAATTTTTTATACCTTGGAATCAATGTAAAAGCAAGTGAGTGTCTAGTTTACAAGTAGAGTACTGTATTTGGTGTTACGAAGAATAAAGAAAATGGTACATAATATGATCACTGTTCCAAGGAGTTTACAATCTAATTGTGGAGATAAGATTAAGCTTTATGGACAAAATGACACTATACAATTATAATACAGCAGTCCTTCTTTATCCTTGGGGGATATATTCCAAGACCACTAGTGGATGCCTGAAACTGTGAAGAGCACTAAACCCTTTATATACTGTCTTTATATATATATATATATACCTATGATAAAGTTGAACTTATAAACTAAGCACAGTAAGAGATTAACAACAATAACTAATAATAAAATAGAACGATGATAACAATATATTGGATTATAAGTTATGTGACTATGAATTCTCTCTTTCCTCTCAAAATATTTTAGTATTTTTGGACTACAGTTGACCACGGGTAACTGAAACCACGTAAAGTGAAACCGTGGATAAGAACAGACTACTGTGTTCAAGGAAGATTCAGCCTTTCATTAACCTCATCTCTGACAACCCAGGAAGCAAACAAACAAGCAAAACCTTTGCACGGTTTTGCAAAGGCCATGTACATGACAAGGCCTTTGCAAGAAAGGAAGCCTTGAGCGCTCGCTTGGCAATTATTTCCTACTTTTATAACATCCCAACAAACTCGGCTATGTAATTCAAGCCGACAACTGATTTAAAAGTATCAAAACAGACCTTAGGAGAAATAATGGCCCAGAGTAAAACAAAAAGAAAAATTTTAATAATAGGGGAAATAGTCCTAAATATTTTAATGGAGCATTTCAAAGAGCACTATGTTTGACTAATAAAAATTACTGTTCATAATGTTGACCCTAAGTCATCAGGAAAGTGTGAAATTAGAATAATCTGTTTAAAATGGCAAGGAGGCATGTAAAATGTCTTTTGAAAATGTTTCATTCGAAACAGTTAAGTTGTATTGCTTATGACAGGGCATCTGCTATTCAGAATTTCTTATGCTCCCAGTGTTTAACATAGCAGAGGTTTCACTGTATATTTTTGTTCTAGAAAATTCCAGGGAGACACCTGGCATTGGCAGTGTCTTTTTAAGCTTATGAGAAGAGCTCTCATGAGTCAGAAAAGTTGACATTTCTTTCTAGACTATCTTCCAAGATGAGATGTTTATAAACTAACAACTTTGGGGAAGTTTACCAAATGGTGATAAGAAGATGGTCAATTCTAGACCCATTAAAATGGATGACATTCTAAGGAATTTACCTTGGTTCTTCTGTTTTCCTGCAAAGTGAGCCATTCAGGCATTGCATCTTCTGAAATTTCCTCGCCTCTTTCAGGGAAGCATATTGGGACAGAGCTTGCCAGCTGTCTGCTCCCTTTGCCTTCTGCTGCCATTATCCTGAGGTACCGCCCCACCTTCTGGCCCTCCAGCTTGTGGGGGGTGGGGAATAGGGAGGAGAACAGAACTCTTCCTGCCTCTGACATGCATAACACAATGAAAAGAGCAGAAGGAATGTATATCTATACATATATTTGTCTCTCTCTACATATAGACATACATAGACTGATAGTACGAGTGTGTGCATGTATATGCATGTGAATCCACATGCCCAGTGCCAGAATATCTCTATATGTATATATACACGGTATATATTCCATATGCTCTTTCTTTCTGCAGCACACATATGCAGCTGGGAATAACTACTGTGAAAAAAAATTACATACTCACCGAAGACAAATTATGAAGCAGAAACAAGAATATATGGAATGTAGCTATTATAAATTCTTCTCATCTGCTGCCTGCCTTTATTAGAACATGCTCATGTAGCTTAAGAAAATATCTAGCGTTTTATATTGCATGCATATAAAACCACCTCTTTTCTCTCAGTCTCATGTTTTACACAAGCTCAGCCAGTCACTTAAGCTGGTTCTGGACTGACAACTAATGTAATCAAAAGGTTTAAAGAAACATAATAAATACTTAATGCTGAATTATGATGGTTCAGTAGATTACTGGGCAAAAAAAAGCACTGTATAGTTTGAGCAAACAAAAAGATGACAGGATTCCATAATAGACAAATATGTGTAATGACTACTATGTGCAAGTCACTGCACAAAAGACCCAGGCATCTACTTTGTCGTTTAATCCTCACCTGCCCCTATGCAGTTATTACCATCACTCTCGCCATTTTACAGCTAAAGAAAGCAGGGTTTAGAGAAACTAAATAACTGACCTATTGGGCCGGGATCTGGCTACAGTATATCTGCCTCCAGAGCCTTTCTTTTTTTTTCTTTTTTGAGACGGAGTCTTGCAGAGCCTTTCTTCTTAAATATCATCTTACGCTGCCGCTAACCCAGGGTATATTAAGACGTCTAACATATATAGAAGCATATGCTGTGCATATAGGAATATAAAAGCATATGATAGTAGTCTAGGTGGTGGAAGCTAACCCCTCCTTTTAAATTTGTTTTTGTCATTCCTTTACTATAAGTAGTTGATAAATTTCATGATGCACAATTTTGTAAGGTCCTCTGAACAGGCTACGCCGTGGTGAAGCCATTATAACCGCTGTGACCCACACGTACACATCCAGAAGGTCTCCTGGAGCCAGAAAGTCTGGGACAACAGGAAAACCATAAAGGAAGAAAAAACAGCTAGTTCCTGTCTTAGCTGATTAGCCAACCTTGCAACATTCTACCATTGTAACATGCTCTACCCTAACTGATCAATCAACCTCGTGACACTGTGCCCTGTGACCCCTCCCACCTTGTGATAATGGACCTTGTGACATTCTTCCCCTGCCCGCAATAAACAGCCCCTAACTGTAACTTTGCACTGCTTAGCCCTAACCTATAAAACTAGCTCCAATCCCGCCACCCTCTACTGACTCCCTTTTCAGACTCAGCCCACTCGCACCCGAGTGAATAATAAACAGCCTTGTTGCTCACGCTTAGCCTGTTCAGGTTGTCTCTTCAATTAGACGCACGCATAACAAGTTTAACCAGTGTACTTTTTTTTTGAGAACAAGTCTTGTTCTGTCGCCCAGTCTGGAGTGCAGCAGTGTGATCTCAGCTCACTGCAATGTCCCCCTTCCAGGTTCAAGTGATTCTCTTACCTCAGCTTACCCAATAGCTGGAATTACAGGTGTGTGCCACCACGCCTGGCTAATTTTTGTATTTTCAGTAGAGATGAGGTTTTGCCACATTTGCCAGGCTTGTCTCCAACTCCTGGCCTCAAGCAATTTGCCCACCTCCATCTCTGAAAGTATTGGGATTATACATGAAAGCCACGACGCCCGGCCCCGACCAATGTAATCTAAACTGGGTTATTGAGGGTTCAGTTACAATGAATCTGATGTAATTTTTAACTCAAATTTTAAAATAACTACAAGTGTGCAACTTAAGTAAGCATTAAAATAGTAAAAAAAAAAAAAAATCCTTTTTTTCTACTTATATATTAACTTTTATTAAAATTTATCAGGACAATAGTTGCTTACTTACTCAGAGTGACAACAGTAAGCTGAATCCTTTCCCAGCATTTGCAATGGCCCCTCTGGGGAGTTGGGTTGGGTGTTCAGTGGATGTATTAACTTTTTTGGGCCACCACAACACACTGAATAGCCTTTACTGGCCTGAAAATGCAGGCAATTAAGCATTCATAGGCCAAGTGACAAATGGCAGCAATCCCAAACCATTTCTCAATGAAGACTTCTTGTTTAGGAATTTATAAGGAAGTAATCACTTAGTAAGATCTATCACCCACTTCAAATGCTTCAATTATTCATCTCACTAACACATTGAGCTTAATTCTCCTCGGTGTCTAAATTGCTTCCTGATATTAATTTAAGGGCTTGAGGAGTGATCCTAACTCATTTAGGCCACTTGGTGCTGTTAAGACTTGTGAAATGTATTTCAGGAAAAATGCAATTCAGCCGACATTTTCAAAAATTGTTCAGCCCACAAACTTCTCACCAGCCTGTCCATTTACAAATTTCAGGCAGTTAAGACAGTAAGTTTAGTACATAATCCCTGCAACCATATAAAATACATTATTATTAGAAAAAAATTATGCAAGCCTGAAAATTGTGCTCCAGAAGCAAAGAGCAGTTTTGGTTTTCTGGTTTTTTTTTTTTTTTTTTTTTGGCAGTTATATAATTTTTTGAGATCACTTTCAATCTACTAATCTCCAGATTTGGGGGGAATTTATTTTAATTTATTTATTTTTATTTTCTTGAACAAAATCCAAATTATTAGTTTTAGCTGGAATTCCTTCATTTTTTAAAGCTTATAATCTAAATTTCTATAAAGAGGTATTATCCTATTTAGTCAAAATATTCATACATGAAATACGTATAACGCTATACAAATGTGACTATTACTTTAAATATAAAATATTAAGTTGTAAGCAATAAGTATTAGGTTAGGAACAAAACTGAGTTTGGAAAAAAATCTAGAACTACTTCCTGGACTTAATCTCTCCTTTTATAGATGCAGAGTAATCATCTATGCAACAATAAATTTAGCTTAGAGGCTTTTCTTTCATATGTGGGCTAAAAGCCCACCCTTTGTTCAATAGAAATGAAAAGCATGTATATCTATTTCAGTCAGAAATGCAAAATATCTGTATTGGAAGTCCTTTATAGAAAATATAACCTTGAACTTTCAAATAAGCATGGTACTTTATAACTATGTTGCACCCTAGCAGCTAAGTATTATGGTAGGTTCTCATTAAGTATTATCACATTTAATTCTTTTTTTTTTTTTTTTTTTTGAGACGGAGTCTCGCTGTCGCCCAGGCTGGAGTGCAGTGGCGCAATCTCGGCTCACTGCAAGCTCCGCCTCCCGAGTTCACGCCATTCTCCTGCCTCAGCCTCTCCGAGTAGCTGGGACTACAGGCGCCCGCCACCACGCCCGGCTAATCTTTTTGTATTTTTACTAGAGACGGGGTTTCACCGTGGTCTCCATCTCCTGACCTCGTGATCCACCCGCCTCGGCCTCCCAAAGTGCTGGGATTACAAGCGTGAGCCACCACGCCCGGCCCACATTTAATTCTTAATAAGACATTTGTTAAGAGTGTTAATATTATTGTATTATTTTTCAGATTAGAACACTAAGGCTTATAGAGTTTAAATGCCTTTCTGGAAATGATTTAGCTAGAGAGGGGC
Organism: Hylobates moloch; assembly: GCF_009828535.3. Lineage (NCBI taxonomy): Eukaryota > Metazoa > Chordata > Mammalia > Primates > Hylobatidae > Hylobates > Hylobates moloch. The sequence goes on from NW_026652277.1 coordinate 53,424,846, forward strand.
CAAGTGAGGAAAAAAACAGGCCACCTTATTCCAAAGTTGGAGCCCTTCATTCTCGAAACATTCTGTTCCTCCTGTCCAATTCCTATTGAAAGTCAAATTTTGCGAAAATGTACTTATTTAAGACTGTCTGGAAGTCAGGTAGTTATTTTATTTCTGTAAATATTCTGTTTCAACTTTATTAATATGCCATGCTTACAAATCCTAATTTGATCTTTGTACAATTGCTTTAAAAGGAATTATCCTTCAATGTTTGATACCCACCTACACTGAGGATCATATTACAACTGGCATATAAAATTCATAACACAGAGAAGATGTTGAAGATATCATCCACCCCATAGAAGACAGTCCTACTGAGAGGTGACAGCGTGCTGGCAGTCCTCACAGCCCTCGCTCGCTCTGGGCACCTCCTCTGCCTGGGCTCCCACTTGGGTGGCACTTGAGGAGCCCTTCAGCCCACCGCTGCACTGTGGGAGCCCCTTTCTGGGCAGGCCAAGGCGGGAGCCGGCTCCCTCGGCTTGCGGGGAGGTGTGGAGGGAGAGGCGCCAGCGGGAACCGGGGCTGTGCGCGGCACTTGCGGGCCAGCTGGAGTTCCGGGTGGGCGTAGGCTTGGTGGGCCCTGCACTCGGAGCAGCCAGCCGGCCCTGCCGGCCCCGGGCAATGAGGGACTTAGCACCTGGGCCAGCGGCTGCAGAGGGTGTACTGGGTCCTCCAACAGTGCCAGCCCACCAGCACTGCGCTCCATTTCTCACCGGACCTTAGCTGCCTTCCCGCGGGGCAGGGCTCGGGACCTGCAGCCCGCCATGCCTGAGCCTCCCACCCCCTCCATGGGCTCCTGTGCCGCCTGAGCCTCACCGACGAGCAGCACCCCCTGCTCCACGGCGCCCAGTCCCATCGACCACCCAAGGGCTGAGGAGTGCGAGCACATGGCGCGAGACTGGCAGGCAGCTCCACCTGCAGCCCCGGTGCAGGATCCACTGGGTGAAGCCAGCTGGGCTCCTGAGTCTGGTGGAGATGTGGAGAACCTTTATGTCTAGCTCAGGGATTGTAAATACACCAATCAGCACTCTGTATCTAGCTCAAGGTTTGTAAACACACCAATCAGCACCCTGTGTCTAGCTTGAGGTTTGTGAGTGCACCAATCGACACTCTGTATCTAGCTGCTCTGATGGGGCCTTGGAGAACCTTTGTGTCGATACTCTGTATCTAACTGATCTGATGGGGACCTGGAGAACCTTTATGTCTAGCTCAGGGACTGTAAATGCAACAATCAGTGCCCTGTCAAAACAGACCACTCGGCTGTACCAATCAGCAGGATGTGAGTGGGGCCAGATAAGAGAATAAAAGCAGGCTGCCCAAGCCAGCAGTGGCAACCCGTTCGGGTCCCCTTCCACACTGTGGAAGCTTTGTTCTTTCGCTCTTTGCAATAAATCTTGCTACTGCTCACTCTTTGGGTCCACACTGCTTTTACGAGCTGTAACACTCACCGTGAAGGTCTGCAGCTTCACTCCTGAGCCAGCGAGACCACAAACCCACCAGAAGGAAGAAACTCCGAACGCATCCGAACATCAGAAAGAACAAACTCCAGACGCGCCACCTTAAGAGCTGTAACACTCACCGCAAGGGTCCGCGGCTTCATTCTTGAAGTCAGTGAGACCAAGAACCCACCAATTCCGGACACACTACTTTTTTGTTTTTTTAAATGAAGAACAATGTTCTTTTTCTTTATAAAACAATATGTCATTGAAGAAAAATTAGAAGAGAGTAGGGAAAATGAATGATAAAAGCACTCATAATCCCCAACATCCAGTGGTCACTAATGATAACCCTTTGAAGTGTAACTTTCTTGATCAGTTTAGTATGCTAACATATTAAAAAACATGTTAGGTGTATTAGTCTGCTTGGGCTGCCACAACAAAATTTCACTTAAACAACAGAAATTTATTTTCTCATATCTCTGAAGACTAGAAGTCCAAGATCACCATGCCAGCAGGGTTGGTTTCTTGTGAAGCCTCTCTTCCTGGCCTGAAGATGCTGACTTCTTGCTGTGTGCTTGCATGGGGCCTCTTGTGTGCATGCATTGAGACAAAGCTCTGTGTTTCTTCCTCTTCTTCCAAAGCATAACAATCCTAGGGGATTAGAACTCTGCCTTTTTTTTTTTTTTTTACCTCATTCAACCTTAATTACCTCCTTAAAGGCCCTATCACCAAACACAGTTATAGTAAAGATTAGACCTTCTGGAATCGATTAAAAAACACAATACAAATATCCGCTGCCCACTTTCACCGCTTCTATTCAACATAGTACTGAAAGTTCTAGCCAGAGCAATCAGGCAAGAGCAAGGAATAAATGGCACCCAAATTAGAAAAGAGAGTCAAACTATATCTATTTGGTGATGATACAATCTCATATCTCAAAAATCCTAAAGACTCCTCCAAAAAACTCCCAGACTTGATAAATGAATTCAGTAAAGACTCAGGTTACAAAATCAATGTATACAAATTAGTAGCACTACTATACACCAATAATGACCAAGCTGAGATCAAATTAAGAACTTAATTCCATTTATGATAGCTACAAAAAAAACAAAATACCCAGGAATATAGCTGTTTGAAATTCTTGTTCTTTGATGCTGCAAAGAAATAGCACTTGAACATAAATTTAATTTTTTCAGCAAAGCTATTTTTACTTTCTGCAGAAAGGGTACACTTGCTAGCAGTTTTGCTACGAGAGTACACTAAAAAAAGAAAAGAGGGTCATTTATAACTTGACGTGTCTACCTTATTGCTGTGTCTGGTTTCCATTGGTTGGAACGGGACTTCACATTCTGTATTTGTCTTGACTGGCTGGCAACTTAGAACTTTTTAAAAGAGGCAAAGGCAGAGGAGAACAAAGGAAGGAGGAAGTAACTTGTGGAATGCTGAGAAAGGTAAAAACACCTTCAAATAAGGAAGAGGCACAGGATATGACCTAATGCTTGCTTGAACTAGTATAAGCATGCCAGGGCAAATATTTAGGCTAAATTGTGGGAGCTAAGAACATAAAGTACATTGATTTCTCTATTACGGCTAGCAGACATTTAAGAATGTTAGCACAGGTCTTTGAATAAATTTTGCTTCTAAGAGAAGTTACTATTTATTCTTAATTAGATGGGGAGGAAAGTCTTTGAAGAAGAACCTCTACTTTACTTTTTACATAGTTTACTAAGGAGGTGGAATATCTTAACAAGGTAAACTACAAAACACTGATGAAAGAAATTACAGATGACACAAACAAATGGAAAAATATCCCATACTCATGGATTAGAAGAATCAGTATTGGAAAATGACCATACTGCCTAAAGCAATCTACAGATTCAATGCAATTCCTATCAAAATACCAATGTCATTTTTCCCAGAATTAGAAAAAACATGCTAAAATCCATGTGGAAACAAAAGAGAACCTAAGCAGAGAAATTCTAAGCAAAATGAACGAATGAAGAGGCATCACCTTACTTTACTTCAAATTATACTACAAGGCTATAGTAACCAAAACAGCATGGTACTGTTATAAAAGTAGACACATAGACCAATGCAACAGAGTAGAGAACCCAGAAAGAAAGCCAAATACCTACAATCAACTTGTCTTCAATAAAGCAGACAAAAAATATACTGGGAAAAGGACACCCTATTCAATAAATGGTGCTAGAAAAATTTGATAGCCACATGCAGAAGAATAAAACTGGATTCCTATCTCTCACCTTATACAAAAAGTAACTCAAGGTGAATTAAATATCCAAATGTAGGACCTGAAGCCTAAAAATTCTAGAAGAAATCCTAGGAAAAACTCTTTTGGACATTGACCTAGGCAAAGAATTTATAACTAAGACCTCAAAAGCAAATGCAACGAAAACAAAGATAAATAAATGGGACTTAAACTAAAAAGCTTCTGCACAGCAAAAGAAATAATCAACAGAGTAAATATACAACTTATAGACTGCGATAAAATATTCACGAAGTATACGGCTGACAAAGAACTCATATCCAGAATCTACAAGGAACTGAAACAAATCAGAAATTTAAGAAACCAAATAATTCTATTAAAAAAGGGTAAGGGACATCAACAGACATTTCTCAAAAGAAGATATACAAATGACCAACAAACATAGGAAAAAACGCTCAACATCATGAATCATCCAGGAAATGCAAAACCAAAAATAGATGTTGGCACAACTGCAGTGAAAACAGGTACATATACATTGTTGGTGGGAATGTAAATTAGTACATCCTCTATGGAAAACAATGTGGAGATTTCCCAAAGAACGAAAAGTAGACCTACCATTCGATCCAGCAATCCCACTACTGGGTATCGACTTAAAGGAAAATAAATCACCTATATAAAAAACACAACCTCACTTATATATTTATTGCAGCACATTTCACAACTGTGAAGGTATTGAATCAACCTATGTTCCCATCAACTGGTAAGTGGATAAAGAAAATGTGGTGTGTATATATAACACAGATGAAATAAATCATATATATGTAAGTTCTTTATATACAAATATATACACACACACACACCATGGAATAATGTGTGTGTGTGTGTGTGTATATACACACCATGGAATATTAGCCATAAAAAGGAACAAAATAATGTTTTTTGCAGCAAGCTGGATGGAACTGGAGGCCATTATCCTAAGTGAAGTAACTCAGGAATGAAAAATCAAATGCTGCATGTTCTTTCTTATAAGTGGGAGCTAAGCTATGGGTATGCAAAGGCATACAGAATGGTATAATACACACTGGAGACTCAGAAGGGGAGTGGGTGGTAGGAGGATAAGGGATTAAAAATTAACTATTATGTACGGTGTGCACTATTGGGTGACAGGTACACTAAAAGCCCAGACTTCACCAAACAATTTATCTGTGTAACCTAAAACCACTTATATACCTAAATGTATTGAAATAAAAGTAGAAGGAGAGAAGGAAGGGACAGAGGGAGGAAGGGAAGGAGGGAGGAAGGGAGGGAGGGAGGCAGGAAAAAAGAGGGAAAGGAGGGAAGTTCAGACATTCAACTTATGAATTTTGGGGGCACACATTAGGTATAGAATAATAGTTCATATACTGTGTCATAACCTGATTTTTCTCTAACCATTATATTGTGTATATCTTGTCCTGACAAGAAATATTATCTATAGTTTTATTGTTATTCTGATAATATGCGATGTACCATAATTTATTAAAATAAAACCTTCATTGTTGCGTGTTGAGTACATTTGAATTTTCCTTAGTGTAAACAACATTGTCATGAGCCTTTTTGCAGCTACCAAATATTTGTCTGTATCTTGGATTATTTCCTGATACCATATTTCTAGTAGAAGAATTACCAAGTCATATAGTAAGCAGGCTGTTAAGACTTTTTATATACATTGTCAAAATACCTTTCGGAAAAGTTATATCAATTTACATACTCAGTAGCAGTGCTTGAGACTGCAAGTTTCTTGAATCCTCACAAAAATGAATATTATTTTAATCTACGCCCATTTACTATGCCAACATTTTCCATTTGATGTTCCAATTTGCACTTCTATTTCTAATGATAACAGAGTTTTCTAATTTTTTTAGTCATTTGTATTTTCTCTTTTGAGATTGCCTGTTCATATCCCTTGTCTCTTTGTCTATTAAAAGGTTCAACTTTTTGTCATTGAAATATGTGAGAACTATTAACTCTGAGTGTCACATCTATTTCAAATATATTTTCAGTTTACTTGCTTTTTATTGTATATATAATGTTTTCTGATATTTTTAATATTTTTGAACAACTTGTCTACTGAACTTTTTCACTATGATGTCTGCCCCTGTGGTTATATGTAGAAGAGGTGCCATAGTTAGTGTCCTCTTAAAAAAAAAAAAATCAGGGAAAAGCTTTTGCTTAGGTCTCAGTGTCAGAAACAGTGTACTTCTCCAGAACAATGGTGTGTTTTTGTCTTACAAACACTGTGCATCTTATAATTCATTTTGTTTCTTTCTTTCCTCTGACTACAAGTAGAAATAAATTTATAACCTACCTCCAACAACTAAATAAAACATGTAGTGAGGGTACTTCTGTAGGATAATACAAAGGATTATTTTCTTACATTTATTTCCACTCATCAAAGTTTCCTTAACTATTTACAATACTTTCCTAATGTGTGTGCATGTGTGCATGCAGGTGCATGTATGTGTTGCAAGATGCTTCAAATGCCTTCAGAGTTTAGAATACATTCATTTGACTACCCTTAATGGAGTCAAAATTTCATTATTTGATCAAAGATAATAAATAAAAGGAAATCAGCTTAAGTTTGAAGCCTTTTTTTTGAGACTTGGATTTTTTCCATGGTTTATAAACTGGTTTGAAGATAATTTTGCAAGCAAAGCTTTATAAATGAAAACACTTACATCATTAGAATAAATACTTAGAAACTCCAGAAAAAAATTAAGCACAAAAATTTTAATTATGGCTTTACATATATGTTTGAAATCAGCATTATACTTTCACAGATCAACTTGTAGCCATAAATTTGGCTTCTAATACACACATGCAATGTTTTCAACATACCTACATTCTATATGCATAACAATTCACAGTACTTAAATAGGAAGATTGTAGGTTTACCTCACTAATAAGAAGACTACATTAAAGAGTGTATCAAATGATTGTATGGCTCTAATAAAAATCTAAATAGCCATAGAAATGAACTTTAGCTTTCAACTATTTTAAGTGCAACAATGCAATGAAAATACATAATAATTCTAAATCTATTAGAAAGATTCCTATATATTAATAATCAGGTCAGGTTCAGTTACTTGGTGGTTCACCTATGCTGAATAATTACACAGATATATATATAACTATATAGAAAACTATATATATAAAACTACATATATATATATATAACTACATATACGGGGGTGTGTGTGTGTGTGTATATATATATATAAGTTTACATTATGGCCAATGAAAAGACTTTCAGAAGATGAACTCCACTTTATGTTCATAAAATCAAAGACCTTAGGTCCAGTTGAGAAAAACACTATAAACTCAGGGAAGGGTAAACAATGTCTACACGTCTCAGGCTCATCTGTTCAAAAATATAATGAGGAAAATGGTATTAGAAAGAACACTGCTTAACATAATGTCCTACAGATTCATCCAGGTTGTTGCAGATGACAGAATTTTATTCTCCTTTGTGGCTGAATAGTATTACTTTGTATACATACATACCACATTTTCTTTATCCATTCATCCATAGAAAATAAGCCAGGCATAGAAACACAAACATCACATGATCTGACTCATATGCAGAATCTAAAAAGGTTGATCTCATAGAAGTAGAGAGTAGAATGGTGGTCACCAGAGGGTGAGAAGGATAGAAGGAAGGGAAGGAGTAGGAGAGGATTTTGAATGTTATCACCACAAGTAAATGATAAATGTTTAAAGTGATGCTAATTACCCTGATTTGATCATCATATAATGTATATGTGCATTGAAACTTCACACTGTACCCCACAATATGTACAATTATTATGTGTCAATTATAAATAAAATAAAACTTAAAGAAAAGACTTACAGGATGAAGTTGAAGTTATTTTTTTGATAACTTCACAACATTGCTAATATTCCTCATTGGGAAACTTCTCTAAATAACTCAGTAGCTACTTGAAGGTGCTTTAAAAATTCATTATTTATTTTATGTAAATAAATTTGAGCCTAAAGTTCACAGTAATATTTTAGAGAACTGCAAGGCTCACATGGAATATTTACAGGGAGTATCTAAGGCAAGTGAGGAGGATTTCAATCACGTAAAAATTTAAAAAGTCCCAAACACCAAAAATATAAGCAACATCCAAATAAAAGTGAAAAACTGAAACATACATATGACAGGCAAAGGGTTTTTACCTTTAATATAAAAAGAGCTCTTAAAAAATCAGTGTGAAAAAATTAACATCCTGGTACATAAACTGGCAAAGATCAGATTCGTAAAGTAAAATAAATATGAACAGAGGAAGTATTAATGTAAATTAAAACAAGATTCTATGTTTTAGTTATCAATACTCAATATTGTTGAAAAAGTATTGAAATCAGCAATCTCATTTACTGCTGGTACATTCAATATGGTATTTCTGTAAGGAAATTTTGCTATGTGTATAAAGAATCTTAAACAGAAATTCATTGTTCTTGACATAGTAATACTACTCCTGAGAGACTACTATAAGGAAATTTGCCCAAAGAGTTTTAGAAAGATGTTTCTACAGCATGATTTATAATGGGAAATTTGGGAATAATCTAAAGGTTCTATGGGTAAATAAATTAAGAAACAGCCATGCATTATATTTTAAAATAGCTTGAAACCTTATTTTCAAAGACTAGCATGAAACACAAGGAAAAATTTGTGAAGAATCTTAAGAAAAAAATATAAAATGCATATATATATATGGTATAAAAGCAACTTACAATTTTATTAACATAAAATTTTATATACATACATAAAAATACATATATGTATAATATATATGGCTTATTACATATCTATTTTCATATATTTTTCAATTGGGACTTTTATTTGACTTCTCTGAATACAAAAAAGTGCAGTGGAAAACTATTTTGTTATGAGTTGGGAAAAAAAACCAGAAACATCTGCATCAGTGAAAAGCCCAGGATTTCACTGTGAGTTGCATGGGTGAAAGGCTTGCAAAGCATGGTAGGGTCTCACTGGAAGAACAAGAAGAATCAATGACAGGAAAACTCAATTTATAATTTAACTATTTTTATAATTGTTTGAGTCATTTCCAGCCACAGGGTCTCTAATTGCAAGTATTGTGCAGTTTCCCACGTTAAACCTTTCATCTCTCCTACGGCTTCTGTAGGGAAAGCAATGTCCCTAAATATTCTAATATCTCTTCTAAGTAACTCCTACCCATCCTTCGGATCTCAAATACCACTTCTTGCAGGAAGCCAGAAACCTACTCAGAACAGGTCAAGTTCCCATTTTATACAATACCTTCGCAGTTTTATCCTTCCCTACTGCTCTTAATTCCAACGTAATTTAATAATTAAATGGATGATTCATTGCTGAATGCCTTCTTCCCTCTTTCCCAAAACAAAAATACTATGAAGGTAGAAATCAACCCCGTCTTGTTCACTACTCTGCCCCCAAGGCCCAGCAAATAACAACAGGTAGCACATTACTATCTGTCAAGTATTCTTCTGAGTTTTTTAGGCATATTAATTTACTTAATCTTCGTAACAATCCTATAAGGGAGTTATAATTGTCTTCATTTTAAAAAGGGAGGAACTGAGGCACAGAGGTCCCAGGTCACACAACTAGTAAATGTCTGGTCCAAGATTCCAGCCCAAGCTGTCTGGCATCCTTAACCATGAACTATGCCTTCTCGTTATAGGTACCCCATAAATATTTGAATAAATATTTGAAGAAATGAATGAGGAAGCACATTACCAATAAAATGTGTATTTGCTATGAATTAAGCACCAGCAGAGACATGCCCTGTAACAGCTGTAGCTCATCATTTCATGGTCACCTGACCATAATAGATGCAGAGGACTCCAGTCCTATAATAGGAATACCATGAACAAAGCTCCATAGACACCCTCATTAGAAATTCAATTATAATGATTTCTTTAGAATAATAGACTATTTGAGACTTTACATTTTAGTGACAGAAATCTGAAATTAAAAGATTTGGAGAAAAGGCGTAAATGGTTTTATAACACATATATGCATCAACTCTAATTATAACAACTGACCAGCCACAAAGCTCTCCCTTTTTTGTATGCTCTTATTTCTTGTTGAAATCAGCTTTGAAAGAGGGTCTGTAATTGCAAACAAGTTGTGCAGAATAAACAAGCCATTATTGTAATGAGGATAATTCTTGCTGAGGATTATTTTTAAAAGCCAAATTATAGACTCCCAGTCTAAATTGTATCTGTTTTTTTGTCACTTGCTTTCAAATTTGGTACTTATTTGCATTTTGCCTGACCTGCTAGTTAGAGCACAAGTTCACAGAGTCCCTTCTGAAGCCATAATGAGCTAAGGTAATAACCACCACATAATTGTGTTCAACTGCATACAAGTGTTTACTTTTTACTGCTGTGCGTCTGCCTCCGAGATTTTTGAGATGCAATTATGCACTGCAAAATTTGCAAGTTGCCAGCCTTGCTTGGACTATTTTTGCTATGTTTCACATTTAAACTGCTTAAGTGTATAAGTGGAGGTATAAAACAGCCAGGTTTTTCAGACTAGAAAATTACTGTTACTTAAATGGCAGAATTTCTGCTCCGTGGTTTCCTATTTCCATGCCTTGCCTCGGCTACATATCTTTTTAACCATCTGTTTCTTTCTGGCGACCAGCTACAGGGAGGCAAGCAACTGTATCTGCATTACTATGTGGTTTGACATCTGGTATCTAAATCCAACCATGGTATTTATTTGTGAATTGTTTAAATATGAGATCATATTAGTTACACTTGCAGATCCCTCTTCATTAACATTTCCAACCCTGCTCATGCCAGAATTGCATGCCATTTGCCATAGAGAAAGAGTATGCATGTTTTCCTGCAGGTTGCATAGAATTTGGGTATGTGAATATGAAATTTTTTAAGTAACAAGAATATATTACACAAGAATTAAAATTGGAAATTTCAGATATGATAGTGAGAGGTGTTAACACACATCTCAATGTGCACATGCTCTTAAGTATTCCCAAGACCGCTCTTGTTGAACAAATTCAAAAACTGTTGAAATCATGACATATATCAATCTTTTTAGACAAAGATACTATTGACCCATGATCATTTGGAAAATGTCGCTGTTCTCTCTAGAAGGAAAGGATTCTGCACTGTCTCCTCTTTCCCTTGTTGCTGAAAAGTGTGCATTTGGAAAATGGCCAACTAGGGTTAGGGTACAGGATAGCCCAGACCTCAGAAAACACCAAAACACTGAGGAAATAAAACAATGGCTTTGGTCTCATAAGCACCACTCGTGATATAGTTTACAAATGATAGTCATGATGTTCCCAGCAATCTCTTGATTCTTCTTAGTATTGATTACTATGCTTAATTAAGACCACTTGACAATCCAAGTGAGCCAAGAACAATTCAGATGGAAAGTACAATTTTGCATTAAAAATAATCTCAGAAAAAGATGCATGATTTTGGTACCATCCTGTTACGCATAAGAAGAGAGACAGGAAATTGATTCTGCCTACGAAGGAGGCATAGAATCTACCTGGACCATGAGAGACCTCTTAAAATGAGTCCCTCTTTATTTCTTGCTTCTTCCACTCTCTCACTCTCTTAAACAGGTTTTGACATAATCTTGTAATTATCACCTCAGAAAGCAGACATGAGATCTGTTTAACAAACTACTTGGGAAATATTACTTTTCACACATTCTACAGAAAAAGTATCAAAAAAAGCAAACTCCAAATAAAGGAAGGGCATATTTACCAGCTCCTTCAGCTGAAACTAAATTACCTTTAAAACTGCTTAATTTTACTTACCTCGCATAACCTTTCCCATCTACTCACCCACACCCTTTATTGACCTAAATAAATCATATTTATCCTTTATGATTCAGCTCAAATGTCATTTCATCTCTGAAGACTTCCTTGATTCTCCCAGAAAGAGTCAGGTGCTTTGACACAACTCTCTTTATACTTGAAATACCTCTATGATACTGCATATGCTTCTATTCAGGTGTGTTTAGATCATGTGCTTACATGACAGTACCAGTCAAGAACTGTCATAATAAGGTTGTATAACAAACTCAGTAACACTGCTAGTATAGAGCAATAAGTTTGCTTTACTCACAGGTCTGGGGCTCAGCTAGATATTCTGTTTCAAGTGTTCCATGTGTTATCCAGGCTAGGGAGCAGATGACAAGGAGAAGCTTCTCTAAAGCAATGGCATGGCTCTTAAGCTTGGCTCAAAACTGACACACTCACTTCTGCCCACATATAATTGGCCAAAACAAGTCACATGGCCAAGTCCAAAGTCAAAGCATAAGAAAGTACCCTTCATCCATAATGAGTCCATGGCAAGAAGATAGATGCAGGGAAGACTGAAAACACTGAGGCATAAAATTAAACCTACCATAATGTCTACTACAGCAAACGTCACACATTCAATAGAGATTCATTGGATAAATGAATAAACAGAACCCAAAACATTCAAAGTAAATCCCAAAGTTTGTGGAAATAAAATATGCCTTAAAAAAAAAAACAAAACCTGAGTACCTAAATTCCTCTTTAGTAAGCTTTGAGTTATCAATTCAGCCTTGTTTGGAGTTAAGTACATGCATTAGTTTCCTATTGTTATGGTAACAAATTACCACAAATTCAGTAGCTTAAAACAATACAAATTTATTGTCTTACAGTTGTGGAGGTCAGAAATCTGACTGTGTCTCACTGGACTAGAATCAAAATGCTAGCAGGACTATATACCTTTTGGAGACTCTGGGGCAGAATCCGTTTTCTGTCTTTTTTTTTTTTTTTTTTTTCTTTTTCATCTTCTAAAAGAGGCCCACATTCCATGGTTCATGGCCCCTTCTATCTACAAAGCCAGTGATGGCAGCCAAACCTTTCCATAGCATATTGCTCTGACACTCTTCGGTTTCTCCCTTCAACATTTAAAGGACTCTTGTGATTACAAAGGACCCACCTAGATAACCCAGGATAATTTCTCTATTTTAAATTTAGCTAATTAGCCACTTTAATTTCATCTACAACCTTAATCTCTCTTTGCCATGTAACCTAACATATTCACAAGTTCCATGGAATAGAATATGGACATCTGAAGAGGGGAGGGGAGCAGATTTTTCTGTCTACCACATGGCTACAACATATTCTAATGAAAAAGCACAGATCCAGGCAGCAGTTCTAGTTTGAGTCCTACAACTAACCAAAAATAGTAAATTGGACAAGTCCCCTAAAATTTCAATTATTTCTGGGGAAATGAGGAGGTGGTTCTAGCTGATCTCTAGGGCCCTTTCCAACTAAAATTCCCTTGATTCTGTGAATATAGTGCATCTAATTATAACTTAGAGTTAAAAGAGATTAAAGCCTAATTCATTAGCCTAACAACAAAAATTCAGGAGAAAGCCTAGCAGTGTTATGGAAACATGGAGGAGGGTCATTATTAATTCTCTCTGGATGTCTATAGGGGCTTCATGGAGGAGGTGAGATCTGAGCTTATACACCCCTGCAGTAAGGACACTGATATTCTGAGCATGGAAACCAGAGGTAGAGGTCGCAGGAAATGAAGGACACGAACCTTATAGGGGCACAAGCCATGTAGAGAATAGTGAGAAATCACATATGGACAAAGCATAAAGAGGCAGGAGTAGAGACTGGAAGTGTAGCATAAGGTCAAATTGTGTGCATTTTATGGCGAAAGGGGAGTAAATTTTTTTAGTAAGTAAGGAACAGGCATGGCAGGTGTATTAGTCTGTTCTCACACTGCTAATAAAGACATACTCGAGACTGGGTAATTTACAAAGGAAAGAGGTTTAACTGACTCACAGTTTAGCACGGCTGGCGAGGCCTCGGGAAACTTACAATCATGGAGGAAGGGGAAGCAAACACGTCCTTCTTCATATGGCGGCAGCAAGGAGCAGTGCTGAGCAAAAGAGGGAAAAGCCCCTTGTAAAACCATCAGATCTCATAGGAACTCACTCACCATCACGAGAACAGCAGCATGGGTGTAACCACCCCCATGATTCAATTACCTCCCACTGGTCCCTCCCAAGACAAATGGGAATTATGGGGACTACAATTCAAGATGAGATTTGGGTGGGGACACAGCCAAACCATAACAGTAGGTTTTGTGTCTCTTACAAAGATAATGCAAGAATAATGAAAGAGGGCAGGTTTTTTAGCTGCTTTAATTTATTTAACATTTTAGCTAATAGTGTTGCATTAAACTAGCTTACCGGATACCACAGATTAGATTTTCTTAAAGATTTTAAAAGCCAGAGGAAAAAACAGTAAATAATATTTGTGTATCAGCTCACCAGTGGTCTTCAAATGTAAAAAAATATTTATTTAGAATAAAAACATATTTTAAAACTATATTTTAAAAATAGAATTATACAAACTGAGTAAGTTCACCCACATAGAGTTTAGAGAATTAAATACACTTCCAACCCCAAATTACACTCAGCCCCATGCTAAGTGAGCATTTGCTGTATTTATCAACTTCTTATTGACAAGTTGTTCTCAAGATTCCAATTCTGTAGGCTCTGTTTATTCTCTTTGTTTTAGTAGTTACAGTCCAAACTCTGGGGTAGCTAATTGCCCATTAACATTATTTCATCTCTCACCAAAAACACAGATATCTTGAATGATGGGAATGTGTGATTTTAATTGAATCTCTCACTTTTATCTACTGAAGAAGTATTTAGATTAGATAGGACACTTTTCTTTCTGTCTCATCTTTCTTTCTCTGCTCTCTTGAAGATTTGAGCCTCTCCCACAGGACAGCAGAGTGGAGTCCATGGAGTTCCTCAGAGCATTCTTGAGACAAACCATCTGGACTCAAACCTATCTCCAGCATTTGTGTGACACTGAGTAAGTTACTTAACTACTATATGTCTTAGTTTTTTTCATCTGTGAAATAGGGATAAAAGTAATACACACTTCAAAGGGTTGTAATAAGTGTTAGATAAGTCAATATCTGCAACAAGCCTATGCTTAGAAACCAGGCATTATGAGAAGTGTTTATTAAATAAACACCCTGGATTGACAGGTATGTGAGAAAGACAAACTCCTTACCTGCTTAAGCCCCTAGAGTATTTTCTGTTACTTATGCCAGAATATAATCTTAGCTGATATATGTGCCAGATAAGGCTTTTCAAAATCAGGCCTTTTATTTCCTTTCCAACCTCATTTCTCTTTACTCTTTGGCCTCTCCACTTCCTATGCCCAATTTCTCACCTCTGGACACTTGCCCTAAGCACCCAGAGTCACACTGTTACACTTCCCATTATCCTTAAAGACCTACACTTCACCTTCAACATCACTTCATTCAGAAAGCCTTTCTTAACTTTTTTTCAACACACTATGTTGTAATTATTTCACTACATGTATGTTTCTTTTATTAAAGTGTCAGTGCGCTGAGAAATCAAATAAAACACAAATGGAAAAACATCCCATGCTCATGCAAAGGAATAATCAATATCATTAAAATGGCTATACTGCCCAAAGCAATTTATAGATTCAATACTATTCCTACCAAATTACCAATGACATGTATTCAATTAGGAAAAGAGGAAGTCAAATTGTCCCTGTTTGCAGATGACATGATTGTATATCTAGAAAACCCCATTGTCTCAGCCCAAAACCTCCTTAAGCTGATAGGCAACTTCAGCAAAGTCTCAGGATACAAAATCAATGTGCAAAAATCACAAGCATTCTTATACACCAATAACAGACAGAGAGCCAAATCATGAGTGAACGCCCATTCACAATTGCTTCAAAGAGAATAAAATGCCTAGGCATCCAACTTACAAGGGATGTGAAGGACCTCTTTAAGGAGAACTACAAACCACTGCTCAATGAAATAAAAGAGGATACAAACAAATGGAAGAACATTCCATGCTCATTGGTAGGAAGAATCAATATCATGAAAATGGTCATACTGCCCAAGGTAATTTATAGATTCAATGCCATCCCCATCAAGCTACCAATGACTTTCTTCTCAGAATTGGGAAAAAACTATTTTAGAGTTCATATGGAACCAAAAAAGAGCCCGCATCGCCAAGTCAATCCTAAGCCAAAAGAACAAAGCTGGAGGCATCACGCTACCTGACTTCAAACTATACTACAAGGCTACAGTAACCAAAACAGCATGGTACTGGTACCGAAACAGAGATATAGATTAATGGAACAGAACAGAGCCCTCAGAAATAATGCCACATATCTACAACTATCTGATCTTTGACAAACCTGACAAAAACAAGAAATGGGGAAAGGATTCCCTATTTAATAAATGGTGCTGGGAAAACTGGCTAGCCATATGTAGAAAGCTGAAACTGGATCCCTTCCTTACACCTTATACAAAAATTAATTCAAGATTGATTAAAGACTTACATGTTAGACCCCAAACCATAAAAAACCCTAGAAGAAGACCTAGGCAATACCATTCAGAACATAGGCATGGGCAAGGACTTCATGTCTAAAACACCAAAAGCAATGGCAACAAAAGCCAAAATTGACAAATGGGATCTAATTAAACTAAAGAGCTTCTGCACAGCAAAAGAAACTACCATCAGAGTGAACAGGCAACCTACAGAATGGGAGAAAATTTTTGCAATATACTCATCTGACAAACGGCTAGTATCCAGAATCTACAATGAACTCAAACAAATTTACAAGAAAAAAACAAACAACCCCATCAAAAAGTGGGCAAAGGATATGAACAGACACTTCTCAAAAGAAGACATTTATGCAGCCCTGCTGGCAGCAGACACATGAAAAAATGCTCATCATCACTGGCCATCAGAGAAATGCAAATCAAAACTACAACGAGATATCATCTCACACCAGTTAGAATGGCAATCATTAAAAAGTCAGGAAACAACAGGTGCTGGACAGGATGTGGAGAAATAGGAACACTTTTACACTGTTGGTGGGACTGTAAACTAGTTCAACCATTGTGGAAGTCAGTGTGGCGATTCCTCAGGGATCTAGAACTAGAAATAACATTTGACCCAGCCATCCCATTACTGGGTATATACCCAAAGGATTATAAATCATGCTGCTACAAAGACACATGCACACGTATGTTTATTGCGGCACTATTCACAACAGCAAAGACTTGGAACCAACCCAAATGTCCAACAACCATAGACTGGATTAAGAAAATGTGGCACATATACACCATGGAATACTATGCAGCCATAAAAAATGATGAGTTCATGTCCTTTGTAGGGACATGGATAAGCTGGAAACCATCATTCTCAGCAAACTATCACAAGGACAAAAAAACAAACACCGCATGTTCTCACTCATAGGTGGGAATTGAACAATGAGAACACATGGACACAGGAAGGGAAACATCACACACTGGGGCCTGTTGTGTGGTGGGGGGAGGGGGGAGGGATAGCATTAGGAGATACACCTAATGTTAAGTGATGAGTTAATGGGTGCAGCACACCAACATGGCACATGTATACATATGTAACAAACCTGCATGTTGTGCACATGTATCCTAAAACCTAAAGTATAAAAAAAAAAAATTACCAATGACATTCTTCCCAGAGCTAGAAAAAAACTATTTTAAAATTCATATGGAACCAAAAAAGAGCCTGAATGGCCAAGGCAATCCTAAGCAAAAAGAACAAAGCTGGAGGCATCACGTTACCCAACTCCAAACTATATTATAGGGCTACAGTAACCAAAACAGCATGGCATTAGTACAAAAACAGGCACATAGACCAATGAAACAGAATAGAGAGTCCAGAAATAATACCACACATCTACGATCATCTAATCTTCAACAAAGCTGACAAAAACAAGAAATAGGGAAAAGACTCTCTATTCAATAAATGGTGGTGGGATAACTGGCTAGCCATATGCAGAAGATTGAAGCTGGACCCCCCTCTTACACCATATACAATAATTAACTCAAGATGGATTAAAGACTTAAATATAAAACCCAAAACTATAAAAATCCTGGAAGACAACCAAGGCATTACCATCCTGAAAATAAGAATAGACAAAGATTTCATAACAAAGACTGCAAAAGTAATCACAACAAAAGCAAAAATTGACAAGTGGGATCTATCTAAACTTAAGAACCTCTGTACAGCAAAAGAAACTATCAACAGAGTAAACAGACAACCTACAGAATGGGAGAAAATATTTGCAAAATACGTATCTGAGAAAGGTCTAATATCTAGCATCTAAAAGGAACTTAAACAAATGTATAAGAGAAAAACAAACAACTCCATTAAAAAGTGGGCAAAGGACATGAACAGACACTTCTCAAAGAATACACACATGCAGCCAACAAGCCTATGCAATAAAAACCTCAATATCACTGATCATTAGAATAATGCAAATCAAAACTACAATGAGATAGCGTCTCACACCAGTCAGAATAGCTATTATTAAAAAGTAAAAAAAAAAAAAAAAAAAAAAAAAAAATAGCAGATGCTGATGAGGTTGCAGAGAAAAGGGAACACTTGCCCACTGTTGGTGGGAGTGTAAATTAGTTCAGCCATTGTGGAAAACAGTGTGGCAATTCCTCACTGAGCTAAAAACAGAACTACCATTTAACCCAGCAATCCCATTGCTGGGTATATACCCAGAGGAATATAAATCATTCTGCCATCAAGACACATGCACACGAACGTTCATTGCAGCACTATTCACAGTAGCAAAGACATGGAATCAACTTAAATGCCCATCGATAACAGACTGGATTTTAAAAATATGGTACATATACACCATGGAATACTATGCAGCCATAACAAAGAATGAGATCATGTATTTTGCAGGAATATAGATGGATCTGGAGACTATTATCCTTAGCAAAACAATGCAGGAACAGAAAACCAAATACTGCATGTTCTCACAAGTGGAAGCTAAATAATAAGAAATTACGAACATTAAGAAAGAAACAACAGACACTGAGGTCTACTTGAGGGTGGAGGGTGGGAGGAGGGAGAGGAGCATAAAAGATAACTATTGAGTACTGGGCTTAATACCTGGGTGAGGAAATAATCTGTAACAAAAAACGCCTGTGACACAAGTTTACCAATGTAACAAACCTTCACATGTACCCTCAAACCTAAAATAATAACTTAAAAAATTAAAAAAAAATAAAGTGTCAGCTCCTCCAGGGGGATACATGGGTCTTTCATTTATCTTTAACGTCTGGCACAGCAACTGACACAGGATGATTATCAGCAAATGTTGGGTGAATGAAGGGATCACTTTACACAGATTCCTGCCATCAGGTTTTAATTGCTAAGTTGTTAACAGTTTAATCTGTGCTTTTTTTAAAAAAAAAAAAAAAAAGAGACAAGGAAGCAAAATGTGGTAAATGTTTTAAATTGCCATACTCCATTCGTTATCAATATTTTATTCTTGTATTTGAAAGGCTCTTCATGTACAAACTTTTTAAAAAATGATTTTACATGAGGCCACAGAAAATTAAATTTTAAAATACTTTTTCAAAATCTCATCTCTGTGAAAAAATCCAAGAAGATTAAGAACTTTTTTTTCTTTTTAAACGAATTCAATTTTGTCCTTTAGTTGTGCAGTGCACAGAAGAATAACTTTCAAGTTTCTATTACATTTGAAGTGGATTTTTCCTGAAATTGTAAAATATCAGTATCAACAAGACAAATGATGTTCGAAGTGCTTTACACATGATAATTTAGCTTTGTGTGGGTTTTTTGTTTCTGCTGTTGTTTTTGTTTGTGTGAGTGGTTTTTTGTTTTTATTTTGCTACCCATTGTCAATTACAGCATCCAGTTGACTTGAGATTTTTTATAGTTCTCTGCAAGCCTTCCACACTTTTCTGGTCTCAGTTATAGCTATATCCACCATGCTCATCAAGACTCCTAGCTCACCACCTTGCTCTCTCAATTCATGAAGTCTTTGCTCTATCAATTATTTCTTCTCTTTTCTATATCTTCAGACTTGCCCTTTCTATTAACTCCTGCCTGTCAACAAATTCTGTCTCCATCTGGTATCCTTAGAAACAAACCGTTAGACAAGAAGTCAGGTACAAGTATTCAGATAGGGGATGGCAATGTGACACAGGGAATGGAGGAAGTCAACAAAGGGGGTGTTACTAATCAAGTTTCTAATCAAGTAAGAGGATACAGTGTGCACCTGCAGCTATACCTTCTCAGGGACTCTGGCAGATAGAACACAATGTAGGTCTCAGAATTACCTGCAGGGACATGGTGAGAGCTCAGGGAACACGAAAAGGCCACGAGTCATGTCTACTATTTCCACTCCGAATTCCACTTCTGCCTACTGTTAATGTCTGTCCTTTCTCCTTATATTCCAGCCAGTCTTTTAGAAAGAATAGCTTTTTAAATTGTCTTTTTTCCTCACTTCCTATTGCTTCCTGAAAATGTTGCCATCTAGCCATACCTTTTGGAAACACCCCAACATTGTTCTTTCCAATATTTCCCTCTAAGCAATCCATTAGACCCTTTGGATCCCTTAGCTTAATTGATTTCTGCTACATCCTACATCCTGCATCCTTTCTTCTCAAATCTCTCTAGTTCACTGGTTCTCAGGTCACCTATTTCAGTTCTCCTCTTGTCTCCTTGAAATATCTCTGCCTCCTTCAGAAGTTTCTTTTCTTTTCTTTTCTTTTTGAGATGGAGTCTTGCTCTATCGCCCAGGCTGGAGTGCAGTGGCGCGATCTCCGCTCACTGCAAGCTCTGCCTCCCGGGTTCACGCCGTTCTCCTGCCTCAGCCTCCTACAGGCGCCTGCCACCACGCCCGGCTAATTTTTTGTATTTTTAGTAGAGACAGGGTTTCACCGTGTTAGCCAGGATGGTCTCAATCTCCTGACCTCATGATTCCGCCCGCCTCGGCCTCCCAAAGTGCTGGGATCACAGGTGTGAGCCACTGCGCTCGGCCCTTCACAAGTTTCTTATATTTCTCTTCTCACTGTTGGTGATCCCCAGGGCAGGGTCTGACTTGGCATTTTCTTCTTTGCTCTTCATTCATTTTGTCTTGGGTGAGCTCAGGCCCAGCCCAAGCTTCCACTGCTACCGAGAGGCTGAAGACTCTCTTCTGAAATTCAACAGCAAATCATTTATTCATTTGCTGACTAAATATTTCTCAATCTACTATGTAAAATAAAACGTGTCAAGAGATGAATCATAGGAACGATAGTAAGTTTTCATCACATTTATATCTCCGAAGTGTAAAATTTTGTCACCATTAAGTTATGACTATGTTTTTTAGACAGAAGATTGTCTTTTTTTTTTTTTTTTTTTTTTTTTTTTTTGAGGCCGAGTCTCACTCTGTCGCTCAGGCCGGAGTGCAGTGGCGCGATCTCGGCTCACTGCAAGCTCCGCCTCCCGGGTTCACGCCATTCTCCTGCCTCAGCCTCCGGAGTAGCTGGGAGCACAGGCGCCCGCCACCAGGCCCAGCTAATTTTTTGTATTTTTAGTAGAGACGGGGTTTCACCACATTAGCCAGGATGGCCTCGATCTCCTGACCTCATGATCCGCCCGCCTCGGCCTCCCAAAGTGCTGGGATTACAGGCGTGAGCCACCGCGCCCAGCCAGAAGTTTGTCTTTATGTTTTTATTTTAACGCTCTTTTTACATCCTCCCCGCCCCCGATAAAATTAATTTTCATCGTTTTACTTGCAGCTTGCTGTTACAGTGTCAACTATGTAGTATTCAAAATAAAGTTGAATGCCTAGTCTAATTATAGATAAACAAAAGAGGAAAAAACATTCAAAAAAGGGGAGAAAATTTGTTACAATCAAAAACATAAACAATCCACATTTAAAACTGGAATTCTGTTTTGCTGTTAATGCATATCCTCACAAACATTTCTTTTTTTTTTTGAGACGGAGTCTCTCTCTGTCGCCCAGGCTGGAGTGCAGTGGCGCGATCTCGGCTCACTGCAAGCTCCGCCTCCCAGGTTCCCGCCATTCTCCTGCCTCAGCCTCTCCCAGTAGCCGGGACTACAGGCGCCCGCCATCCTGCCCAGCTAATTTTTTTTGTATTTTTTAGTAGTGACGGGGTTTCACCATGTTAGCCAGGATGGTTTCGATCTCCTGACCTCGTGATCAGCCCGCCTCGGCCTCCCAAAGTGCTGGGATTATAGCCTCACAAGCATTTCTAAGTATTAACAACTAGAAGCAAGTTCAGTTTGCTAAACTGCATGAATGGTCTGCACTTTAAATAACAGAAGGTTAGAGAAATAAACACATCTTAAAATTCCTCTCCAATAAACCCAAAGAAAAACTACATGCCATCAAATGACACAGTTGGAGATACTGTTTCCAAACCTAATATAAATTGTTAATGTTTTATACCTCAGGACTAACTGTCACGGTTAGTATTTAAACAGCCTCAGTCAATGGGAAGAAGAACTGAAATGTTACTTTTCTCCATGTAGCATTTTTTGATTTCTTATTTGTCTTGAATAATATGAAATGCTACAGTTCCCCTGTAATGCCTGTGAACTGAGTTATTAAATAAATGACTCCAGCCCGGGGCAGCAGTGGGCCATGACATGCAGCTATTTGCACCCACAATACAAATTCAGCTGGATGGATGAACCTGGCACGGTACATCCTCATCGGGATGTTCGTTAGCCTCACTTTACAGATGTCAGAAATGATATCTGTTATTCAGCCCAGACTCGGGCTCTGAGAAAGAATTCTAAAGCAATTGATGATAAAACATGGGAAATTATTTGAGAAAATGCAAACCTATTTGAAAAGCTGACAAACCAAATGTAAAAAAGAAAATCAGTCTTGGAAGATTAAAATGTAATAATAAAAATAATAATTACAGATTAGAGCCAGACAAAGGATATGCACTCAACCTTACCTAAAAGAGTCTTGTGACAGTTTATTACACTAGTCCCCAAGCCACGCACTTAATTTGTTTCTAAGCCTGCATCCTATCCCTGTGAGTTACTCAAGTATATAAACCTCACTGTGTTCATCGTGCTTCTCAGGTGTTACATGCATTTCAATGTTTAGTGGAGGTTTGGAGCCTCACAGGTGCTGCCATGTACATTCCAGATAATTTCAGGGATTTAAGGAATTGAAGCTGGCTTGTCATTGGTACTCAGCAGCCCACCAAGACTTCTCTATCCTTGGAACTCCTATAAATATTTTATCTCCATTTGACAAAATCCATCTCTTTTTATCTTTCTTATCGTTAGTGTCTCCTCCTCCCCACTAGAATTACAGTTTTGGTACAACTGAGAATGCGCTTTTTTATTTCTCCAGCTCAGTGCTTGAAGTAGTGTTGTTCACTGATTGGCTTTTAATAAGTTGTTTAAAACCTTTAATATACAGTTATTCAAAGCAATAAAAATGACAATGATGCCCCTGTCCACAGGGGCATCTCCAAGGAGGCCATCTTGTCCCCAAAGTCTTTACATTGCTCAATAGAAAAGAAGTTTTCCCCTATCATCTGGTGAATTAAATGTCAACTCCAATATTCCTGTTGGCAAAAGGAATCTTGCCAACAGCTTCGAATTCCTGAATCATTCCAAAGTATTTCTGTACTCAGAGATGTTTAAATTCATATTTTGATTCACCTTCAACATATAATATCATTATCATTGTAGCCAAATTCAACAGGTATTTTGATAATATATTCATAGCGTTTTAAAAGAAATTTCCGTATATTCGGGAGGCGGGGGAAACACCTTTTAAAATGAGTGGGCTTGTAGCATTTTCAGCACAATGTTTTCTGAACAGCAACTGACCTGAAATATCTCCACATAGACCATATTCAACCTTTAACAAGATGTTTCTCAAGAAAACAGCACCCCAGAAACACATACATGTGTGAGGACACACATACCACTCACACACAAAACACTGTTTTTAATAGCCAAGGGCACTTTGGCACAATGTGGGGCGGTGGTTGTCAACATAAACAGATGGTCAAAGAAGTGGGCAAACACTTCGTGTGAACTAGTTCCATAAATGAAGTTTTTTTTTTTTATTTCATTCTAAATGCCATACTTACTTAACCAGCTTTCAGACAAGATGATACATGTAGCCAGTTGGAAAGAGTTCCCTGCCAGGCTTCTGTGTTTTTATGACAAAATTAAAAGTCCACAGATGGAATAACTCAAAGCTAATTCTTACAGAGTTTGTTTAGTTAGAATGGGGTGGGGAGAGAATACCATATTGCTTCAAATTAAAGCCACATCTACAAAATGAGAGACTTTTAATTGGGGAGGAAAGATGTAGAAACAGCTTTTTAAAGAAGTAACATGTCTGTTTTTTAAACGAGTGGAATTATTTATCCATTAAAATAGCAACTTTCCCCAAAGAGTTATAGGATCATCTAGGAAATTCCCAGTTCCAAACTCCACTCCCAAACATCTCAGCATCCTTTCAACCAGAGCTTTGAAAAGTGCCACTTTGGCTGCCTTCTAAAGATAAACAATCTTCCCATCATGTCTTCACTAGCCATTAAATCTTCAAACCCAAAATAATGACTCCTGCATGAGAATTATGGGGAAAAAAGGTGCTGTCTGAGGAAACATAGAAGAGACCAGCTGTCTTGGTATTGTGTGTTCTGTGAAAGATTTGTGACTTTATTACAGTATTTAGCTGATGTCTTTAGTGAGAAAAAATAGAACTGATGTTTTATCAAACATAATGGCCCATGATAAGGCATGAAAGGTATACAACGTTAACTACTGGAGAAAAATAGACAGAGAGAACCTACAATGAATAAAAAATCTCTTATAGTAGCCCTGTCAAATGGAATATATTATCCAATATTTCAATTAAAAAAACAAACTCAGGCATGTAAAATTCACTTACAAAATCTAAACTCTAAAAATAAATTTTATGTACAGCTTTTTCAATTTCAGTGCAGTAAATAAGCACTGAGAAGTCCAAATGTTAAAGAAAAAAATGTAGTTAATAAAATAATTGTTTTCGTCTACAAAATATAAAAAAACTTTATTTTTTGCCAGTTAATTTGATATAATTAGTTTACTTGTGTCAGGTAAATCTCAGTGTCTATGTGCTATATAGAGAGTAAATTTATATACCAGCTTTTATTTCTCTTCCGGAAATACACATACTTATTTCCACAAAAGACGTTTTTCACAGCCAAAGTTGGGGGAAGCGGAGTTCCTAGCATAAAACTATGTACATTTGCGAGGAAACAGCTGCTCTTCTTCCAAGATTCCACTCTGCTCCCCTAGACTCACAGAGCCTGAGTAAGCTCTAAGCAATGCTGTATAAATTAGGACCTCAAAGAAAACAACCTCTACCTAAGCATCCAGCAGTTAAAGCCACAGGTTCTAAAGTGTTTCATACCTACAGAGGTCTGAGTGAGTAGAACAAACCGAATCAGAAGTTCTTATATTACTTACTGAGTGCTTCACCTGTGACTTCAATTTCTTTGCAGAGAAAATTGCCCTTTTAGCTGATCTTTCCTATTTTACATGTCATTATCTTTGAGGAGTTCTTTTTAGTGATTTTATTTGTTTCCTCTAGGCTACTTACCAAAGAATCCAGGCAGCATCCTTGAGGCAGTTCAGCATATTTTTAAAACCTCCTTGACATTAGAAAAGGGCTGTTTTTAAATCTCTATGTATTATTTGAAGAAATCATTACAAGGTTCACTTAAAATTAACATTTACCTTAATACAATATGGGCTTTATCAAAACAAGTTGCAATATTTTACTTCTTATTTGAAAAGTGTTCTGTAGACGTTAGTGTGCCAGGAGAGGCAGACTTTGGATATGTTTTGATAGTTGAAGAAGCATCAGGTCTTTAAATAAAAAACAGAAGCCATCTCTGTGTTACGTGGCTCTTGATAGAAATGTAGATAACACTGAGAATGGGAAAGCTAGTATTTTGGTTTCTTCCAAGTAAATGTTGTTGTCAAGGTAGAGCACAAATGTGAAAGACAAAATTCAGCATGTGATATAACTTGATCCTCATTTAAACTTACTTTTGGTGAAAACTAGAAATTGCAAATAATTATATTATCACAATGAGAAATGTAAAACATCCTTAGAATCCTAGAGGAACAGGTATACTGCAAACAAGACAGAAAATAGTAGGATAAAATAGATCGTATTTTCCTTAGGAAGAGGAAAACAAACTGTTCAGTAGCAAGGGGAGGCTGAACAAATATGCTTGCAAGTTCCGAAAAAGATGGAAGGCAGAATAAAAGCCAATGATAAAAAAAAAAAGAAGGTGGGCAATACTATAATTATGTACTTCTTCAGGATATTAGAACATATAACACAAGAGCATCCTAGCAAAATCTTGAGGGAATCCTCTTTCTGCAATGGACAAGAGTTCATCTTTTTAAGAGAAGAATTTCTCCCAAAATGTTAATTGTTAATACATGGGGAAAAAATATTCCCAAGACATTAGTGTTTCATGGGACTCACTAAAACAAACAAACAAAACAGTAAGTAAAACTGTATCTTTTTAAGCCCCACTATTTCTAACAAAACTTTATTTGCCACCTGAATAGCAAGTACTTAAAAAACATTAAAGTTACAGATAGTATCCTTTGGCACAAAATTTGTTTCTTGCATTTTAGATCCTTGAAATTGTATGCAATGCCAAAACAGAAACTTTTTTTCCCCAGGTGACACAATGTATAAGAAGACAGTAGGGAGAGGGTAGAAGTTATATTATTCATCCTAGTAACCTCCCACAGATTTAAACTTTTACAGCTGTTAATTTTCTTCACATAGAGAGGACTCACATATTGCACAACATATTGCTAGGATCTGCGCAGTTGCTTTAATAGACTGTAAATTCTATGTTCAGAGGGGGAAAATGTTACCACCCCAAGAAGAAGAATCAGATGCAAGAAAAGTAATTTTCTAAAGTATATCTAGATAATTCCTGTAAAGATATCTCAGAATAAAGTTTCCATGAGGTTGAGGGCTTTGTATACTAGTTTCCTGAGTATAGAACAGGTCTTGACATAGTAGAAGCTCAATAAATATTTGTTAAATGATGGATTAGATGAAATAATCCAAAATATTGAATAAAATGATTATAGTATAGGATGGCAGCTTATATTCAACTCTAATTTTTGAGGGTAGCTTAGATAATGGAGAAATGATTATGTGTCTGTCTGTATAAAGTTGCCATTGGTCCCTCCATTGTTGAGGAGCATTTTATTATTCTTTCCTAGCATAAATGCAACCATTAGAATGATGAGTGAAGCGCTCATTAGTCAACCTGAATACTAAAAGTGGTGGAGGTTAGCTCACTCAAAGCCTGACCTTTCAAACATTTTGCTTCTTAAAAGAAAGACACTACTTCCCTCCCTAATCTTCACTCTTTGATCCTCTCGTTAATTGGGGAACAATCTCTCTTTTAACTTTGCCAAATATTGCAGAGTATTTTCAGTAAATGTCACCATAAATTGAAAGCTACATTAACATGGTAGATGTGTTTCACTTTCTGATCACGTGTAACAAACTTAGTCATTGCTCTTGTGCTTCCCCCATTAGCATGATTTTCCTAGTTGATAATGGGTGGCAGAAAAAGACTCATTTAAACATTCTCACCCTTTGGCCTGACCAGGAGCTTAATTGTTGCCATGAATACACAACAGACATGTTTTTAATACGTTAAAGATAAACATTTATGCTATTATTCTGATTGTGCTATGCCCTTGTTATCTCTGTATTTAATATTGCAAAAATGATGAGTTTAGCATGCTGGTGAAGCAAGGGAAAAACCGACAGGTCTATGACTGCTCATCTCACTCACCCATAAGACATTCCCTGCCCTAACAGTTATTACTTGTGACTCTGAATAAGTGATTTAATTTCTCTGAGCCTTGGTTTTGTTCCTAAAATTGGAATATTATCTAGCTTGTATAATTTATTTAACAATTAGTTCAGAAAACACAAGAAATGACTTCTGTAAAGATATCTCTAAGTATTTCCATTCAGATGCTTTATCTGGAGTTTGTGGTAAAATTACATGTCTATCAGAAGATGATTTTCAACAGAACTACATTTAAAAAAAAAACGAATCCAATAGTAGCCACAGATGGAAGTGGCCACATCCCCTACACACCAACTTGAACCCTAGATTTTAGTGTAAAATCAGTGTCATCATAAGTTCGGTGTTTTATTCTTTTCCTTCTTTCAAAAGCAGGCAAAGCAAGAGGACACTGAAGCAGAAGCAGGTTACAAAGCTGCAAATCAGCAGCACAAGGTCAGAGACTAATAAACTACGAGACTGTTAACCAAGAAACTTAACTATAATGTGCCCCTGGAGTAAAATTTCCCCTTAATGGAAACCACCTTATGGTCTCTTAGTCTCCTTCCTGTTCACTGTAGTCAATCATGACCACCGCGTGTGTAATTTCTTCCTTGAACTTTCTAAGGAGTGAAGGAAAATCTCAGAGCTGGCTGTAACATTCTACTCCAAACCTTAGAGGCAAGAGCACAGAGTCCACTGCAGCTCGACAGCAGTGCCTAGACTGAGCCACTCCCACTTGCTTAGCAACTCAGGGCAAGTAAGCCACAGGGGATGTGAGCAATAACGCACCTCCCTAGCCACTTCATCTTTGCCTTTGCCTGTGGGAAAACTGACAACCAGAGAAGTGGACAAAGCCTGTATGGCTTTTTCTTTTTTCTTTTTTTAAATTATACTTTTAAGTTCTAGGGTACATGTGCACAACGTGCAAGTTTGTTACATATGTATACATGTGCCATGTGGGTGTGCTGCACCCATTAACTCATCATTTATATTAGGTATATCTCCTAATGCTATCCCTCCCCCTCCCCCCACCCTACAACAGGCCCCAGTGTGTGATGTTCCCCTTCCTGTGTTCAAGTGTTCTCATTGTTCAGTTGCCACCTATGAGTGAGAACATGCGGTGTTTGGTTTTTTCTCCTTGCGATAGTTTGCTGAGAATGGTGGTTTCCAGCTTCATCCATGTCACTACAAAGGACATGAACTCATACTTTTTTATGGCTGCATAGTATTCCATGGTGTATATGTGCCACATTTTCTTAATCCAGTCTATCATTGATGGACATTTGGGTTGGTTCCAAGTCTTTGCTATTGTGAATAGTGCTGCAATAAACATACGTGTGCATGTGTCTTTATAGCAGCATGATTTATAGTCCTTTGGGTATATACCCAGTAATGGGATGGCTGGGTCAAATGGTATTTCTAGTTCTAGATCCTTGAGGAATCGCCACACTGTCTTCCACAATGGTTGAACTAGTTTACAGTTCCACCAACAGTGTAAAAGTATTCCTATTTCTCCATATCCTCTCCAGCACCTGTTGTTTCCTGACTTTTTAATGATGGCCATTCTAACTGGTGTGAGATGGTATCTCATTGTGGTTTTGATTTGCATTTCTCTGATGACCAATGATGATGAGTATTTTTTCCTGTGTCTGTTGGCTGCATAAATGTTTTCTTTTGAGAAGTGTCTGTTCATATCCTTAGCCCACTTTTTGATGGGGTTATTTGTTTTTATTTGAGACTCTGGTTATATAAACTATAGATTTGTGAACACAAAAAATATTTTTCACTTTTAGAGAAAACACATGTGGTCCATATACATTTCCTGTCATTTTTTATAATTTCTTTTATCAGTATAAGACACCTCATTTTTTAAAGGATAGAATATTATGATTTTTTTTCTCCAGTTGAAGCAACAAACTCCATTCTTTCAATTACAACAAGTTAATTTAAAGAACAGATACAAACGGAATCACCATCGATAGTTAGGCTTTCAGTCCCCACCAAAATCTCATCTTGAATTGTAATCCATGTAATCCCCACATGTCAAGAGAGAGATCAGGCTGGGCGCGGTGGCTCACGCCTGTAATCCCAGCACTTTGGGAGGCCGAGGCGGGTGGATCACGAGGTCAGGAGATCGAGACCATCCTGGCTGACACAGCAAAACTCCATCTCTACTAAAAATACAAAAAATTAGCCGGGCGAGGTGGCGGGTGCCTGTAGTCCCAGCTACGTGGGAGGCTGAGGCAGGAGAATGGCGTGAACCCGGGAGGCGGAGCCTGCAGTGAGCGGAGATCGCACCACTGCACTCCAGCCTGGGTGACAGCGAGACTCCGTTTCAAAAAAAAAAAAAAAAAGAGAGAGAGATCAGGTGGAGGTAAATGAATCATGGGGGCAGTTTCCCCCACGCTGTTTTCGTGATAGTGAGTTCTCATGAGATCTGATGGCTTCCTGAGGGGCTCTTCCCCCTTCACTTGGCACTTCCTCCTCCTGCCACCTTGTGAAGAAGGTGGCTGCTTCCCCTGTGCCTTCCGCTATGATTGTAAGTTTCCTGAGGCCTCTCCAGCCATGTGGAACTGTGAGTCAATTAAACCTCCTTCCTTTATAAATTACTCAGTCTGAAGCAATTCTTTATAGCAGTGTGTAAACGAACTAATAGAACCATGAAATACACTCATGATCTTTCTTGGGAAATAGTAATGCTCTTGATGCTTCATTTGTATTGGGTTTCTGCCTAGTACAGAACCAAAGAAATATTTCCTTACACTTCTTTGGGAAGCATTATTTCATCATGACATCCTCCATACGCTCTGTCCTTCTCCTGCCTTCCCCAAAAGTCTCTGAAGGAACTACACCACTGTGCAATCAAACAGAATAGTAAACAGTAACTTTGATAAAATGGTTTGGGAATGATATTTTGAAAATCATTGTGTATATTTATAGATTATCTTTGAAGAATAGTACTCTTTAATAGACCTTTAGAAAATATATAGTCAGAGCCGGGCGTGGTGGCTCACGCTTGTAATCCCAGCACTTTGGGAGGCCGAGGCAGGTGGATCACGAGGTCAGGAGATCGAGACCACGGTGAAACCCTGTCTCTACTAAAAATACAAAAAAAAAAATTAGCCGGGCGTGGTGGCGGGCGCCTGTAGTCCCAGCTACTCAGAGAGGCTGAGGCAGGAGAATGGCGTGAACCCAGGAGGCGGAGCTTGCAGTGAGCCCAGATCACGCCACTGCACTCCAGCCTGGGCGACAGAGTGAGACTCCGTCTCAAAAAAAAAAAAATAATAATAATAATAATAGTCAGAAATACAACAAAAAGGAAATACACTTAAAAGTATATCTTCTTGGATCACTGCCTTAAAAATAGCTTTACCATATCTTATTAAAATTCAGAGTTCATGGAAAAGAAGGGCTAAGCAACTTTCTCGAGGTCAAACTGTAGAATTTCTGCTCTCTCTTAGGTAATTATTATAGATAACTGCTACTTTTCTACCAAAATTGACTCTAAAGCAAAAAACAAAACAAAACAAATCAAAAACCAAGAATATCATATGTCAAAGAATAACAAAATAGAGTACATTTAAAACCATGAAATAAATAGCATGAGCTTTCACCTTTGCCTGAATGGTCATATACATGTCCTTTTTATAAACCTTTCAATGGCTTCCACTTGCATTTAGGGTAAGACCCTAATGCCTGCAATGGTCATGATGATACAGACGCTACAAGTCCAAACCCCTTCTCTCCCTCTTGCTCTCTGGGCTCCAGTCCCATTGGCTGCCTTTCAATTTCAGAAATTTGCCAAGTTCTTTCCTGTCTTAGGGCTTTCACACATGCTCTTCTTTCTCCCCGTAATGCTTTTTCTTTCATTCTTTGCATGGCAGTCTCCTTAACCTTCACATCATAGCATAAATGTCAAATCACAGAGACCATTTCATGATCTTCCTGTATATAGTCCACCATCCCAACAACCACTACCAAGGTTATTCTCTCATGCAGCACCAAACCTTTCTTTTATAGCACTCATCACAAAGGGCATGCACGTGCATGTGTGCATGTATGTGTGTATACTATGTATCTTCTCCACTAGGCTTGAAGTCCCACAAAAGCAGGGACCATGTTTCTGCTATATAAAATGATATTCATAGTATCTAACACAGGACATAAAGCACATAGTAAGCCATCAATAAATATTTGTTGGATGATTAGAAACTCTTTCTGATCTACAATTATTCTTCCTAATATATATCTCCAGAGTATTTGATGTGGGTCATTATTTGAACTATTCTCTAGGACTTGTATCAAATTAGCATTTGAACATTTGAAAATATCCAGTAACTGATTTAGTAATTCTCATATTCTCTGGAGAAGTTAAATACTCTGAATTTAACATCTGTATCATAATATGTTTTCCCAGAGCACGCAATTATTAAATATTGTTTGCCGTTTTCCTAGTTCATACATTTGCAAATGAAAAAATGTTTGTGATTCAAAGGTATGACTTACCATTAAATATGGACAAAACTAAAAATGAAACAGGCTTTGTCTCTAGTCAAATTTCTGGGCCATGGCAGCCAGCAAAGGAAGTTTAAAATTTGTTGTGAAAGTTAAGGCAAATATTTCTAAATATTATTGTTCAAAAGATATCTTGCTTCATTTGTTTTGCTCAGTTTTACTTTTAATGTTCAACTCGGATGCTGATAACATCTCCCAGCTATGAGAACAATTAAATTAGACTAGATGAGAAATATCTCCAAAAGTTATAACATTCTCCCCATATGGTATTAGTATTTACATCTCTGTAATGTTTTTATCTGGTTATTAGCATAGTTATTTTGGGAACTGATCTCATGCATAATAAGACAAGTAAGAAACTTCTCCTCTTAATTCATGTGAAGGAAATTATCTTTCCCAAAAAGCCAAACTACCTATAACAGATAATTTACTTCGAAGGAACAATTTATTGCCAGTAAGATACAGTTTAAATTCTCACTTTCTACAGTATACTCTGACCTGTTCTTATTATTACTAAAAATGTAAAAATCTCATGGGATACAAAACAAAATTAGGCTTGGTACAAGCCCACTTTAAAGAAATAATTACACTGACCTCATTTTCTCACCATTCATATTAATAGTATGACTCAAATGAGCTGATGACAGCTCACGTTCTAAGAACAGTAGAGCCCTGAACTTCCATTTTCAACTGATGCATGAAAGGACATTTTTTTCCTTCAAATGCACATTCCTTCTTCAGCTTGATATTTCTTTCCATGTTTATGGTTTTTTTTGATAAGTCAAAAAGAGAGGGGGTTCTGCACTCAGATTAACAAAGATAAGAACAAAGGAGGAAGTCCAGAAGTTAACAGGGGAGACACCGTCTTCTGGGCCTAGTTTTGTTGTTGGTTCAGATGCTCCCAAAGGGAAGAGAAAATTTAACTAAAAAGATAAAATGTAGTTCACCCCCAAAGCATTATGAGCTGAAGATAATTTTTTTTCTATTTGTAGATACGCACTGCCTTGGTAAAAAATAAAAATTCATACACACAGACACACACATATACATATAGAGTGTTCATATTTTAGAATTTCGAAAAATTAAAATTATTTCTATCTGTGAGACAACAACCTCATTTCTTACTTCAAGATAAACATTCAAGTTACTTTCTAAGTGACTATTTATAGGGCTTACAGATGTCCACTAATACAGGAAGCTCCACTCCCCCAAGAAATAGCATGGGACAACAGAACACCAGGTATGACATCTGAGGGTGGACAGTGGAGGACTTCCTGATTTTATATGCAGTAACAGTCCACAGCTACAATTTAAAAAAGTAATCTCTTGTCCTTGGGACGTGCATGGAAAATAGAAGCATTGCCTGCTCAAATGATTTTCTGAGCTTTTGTAAATCTCTGAAGGGATGCTGAAGTATGGGTGTTGTTTATGTAACATTAAGGAGTATGTGTGCACTATGATAGATAATTCTATGTGTCAGTTTGTATAGGTCGAAGTATTTGGTCAAATATTATTCTGGATGTTTCTGTGTAGGTATGTTTTGAATAGGACTAACATTTTAATCAGTAGACCTGAGTAAAGCATTACCCTCTCTAATCTGGGTGGGCCTCAAACAATCAGTTGAAGGCCTTAATAGAACAAAGACGATTTCCCCCTAGAAAGAAGGAACTCTGCCAGCAGACTGTCTTCAGACACAAACTGCAACTCTTTCCTGAGTCTCCAGCCTGCCAGCCTCGCCCATCAGATTTTGGATTCACCAAGCCTCCACAATTGCATGAGCCAATTTCTTAAAATAAATCTCTCTATATACATATACATATCCCATTGGTTCTGTTTTTCTGAAGAATCCTGATTAATACATGCACACAGAAAAGAACTGATCTATTAACCTCTATTTTAGATATACTTCTATAACTGATTTTTAGATATTATCTGCATATCACTTTGTAATAGCCTTCAGCTTTATAAAGGCTTGAGGTCAAAACCAGCAGGCTCTGGAGAGCCACATGTTCTTATTTATTTATGAAACCAGTTGGTGGGGATACGAGTTTATTTGTCATCTGATTTCTTTTTATTTGAGTCAAGATCAATTTACAGGGACCTAGTCTATCCAAAAGACAGATGATTTCTGAACTCTGTAAGGAAAGACAATGAAATAGGGACAAAGCAGCTCTGTAGTGAGAACATTTTCCTTCTAGTTATTGCATTAGATATAGCATCAAGAGCAGCTGGAATTAAGGGAAAAGACAGTTCTAACACCTAGTTAAGCACTAGCCTCAGATGTAGTTTCTATTGGCAGGCAAAATGCCTTCGGCTGAATTCATGTGAACTCACATCACATTAGATGTATAAAAAGGAGCAAGACAAAACTTATAAGAGAGAAGAATAACACTGGAGCTGGTATTTTTTTTTCTTTTTTTACAGTGATTACCTCTGAAAAAGCTGTATACATAGTCTATTGAGCATTGTGGCCAGAACTCCCAGCTTCAAGGTCTCCATGTCACAGATGGTTTATCAGGAGAAAAATGATAACGGCTGAAAACTGCATGGGTTTTTATTGTTAATGGGGGCAAGGATAGGAACAGCCTGATATACCAAGAATAACGAGAACATCGTTCTCATTGTTATACAGCACAAATTATAGATGAAACAAACTGCTAACTTCAGGTACATTGCTTGTTGAAATAAGAACTTTTATGATGTTAAGGAGGACAAAGAAAGAAGACCTGTTTCTTAGCTCCACAACTCCCTGCATTTGTGATTCCTTAGGCTACTTAATTTCATCCAGGAAAAAGAAAGGGCACAATAACTTGAAAATTTCTCTTACTATTTCATGATGCATACACTCAGCCATCTTCAGTTTTTATTTACTGCTAGTAGAAATACATCAGCTCGGAACATAATGCAATCAGACGCATAAGTTATCTGATGCCGAAAGGTACTTACAATGACCATGCTTGGGGTTAGAAGGCCTATTTCTTTTTGTATGGGGTATTTAGGACTTACCTTTCTTTGAAGTTGACCATAGTCAAGAACTTTAGAGACACAGTTTGCATTCAGAAATGAGCAGCAAACTGTTCCAGCTGACTCCGCAGGGACAGCGTGTGATGGCTTAAGACACTCAGAGGATTATTTGCCAGGACTTACATGCTTCAAGAAGAAATTATGTTCCCTTCTTTCAAGAAGAGCCTTTTTCTCTTAATTCAATAGAAATAAAATTATTCAATTTGTATAACTATTCCTTACATGCTCAGGAAAAAAAAAATGAGTTCGTTTTGTATACTATTTGCATTGGGATAAGAGGTCTATTTCAGTTCTTTTGTCTGTCTGAGTTCCTGGCTACCTCCTGCCTTTATGTAAATTATCATACACATTGTTTGCATGGTGACTAATGTGATTTTCCCTTATTTAAAATTCACAGATGTTTTATACCATCCTTGTTAATGTACATCTTGATTTATGTCACAGTTGATGTTTCAAAGCTAAGGAGGCAACTGCTAAATGAGCTGATGCATCCAGTTGTAACTCAGTCATGAGTAATTTTGCTCCTGAAATAGTCTGGAGTTTTTAAATATAAATATTTCCATTGTGACTTGATTCCTATGTAGCAATGGCCAGTAAATTGTAAGAAAAAGGAGCCATGGCAGGGTATAACCTTCATACTCTCTACTGAGACTGTATATTGTTGCCAGTGATCCACAACATAAAATCCTGTACATGGACTTTCAAAGATGTGGACACCCAGAGAACATATGACTAAGAAACCTATTTTCCCACCCCCCTCTCACTTTGCTCTTGTCTTAATACTTTAGCATCAGAAATGTGCTTCATTTAAGAAGCGGATGAGTAAATATTAATATAGAGTTTCAAAATGTCTAATTCTCAGAGAAATTGCTCCAATTCTTCATATTCTTTAAAAATATTTTAACTTTTCTTCAAAACCTAATGATTTTTTCTCAAAATTGTATTCTATCTCATATACAGTGATTGTCAGAGGTTCCCACATATTTATTCCAAACAATTTGTTCTTCACATAAGCTTTGGGTACCTAACCAAATGAGGAACAGGATCACAGGTGGCAAGAGCCCAGGCCTGAACTGACAGGTCAGTGAATGGAGAGTCTCCCTCCCCTTGACTTTCTTAGGCCTCCTTTACCTTCCTTTCTCCTCTAAATGGTGTTGTCCTAAGAGACCAGCTTCAGTGCAGCTCAAAGGCCTCACTGTCATTACCAAACCCCCAAACTTCAATGGCTCAAACTTCCAGGTCCAGGGCCAGCCTAGGCATTAAGGCTCTGTAAAATTTCACTTAACCTTGTAAATAACATATATCATTCCAAGTAAAAGGAAATAAAGCTAACATTGTCTTCTCATTAGCCCCAGAACGTGGAACATACCTTATTAATGCCCACCTCTTTGCCTTGGCCATGCTTCCTCCCCTCCCAGCCCTTGTTCTCCCCCACGAGAATATCTTCTCTTTTCTGCTTCTTAGGGGTTCTATTCTCAGTATCTTAAACTCTCATTTTCTATGAAGTTTTCCCAGGTGGTGACAGCCTCTTTCCAAAATGCTGGAGACTTTATTTGTTGTTGTATTTATCTATGTTCTTAATCATATATTAATAACTTATTAGATCAATATTTATTAAACATCTAGTATATACCAGGTACTGTTCTATGTATGATGGTAAACAAGACACACAAGGATCTTGTGAAGGTTACCAATCTACCTAGTTTCAATACACCTTCTGTGTGTTTTTCCATCTCCCAGTGAGTATAAAATGTGGTGCCAGCCATAGAGTACCACCACGTAACACTTTTATTAGCTCATATAGAATCTAGTTCAATACATAGCTGATTGAATGATTAGAGACTGGCACTGCAACAGATCAATGTTGCCTGAGCCACTCACGCTTCCTGTCCCACTATCCCCACAACCCTTCACCTTTTCATCTAACCTCGAGTTCATATAATTACATCAACTGAGGTTACAATAAGCATTCTGTCTTCTATTAGCAGAAACTATCTTCAAAATCTCCTTTTCGTTCTACCCACAAAAGTATATCCATCTTGGCTTGCTGGAGTTTCCATATTGGTGTTATTTGCACTATCTAATATGAACTAAGAGAGTAACAAGTGTGGTCTTACGGAAAAGAATGAAATGTGGAGTCAGGAGACAGCAGATCTGGTTAACGTCCTGCCAAATTTGAGTTATTTAAGCTCTCTGTGCCTCTGCAGTCTTAGCTGTAAAATAACAGGTGAGCAAGATTGCCTCTAATACCCCTTCTCAATCTACTAGTATTCTATGATTGCTATTCTATTTCTTCATGATTGTTACATAACTGCCCAACTAATTCTGACTTATAGTTTTCAGTCTCAGGAATTAAAGGTGAGGTAGGGTGTTTTACATATATATTTAAGTGCTTCTAAATCTAGAGAAGAGCAAAGAATATGGACAGCTTGAAAAAGCTACCCCAGGTAATTCTGGTAACCTTTGCCATCCTCATCCCAACCACTTAGCGACCCCCTTGTGTACGTGAAGGAGAAGCTGTAAAGGAAACATTCTTAAAATAAACTTTGAGTGTTATTGACTTTCATCATATGTTT
The DNA here is from genome assembly GCF_009828535.3 of Hylobates moloch. NCBI lineage: Eukaryota > Metazoa > Chordata > Mammalia > Primates > Hylobatidae > Hylobates > Hylobates moloch. Next base: position 53,462,450 of record NW_026652277.1, read on the forward strand.
AAATAAAACTCATCTGTGCGAACAACCAGAGACTTAGGGAAAAAAATCCAGAAAATAAATAGCTGCCTGGCATCTGTAGGGAAGTGTTTAAAGCATATAATTAAAGTGCCAACTGTGTTCTCAGATAAACTGATTTTTCCCTTGAAAAAAAAGTTAATATGTAGTTTCACAATACAATTAGGGGTCTTATTAAATTTTTTAAAAAATATATAATTTTGAGAGTGGTTCAAGGAAATGGTTCCAATATCAATAAACAGATCTTGAGAGGGAAATTTTTATTATTAAGAGGGAGCATCTCCTCACTGATTTATTTCATTTTATATTCTGTAGAGTAGTCATGAAGCCTTTGAAAGCATTGTTTTTCCAACGTGTAAGTGATAAAAACCACAGATTATGACTCAGAATGAAAGAAAAGAAGATAAACTTACAGCAAAATAGACAAGTTCCTGATTTCATACCTTTTCCTGTCAATTTTATTATTTTCTGCCTTTCCTATTGTTCATATTCTCCTTAATGTCCTAAGTTTCTGAACGTAATCAACTTTCTACACTCATAAAATAAAAAAAGTAGAAACAAATAAACCAATAATTAATGCATACTTACTAGAATTTGTGCTAAGCACTTTTCATTACAGAATCTCCAAAAAGCAGATCAACCAAATGTTATTTGTATTACTTTTTGTGATTCATTTTGGGTAACAGTATTTTATAGTAGATTTGTCCCTTTAATAATTTGCTAAGTACTCCTCAATATGTGTCACAGAATCAGGAGATAGGCAACCTAAGATTAAATATTGATCATAAATAAGCCACAAAGTAAATAATCCATAGTAACATTTTCTCTGAAATTATAAGATCTATGTTACCTTATCCAATAATGGTGCTATGTTCACATTGAAATAATCCCTGACTTCATTATAAATCCATATTAGATTCTTCAGCACCTGTACCTCCCCCTTCAGAGTCTTTACTATATAATAACTACATAATTACTGCTGTACTTGCCCATATTTTATCTACAGTTTAAATGTCCATTTTATGCTGCTATAGCAGAATACCTGAAACTGGGTAATTTATAAAGAACAGATTTTGATTTCTTACAGCTCTGGAGGCTAGGAAGTCCAAGATCAAGGGGCCCACATCTGGTGAAGACCTTCATGCTGTGTCATCCCACAGTGAAAGGTGGAAGGGCAAGAGAGCAAACATGACATGGGGAGAAAAGAGGGCCACACTCATCATTTTATCAAGAGCCAACTCCTGCAATATCTAACCCACTCCCACAATAAATAATTCACTCCCACAATAATGACATTAATCCATTTATGAAGGCAGAGCCCTTATGACCTAATCACCTATTAGAAGTCCCAGCTTTCAACACTGTTGCCTTGGGGATTAGGTTTCCAACACATGAACTTTTGGAGACACATTCAAACCATGGCTATACTCTAGATTCTTAACATCTCAAGAGAGCAGAGAGTGTTTCCAGGGCCAAGCACTATGTTATCAACATGAGAGGAACATAACAAATATATATTAACTGAATGTACAAACTCTAAAAGAATCTTTCATAGCTTATATTTTAGTGAATGCTTATTTATTTTTTTATTTTTTATTTTTTGTGAATGCTATATCATTTAACTATTACTTTACACAGCCATCTCAGTTAATCAAAGATAAATTTTTCTTGTATTTACACAAAACAAGTGTTTTGGTTTTTTCTCTAACATTTAAGATTACTTTTTAAAAAACAAAACCGAGATCACAGATGTAAAAATATTCAGAGGGAGGAACAGAGGAAAAGGAGACAAAGCCTGAGGCTGGTAATGAAGAAATAAAACTTCTAAGCCTTAATTTTTTGAAAAGACAGACAAATATATTTTCTCAAGTTTTCTTGAAGTTTTTCTAGGCCTTCATATGCAAACTTTCCACCAATTACAAAAAGTCATTAACACAGTCTCTGAAACGGAGCCAAAATGCAAAGTCCTTTCTGACCTCAGGGTCTTTGAATGTTCTAGCTCCTGCCAGGGTATCTAGCTTCCCCGGTATACACTTGATTAGCTGTTTTATAGACTTCAAGTCTTAGCAAAAATATGGCTCTTCAGAAAGGAGAAACATCTGAATGTCCTCTCTTTATAATGGAATCTCCACATGGCTTCTCTATGTCTCCAGCATGATGTCTACAGGCATACAAGGTATGTGTCCCAAGTGATAGAGAGCCAGGTGGAAGCAAGACTGGTGACATAATTTGTAAAGCCCAGTGGAAGCTGAAAATGGAAAGCCCCTTGTCCATAAATAACAAGAATTTCAAAACAATAACAGTAGAGCATTCAACCAATGTGAGGCCCTTCTGAGTGCAGGACCCTGTGTGATTGCACAAATCCCATGCCCATGAAGCTGGCCCTAGGTGGAATGTATTGTATCTTAGGATCTAGCATCACTTTGTATCATTTGTGATGCATTCTGTTCATCAAGACAATCATAAAGGCCCACCCAAATTCAAAAGAAAGGGAAATAAATCTACCTCATGTGGGCATGGCTATGATCTAGAAGAGCATGTAGGGTCAGAAATACTGCTATGGCCATTTCTGAAAATACAGTCTGCCACGTTTGCTATAAATGACTTGTTCACCTTTGGAGAACAGAAACTTGTCTGATATGGTTTGGATCCATGTCACATACAATTGGTGTCATCTCCAATGTTGAAGGTGGAGCCTGGCGGGAAGTGATTGGATCATGGGAGCAGATGTCCCCCTTGGTGTTGTTTTCATGATAGTGAGTGCGTTCTAATGAGATCTGGTTGTTTAAAAGCGTGTAGCATTTTGTTGCCATTGCTATTGGTGTTTTAGTCATTAAGTCTTTGCCCAAGCCTATGTCCTGAATGGTATTGCCTAGGTTTTCTTCTAGGGTTTTTATGGTTTTAGGTCTTAAGTCTTTAATCCATCTTGAGTTAATTTTTGTATAAGGTGTAAAGAAGGGGTCCAGTTTCAGTTTTCTGCATATGGCCAGCCAGTTTTACCAACACCATTTATTAAATAGGAAATATTTTCCCCATTGCTTGTTTTTGTCAGGTTTATCAAAGATCAGATGGTTGTAGGTGTGTAGTGTTATTTCTGAGGCCTCTGTTCTGTTCCATTGATCTATATATCTGTTTTGGTACCAGTACCATGCTGTTTTGGTTACTGTAGCCTTGTAGTATAGTTTGAGGTCAGCTAGCATGATGCCTCCAGCTTTGTTCTTTTTGCTTAGGATTGTCTTGGCTATACGAACTCTTTTTTGGTTCCATATGAAATTTAAAGTAGTTTTTTCTAATTCTGTGAAGAAAATCAATGGCAGCTTGATGGGGATAGCATTGAATCTATAAATTACTTTGTGCAGCATGGCCATTTTCACGATATTGATTCTTCCTATCCATGAGAATGGAATGTTTTTCCATTTGTTTATCTCCTCTCTTATTTCCTTGATCAGTGGTTTGTAGTTTTCCTTGAAGAGGTCCTTCACATCCCTTGTAAGTTGTATTCCTAGGTATTTTATTCTCTTTGTAGCAATTGTGAATGCGAGTTCACTCATGATTTGGCTCTCTGCTTGTCCATTATTGGTGTATAGGAATGCTTTTGATTTCTGCACATTGATTTTGTATCCTGAGACCTTACTAAAGTTGCTTAGCAGCTTAAGGAGATTTAACTAAAGAGCTTCTGCACAGCAAAGAAACTATCATCAGAGTGAACAGGCAACCTACAGAATGGGAGAAGATTTTTGCAATCTATTCATCTGACAAAGGACTAATATTCAGAATCTACAAAAAACTTAAACAAATTTACAAGAAATAAACAAACAACCCCATCAAAGAGTGGCCAAAGGATATGAACAGACAATTCTCAAAAGAAGACATTTATGTGGTAAATAAACATGTGAAAAAGAGCTCATCATCACTAGTCATTTCTCTAAAATGCAAATCAAAACCACAATGAGATACCATCTCACGCTAGTTTGAATGGCAATCATTAACAAGTCAGGAAACAACAGATGCTGGAGAGGATGTGTAGAAACAGGAACACTTTTACACTGTTGGTGGGAGTGTAAATTAGTTCAACCATTGTGGAAGACAGTGTGGTGATTTCTCAAGGATCTAGAACCAGAAATACCATTTGACCTGGCAATCCCGTTACTAGGTATATATCCAAAGGATTATAAATCATTCTACTATAAAGACACGTGCACACATATGTTTATTGTGGCACTGTTCACAATAGCAAAGACTTGGAACCAACCCAAATACCCATCAATGATAGACTGGATAAAGCACATATGGCACATACACACCACGGAATACTATGGAGCCATAAAAAAGGATGAGTTCATGTCCTTTACAGGGACATGGATAAAACTGGAAACCATCATTCTCAGCAAACTAACACAGGAACAGAAAACCAAACACCGCATGTTCTCACTCATAAGTGGAAGTTGAACAATGAGAACACATCGACACAGGGAGGGGAACATCACACACCAGGGCCTGTTGTGGGGTAGGGGGCTAGGGGAGGGATAGCATTAGGAGAAATACCTAATGTAGATGATGGGTTAATGAGTGCAGCAAACCACCATGGCACATGTACACCTATGTAACAAACCTGCACATTCTGCACATGTATCCCAGAACTTAAAGTACAATAAAATAAATAAATAAAATTTAAAGGTAAAAAAAAAGTGTGTGGCACTTCCCCATCTCTCTCTTCCTTCTGACCCAGCCATGTGAAGTGCTGGCTTCCCCTTTGCCTTCCACGATGATTGTAATTTTCCTGAGGCCCCCTGAGAAGCTAAGCAGATGCCAGCCTCATCCTTCCTGTACAGCCTGTGGAATCATGAGCCAATTAAACCTCTTTTCTTGATAACTTACCCAGCCTCAGTTATTTCTTCATAGCAATGAGAGAATGGACTGATACTATCAAACTTGGAAAACTCACACTGACAACTATAATAGCTACCACATATTAGGAAACATTTTCTAGGTGGGGTACTGATTGAGCACTTCAGAAACATCATCTCATTTAATCCTCATTACTCCCCATTTAATAGGTATGGTGCAAATACTATTATCCCTATCATAGAACTGATGTTCTTGATATCTATCCCTATCATTGGACTTGATTTAGACTGATGTTAAGAGCTTTTATAACTGTTAAGTGTTGTTGAAGTAAATTTCCCAAAACATAAGTCCTGAAGGGACTGTACTCTTCCCTGACTCCTTACCACACGTCTCTCACTCTCTCTCTCTTTCTATATATATATCTATATATATATATAGATAGATATATATATGCTTGTGTGCATATAGATATATATATGCATCTATATATATATGCGTGTGTGTGTATATATATACATACATATATGTGTATATGTATGTATATATGTGTATATATAAAAAATAAGTTGTCTGTTTTCTCTCTCTCTCTCTCTCTCTCTCTCTCTATATATATATATATATATATATAAATATAAAATAAGCTGTCTTAATAGCTCACAATTTCCCTTCCATTTCCCCTTCTTTGGTGACTTGGTGACTCCCCATACCTCATACCTCCATCCTCCTGCACCCATAATCATGTGACTAATTCCAGTACCCTAGCTATAAGAGACAAAACTGGGCCAAAGTTTCACCCCTCGAATGGGAGGTAGGAGAAAGAGAAACAGAGACAGATAATAAAGATCAGATGATTTCTGGCCAGGCATGGTGGCTCATGCCTGTAATTTTTTTTTTTTTTTTTTTTTGAAACAGTCTTGCTCTGTTGCCCAGGCTGGAGTGCAGTGGGGTGATCCTGCCTCACTGCAACTTCTGCCTCCCAGGTTCCAGCAATTCTCCTGCCTCAGCCTCCCAAGTAGCTGGGACTACAGGTGCGTGCCACCACGCCTGGGTAATTTTTGTATTTTTTAGTAGAGATGGGGTTTCGCCATGTTAGGCAGGCTGGTCTCGAACTCCTGACCTCGTGATCCGCCCGCCTCAGCCTCCCAAAGTGCTGGGATTACAATATCTGTAATCCCAGCACTTTGGGAGACCCCAGACAGGAGGATCACTTGAGTCCAGGCTTCAAGACCAACCTGTCTCAAAAAAAAAGTAATAGGCACGTATGGTAGTGCACACCTATAATTCTAGCTACTAGGGAGACTGATAGAGGAGGATCAGTCTAGGAATTTGAGGCTGCAATGAGCTATGAGTTATGTTTGCACCACTACACTCCAGCCCCCACATCAAAGTAAAGCCCTGCCTCTTAAAAAAAAAAAATCAGTTGTTCAGCTGGACCTGAAATAAAAAAACTGTGCACTGTAAGAAACTCTATTTCCCATCCTGTATTCTAAGAACAACAGAACATAGGTGTATAGAAAGGGGGGGGGGGGGGAAACGTGGTTAGAGAGCAGCAAGACGTACAAGAGAAAGATGGTGCTAACAATTTTCAGTTAAGATTATCAGTTTTCTCAGTCTATTCCTGAGGCCCAACTCTATCTCTGATCTTGAGATTCTGGCATGCCACCAGGATATACTTTCATGTTTTGCTATTGTTGGCTTAAGTACTTCTCCATTATTGCTAGCAAAATAATCCTACCACCTATAGGTAAAATAACAGCTTTCCTCAATTAATAGAGAGTAAATTCTAGAAATAGATAATATGCTTCCTAAATAAAAGATAGAAAAGAAAGTCATCCTTCTTTAAAGGCTCTGTAAATTACTGAGGCAAAACCAAGTTACCACTTACTTTTAGGCAATAACTAAGTCAAAAGACTATGTATAAACAGTTAGATGAAGTAGATACTTTGTAATCACTATTAGGAATAAATTTAAAATCACAGCCAAGTCAATCTAAGCTGTTTCCGTCTACCTTCAGGATTGTAAAATAAAAACCTTTACCTCTGCAGAAGAGGTTTTCCTCCAGTCTCTGCAGCCCATTTTGAGGTGAGCTGTGAAAATGATTTATATATTTTGTAGTTGTCTCCCAGTTTTTAAAAAGAAGAACATTTGGTGAAATGTGCTTCTCCACCCTCCCCTAGCATACTCAATTACTGATTCATTATCCAATTCTACATATATTTCATGGTAGCTTTGGCATCACTGGAGAAGCACTCCAGCACGTGTCAACGCAACTTCCTCCAGGTTCTGTGCAAAGGGAGGGTAACAGGAAGAGCTCTACTCAGTCTGTCTGAAGAGACTTTCTTTCTTTCTCTCATTCTTTGCATACCCTGGGCCTCCAGCTTCTTCATTTGGGGAACCATTTCCCAAGCCTGCAGTTTAGAGTGGAGGGGATGGGAGGAGGGGCTCAGATTCTGGTGAACAGCTGGGGCCCATCACTTCTCATTGCAGGTCTTGGGGAGATGTGGTTGACAGAGTGATGCACAGAGCCTGTCCCAGTTAATGACTTCACCATTCTCCATCATTATCCCCATCATTAGGAAATTAGGAGGACAGAAGGTATTTACTGTAAACCTGCCACCTCCCAAGGAGAGATAAATAGAAACTGATAAATGGGCTCTTCTGGTGCTGTTCGTCTATTAACCTTCTGCTTCCCAGCTCCGGCATATGCATGCCATTCTGCCATTAATATCCAGTAATTGGCATGGCAGCAGGCAATACAATCATACCTTTACTGTGAGTGTTCCCTCTGTGTGGTGTGCCTGTGCAAGCACACAATTACGTTCATAATGAAGCTTTGCTAAACAGTCCGGTTGAAAGACATTAGGCAGTTGTTCCCCAGCTATAACACCAGCCTCCCACAGTCATTCAATGCTTAACTCTTCACTAGCCTGGGTATGAGATGCCATTGCTAATCTTTCTGCTGTCTTTGCACACATTATACTCTTTCCCTTAAAGGTAGATACATTTTGTTAACAGCTTCTTTCTTAACTCTGTGTTCCTTGGGAGCAAAGTCATATATTGCCAGCTTATGAATGATTTGAAACTGCTTCACCTGGCTGACTGACTGGCACGAGGGAAGAATGGAGTTTTGTCTGTGTTAGGGCCACTGGTGACCACCTGGGGCTATTTGTCACAGTGGAGAGCCAAGCTGTTTAGCAGTGTTTCCCAAGGAGATTTTGTGTTCTTTATCACATTTCTAGATAACTAAGGGGGTGAAAGAGTGTATCTCATCAAGCGTATTTTCTGTGTGATAAAAAAGGAGATAAGAAGGTAATAACCTTGGTGTCTTTTCTTAGAAAGACACCGTCCTCAATGTTTGTCTGCTCAAAACACTTGGGAATTCTGAAGGAGCATGAATCCCAGGAGATCCTGAAAGAGTTCACAGAAAACCAAGGCCCACAAAGAAAGCCACTTCATTCTGTTACCCATCTGCTCACACCGTGACTGCAAAATGAACATTTGGTCTCTGCTTCCCTGACCTATTTTTCCCCCAGTTAAATTCTTGTGTTTACTATGAAGACTTTACAGTAGTGACTGCAGTGGGCAGACTGTTTCATCACGGGACGAAACATGAAAAACCAAGATGAGTAATTTCTTAAAAGCACAGGATGGGTTCTATGAAATGAATCGACCTGGTCCTAAACATGGCCCTAAAAAAAAAATACAGTAGCAAGAGGGAGGTGAGGTTGGGGAGAGGTAATATCAGCAAAGAGATAAAAAGCAATAAAAAGCCCGAGAAGAAAATGACATGACAACCTTATTACTGGTGTTCAGGAACCATAGCCTCTCTGTCAGAAAAATACCAGATCACCCATTTGAGAACTTCATAAAACTAAATGATCAATAGATTATAGCTCTGGCCCTCCTTCCACACGGCATAAAACAAATAATAATATCTCCAATAAATATAACAAATAGGGTAATCTTTCCTATCTCCTGCAGACCCCTGACAGAATGTGCTACAGGATCTTTTCATTGTGTCTTCAGGAGGATACTAAGCAGCTTGCCAAACTCCCAGTCAAGCACAGCCTCTCCAGCTGTCTTCCAAGCATCCACCTTTAAATACAGAATCTGGATGTAGCTGGATGGCCTTGCACTCCTGGAAGCTTTCATGCTGCAGAAATACCTGGGAACAAACCTTGTGTCGGTCAGCATTCTATTAACTAAAATTCCCAAGCACTGATGCCAGCACACACCTCTAGGATAATGCTAATGTTTGTAATGATGACCCAGTGAGAGGCTAAGAAATTGATGTCAATTCTGCCTCTTCTTCACCATTCCTTACTTCTATCTGCTTTATTTATTTTTTAACTTTTTAACCCTCCCCACAGCCCCACAGTTCTCATGGAGGAAAGGGCCTGCTTAATGTTTTTACGAAGCCCTTTCACATGATCTGTTCTAGTTCACAGCAAAGCCTCATGCAGTAGTCAAGAGATGATATTAGAATCCCTATTGTATAACTGTGGAAATGCACATTCAGGAAAGGTAAGTGACTTTCTCAGTTCACATAGCTAGCACCCAAGTCTTCTTTTCTTTTCAGGGCTGCTGTGCTGCCAACTCTAAAAGACACCATTCACGTTGTATTCTGTGTGAACAGCACTCCTGAATTTGGGCAACACAGATATCCTGAAAATCAACAATATGGTGGAAATAGGGGGGGCTTTGGAATCAAGAGACTTAGCTTTACCACTTATACTAGCTGCATCACTCTAAATAATGTTTAAATTTCTCTGAAGTTTGTTTCTCTATCTGTAAGATGGGATGATGGTAATGACAGTTACTACTTCATAAATATAACACATATATTGTTAGTATATAATAATATATGAAAATACTTCCTAGAGTATTTACTTCTATTTATCTTTCCCTTTCCTATTATGGGCACTACCATGTTGCCTCTTTAGTCTAGGAAAAGCTTCATGGAGAAACATTTTGCAGTATTCCAGCTCTTTGGATATCAGTAGACTATGTAACATAATGCTGGCTCTCCTTTTAAATAGATTAAGATTAACCAGAGTATTTCATTCCCATGCCATGCCACATTAATATAATCTCAAGTTGACTCAGTTAAGAAACAACATTTTTTTTCTTTTGTAAAATGTAAAACATACACAAAGGTGTCACAGACTCTGACTATAGGATTAGTTATAATCATGGGATATTTGTGGACAGCATAAAATAAAAATACACCATGAGACCATTTACAATTCTTCTGCCATTCTCACCACAAAAATTTCTCTCTAATTCACTCCTCTTTAGTACTCACTAATCACCGTGAGTGCAGCTGGGTCACTCTTGCAGATGTATCCTTTTCATCCATCTCTCTTCTTCCATGTCAACAGGCTTATCAATCCCAATTTTAAGCACTGACAATTCTAAGACTCCCAGTTTTTTATTAGGCAGAACTATTTAGTTCTCCAGGATTCAACACTTACCTTTCAGATCATGCTCAAGCTCTCTTCACTTAGGCAGAATACTACCTTTCCCAACCTAGAAGCTTTTTACTGGTTATCAAAATTACAGGGGCCAAGTTCAGCAAGATGGCAAGATACAAGACCAATATACAAAATCAATTATATTTCTACATACTAGCAATAAACATTGTAAAAATAAAATAAAGAAAATAATTCCACTTATAGCATTAAAAGAATGAAATATTTAGAAATAAGTTTCTCAAAGAAGTACAATACATGCATAGTAAAAACTACAAAACACTGTGGAATGAAATTAAAGAAGAACTAAGTAGGCCAGGAGTGGTGGCTCATGCCTCTAATCCTAGCACTTTGGGAGGCCGAGGTGAGCAGATCATGAGGTCAGGAGTTCGAGACCAGCCTGGCCAATATGGTGAAACCCTGTCTGTACTAAAAATAGAAAAACTAGCCAGGGGTGGTGGCATGCGCCTGTAGTCCCAGCTACTCAGGAGGCTGAGACAGAAGAATCGCTTGAACCCGGGAGGCGGAGGTTGCAGTTAGCCGAGATCATGCCACTGCACTCCAGCCTGGGCAACAGAGCAAGATTACATCTCAAAAAAAAAAAAAAAAAAAAAAAAAAACCTAAGTAAAAGGAAAGATATCCCATGTACATGGATTAAAAGACTCAATATTGCTAAGATGGAAATACTTCCCAACCTGGTCCACAGATTCAATGCAATCCCTATTAATATCTCAACCTCCTGTTTTGTGGATCTTGACATGAAGATCCTAAAATTTACATGAAAATTTAAGGAATCCACAATAGCAAAAAACACCCTTGGAAAAAAATAAATTTGGGGGTTTCATACTTTCTGACTTCAAAATTTCCTACAAAGCTATAGTAATCCAAACAGTGTGCTACTGGCATAAGGATAGTCAAACAGATAATTGGAATAGAATTTAGATCCAGAAATAAACCCTTACACTCAAGATCAATAGACTTTTGACAAGGGCTCCAGGATTCTTCTGAGGCAGAAGAATTGCTTGAACCCAGGAGGTGGAGGTTGCAGTGAGCCAAGATCGTGCCAATGCACTCCAGCTGGGCAACAGGGAAAGAATGGGAATGGGAAAGAATAGTCTTTTCAAGAAATAATGCTTAGACAACTGAATTTGCAAAAGAAGGAAGTTGGATACCTCCTTCACAACATAGACAAAAGAAAACCCTCAAAATGAATCACAGAATAAATGTAAGAGCTAAAAGTATAAAGCTCTAGGAAGAAAACCTAAATCTTTGTAATCTTGGATTAATCAATGGTCTCTTAGACATGATACCAAATACACAAACAGAAAAATAAAAATAAGTAATCAGACTTAACCACCCGAAATTTACTTAAACACCCACATTTATTTTTTTCCAAGGGTGTTTTTTTGCTATTCTGGATTCCTTAAATTTTCATATAAATAATATATAAAATTAAAAACTTTTATGTTTCAAAGAACATCATCAAGAAAGTGAAAAGGCAGTGCATAGAATGGGGAAAAATATTTGCAAATATATATCTGATAACAGGCTTATTGCCAAAATATATAAAGAACTCTTACAACTCAACCGTTTAAAAATTCGATTTTAAAATGGGCAAAAGATTTAAATAAAAATTTCTCCAAAGATATACCAACAGCTAATGGCCACATAAAAAGATACTAAAAATCATTAGTCATTATGGAAATACAAATCAAAACCACAATTAGATACAACTTCACATCTACAGTCATTGTTGTAATAAAAAAGACAGGCAATAAAAAGTGTTGAGCATGTGGAGAAATTAGTACCCCATGCACTACTGGTGGAGGAAAATGGTGCAGCTGCTGTGGAAAACAGTCTGATAGCTTCTCAAAAAGTTACCATAGGACCTAGCAACTCTACTCTTAATAATATATCAAAAGAATTGAAAACATAAGTCCATAAAAAATGTGTACACATATGTTTATAGCAGGATTATTTATAATAGCTAAAAAGTAGAAACAACGTAGCCAGGCACGGTGGCTCATGCCTGTAATCCCAACACTTTGGGAGGCCGAGGCAGGTGGGTCACCTGAAGTCAGGAGTTCGAGACCAGCCTGGCCAACGTGGTGAAACCCCATCTCTACTAAAAATACAAAAATTAGCTGGGCATGGTGGCAGGCAGCTGTAATCCCAGCTACTTGGGAGGCTGAGGCAGGAGAATCACTTGAACCTGGGAGGCGGAGGTTGCAGTGAGCCGAGATTGCACCATTGCACTCCAGCCTGGGCAGCAAGAGCAAAATTCTGTCTTAAAAAAAAAGAAAAAAAGAAAGTAGAAACAACTCAAATATCTATCTAGATGAACAAAAATATCTAATAGATGAACAAAAGTTAGTATATCCATATAATTGAATAGTATTTGGCAATAAAAAAAGAAAAAAATGACACATTCTACAACATGAATGAATTTTTGAAACATTATATTAGAAGAGTCAGTCACGAAAGGACACATATATTTCCATTTATATAAAATGTCCAGAAAAGGTATATTTATACAAACAGAAAGTAGATTCATGGTTTTCAAAGAATAGAGGGAAGGATACTGGGGAGTGACTTTTAATTATTAGGTTGGTGCAAAAGTAGTTGCAGTTTTTGCCATTGCTTTTAAAAATGGAGGAAACTGCAATTACTTTTCACCAACCTAATAGTATAGTATTTCTTTAGGGGGTGATTAAATGTTTTGGAAATAGATCATGGTAATTGTACAAGTTTGTGAATATATGAAAAATCACTGAACTGTATACTTTAAAATAGTGTTTACGTTCTCACCAGCAGTGTAGAAATGTCCCTTTTCACTGCATCCAAGCCAACTCTATTATTTTTTATTTTTTAATAATGGCCATTCTTGCAGGAGTGAGGTGGTATCAAATTGTGGTTTTGATTTGCATTTCCCTGATCACTGGTGATGGTGAGCAAGTTTTCATGTATTTGTTGACCATTTGTATATCTGCTTTTGGGAATTGTCTATTCATGTCCTTAGCCCACTTTTTGATGTGATTGTTTGCTTTTTTCCTTGCTAAGTTGAGTTCCTTGTAGATTCTGCATATTAGTGCTTTGCCAGACCTATGGATTGCAAAGATCTTCTCCCACTCTGTGGGTTGTCTGTTTACTCTGCTGACTGTTCCTTTTGCAGTGCAGAAGCTCTTTAGTTTAATTAAGTGTAGCCTATTTATCTTTGTTTTTCTTGCATTTGCTTTTGCGTTCTTGGTCGTGAAGTCTTTGCCTAAGCCAATGTCTAGAAGGGTTTTTCCAATGTGGTCTTCTAGAATTTTTATGGTTTCAGGTCTTATATTTAAGTCCTTTTTCCATCTTGAGTTGACTTTTGTATTTTTTCTACATGTGACTTGCCAATTATCCTAGCACCATTTGTTGAATAGGGTGTCCTTTCTCCACTTTATGTTTTTGTTTGCTTCGTCAAGGATCAGTTTGCTGTAAGTATTTGGGCTTATTTTGTGTTCTCTATTCTGTTCCATTGGTCTACATGCCTATTTTTATACCAGTACCATGCTGTTTCAGTGACTATAGCCATATATATATATATAGAAATCAGGTAATGTGATGCCTCCAGATTTGCTCTTTTTGCTTAGTCTTGCTTTGGCTATGCAGGCTCTTTTTTGGTTCCATATGAATTTTAGGACTTTTTTTTAGTTCTGTGAAGAATGATGGTGGTATTTTGATGGGAATTGCATTGAATTTGTAGATTACTTTTGGCAGTATGTTCATTTTCACAATATTGATTCTACCCATCCATGAGCATGGGATGTGTTTCAATTTGTTTGTGTTGTCCGATTTCCTTCAGCAGTGTTTTGTAGTTTTCCTCGCAGAGGTCTTTCATGTCCTCAGTTAGGTATATTCCTAAGTTTTGGGGGTTTTTTGCACCTATTGTAAAAGGGGTTGAGTTCTTGATTTGATTCTCAGCTTGTTTGCTATCGGTGTATAGCAGAGCTACTGGTTTGTGTACATTAATTTTGTATCGTGAAACTTTGCTGAATTCATTTATCAGTTCTAGGAGCTTTTTGGAGGCATAAGATCATATCATCATAGGCCAGGTGCAGTGGTTCACACCTGTAATCCCAGCACTTTGGGAGGCCGAGGCAGGCGGATCACGAGGTCAGGAGATTGAGACCATCCTGGCTAACACAGTGAAACCCCGTCTCTACTAAAAAATAAAAAGAATTAGCAGGGCGTGGTGGTGAGTGCCTGTAGTCCCAGCTACTCAGGAGGCTAAGGCAGGAGAATGGCATGAACCCGGGAGGCAGAGCTTGCAGTGAGCCGAGATCACCCCACTGTACTCCAGCCTGGGCGACAGAGCGAGACTCCGTCTCAAAAAAAATAAAATAAAATAAAAAATCATATCATCAGCAATCAGCAACAGTTTGACTTCTTCTTTACTGATGTGGATGCCCTAGTTTCTTTCTCTTGTGTGATTGCTCTGGCTAGGACTTCCAGTACTATGTTAAATACAAGTGGTGAGAGTGGCCATCCTTGTCTTGTTCCAGTTCTCAGTGGGAATGCTTTTAACTTTTCCTCATTCAGTATTATGTTGGCTGTAGTTTTGTCATAGATGGCTTTTATTAGCTCGAGGTATGTCCCTTTTATGCCAATTTTGGTGAGGGTTTTGGTATATATACATATGTGTATATATGTGTGTATATATCCATACACACACGTATATATGTATATATACATACATATACATATATACATACATATACATATGTGTACATGTGTATATATACATACATATATATGTGTGTGTGTATATATATTCCATCATATATATGATGGAATACCACTCAGCCATAAAAAGGAATGAATTAATTGCATTGGCAGCAACCTGGATGGAACTGGAGACTAATATTCCAAGTTCAGTAATTCAAGAATGGAAAACCAAACATTGTATGTTCTCACTCATAAGTGGAAGCTAAGCTATGAGGATGCAAAGGCATCAGAATGATACAATGGACTTTGGGGACTTAGGGGAAAAGGTGGGAGGGGGTGAGAGATCAAGACTACAAATTGGGTTCAGTGTATACTGCCTGGGTGATGGGTGCAACAAAATCTCACAAATCACCACTAAAGAACTTACTCATATAACCAAATGCCAACTGTTCCCCAAAAACCTATGGAAATAAAAACTAAAAAATAAAAAACAATAAAATGGTGATGTTTATGGTATGTGACATATTTCAATATAACTGTCATAAAAAAATAGGAATCTACTACTGTCAATTTAGTCAGGGATCATGTACGCTAGACATTCTGAAATGTTGTAAGAGTCCTGTTCAATAGACTTTTTAAAATGAAACACTATTTGTATTTAATTCTGAGCCATTTATTTCTGAGCCAAATTCTTCTTTTTCTTCTCATTGCCACAGTTGTGAAAAATCAGTAGTCTGTGGCAGAAGACATCGATTAAGAAATAAGAAGATTAGGATACAAGTCTGAGCTCAATTACCAGAAGCTCAGGCAAGTTATTTAACTCTCATGGGCTTCTTTTATCATCTAACAGATGTACGACAGTGAATTTTACGTCAAGCTGTCTGGTCCACAGTGCTCAGATATGTGGTCAAACATTATTCTGGGTGTTTGTGTGAGGGTGTTTTGGGATGAAATTAACATTTAAATTGGTGAACTCTGAGTAAAGAAGATTGCCCTTCATAATTAGAATGGGTTGCATCCAATCTACCAAAGGCCTTAATCTTACAAAAGGCTGACCTCCCTGAGCAAGGAGAATTAATTATGCCATTATGCCTGTAGACACAGCATGAAGACCTTCTTCCTGGGTCTCCAGCCTGCTGGTCCATCCTGCAGATTTTAGACTTGCCAGCCTCTATAATGGTGTGAGCCAATTACTTAAAATAAATCACTTTGTATATACACACATATATATAAATATATATACCCCTATATGAATATATGTATATATACACACACACACACATCCTGTTGGTTCTATAACTCTAATATCTAATATACAGAGTATGCCCTGTAAAGCTCTAAGGTTTTTGACATCTCCACCAATTTCAGCATATGGGTTTCAAATATACATATGTGGGTTTTACTACAAATACACATATGTGGGTTTTACTACAGATATACATATGTAGGTCTTACTATAAATATACATATGTGAGTTTTACTGTAGTTTTTAAACTATATGGGTATTAAAAACTCCAGGTACATCCAGGGCACTTTGGAAGTTCCAACTGACCTTATCAACTCCACTGAGATAAGACAGCCATTTGGTAATTGACTACAGAAATAATGCCTACATTGACTCACCTGCCTTCTAACTGTCCTCCAAACCTGAGAATGAAATATGTTTCCTAAAAGTCTATGTGATCAGAATAAAAAGGGTTTAAGGATAGCCAGACCTACCCAGCACACTTGAAACAATAGCATGTATACAACCATTTACTTTGTCCATGGGTAAAATGAGTCCTGATAACAGAGCAGGAGACGTCAGTCTTCGTCATCAATCATAAGCACTAAGTTCCTAGTTTTAAAATATAGTTAATTCTGTTATTCTGTAACTATCCAGATGTGTATTATTCAGAGCTTTTCATTTGGCAACATGTGTTTTTGCCATTTCACAGCTCATTTGTACTTCCACTAGCTTTGATACACTCATTACTATCTCTGGCAAAAGATTTGGTGAGAGAGGCAGTTGATGCAAATGAGATTTTTAGATTATCCACGCTCTCCCTTTCTACCATGACCATGGATAATCAAGAATTCACTGTGCAAAGAGCATAGAATGCAATTAGGCATTAGATAAGGAAAGCTTCACACATAAAATCACTAGGAATGTTTTAAAGGCAGTATCAAATAAAAACGTGCACCTGTGAAAATAAGCTGATGTTTCTTGTTAATGCTGCCTGATGCCTTCTGAAATGTCTCAAGAGAAATGATCATAAAAAATAGGGCCCGGCGCGGTGGCTCATGCCTGTAATCCCATCACTTTGGGAAGCCGAGGCGGGCGGATCACGATGTCAGGAGATCGAGACCATCCTGGCCAACACGGTGAAACCCCGTCTCAAAAATTAGCCGGGCGTGGTGGCGGGTGCCTGTAGTCCCAGCTACTCGGGAGGCTGAGGCAGGAGAATGGCGTGAACCCGGGAGGCGGAGCTTGCAGTGAGCCGAGATCGCGCCACTGCACTCCAGCCTGGGGGACAGAGCGAGACTCCGTCTCAAAAAAAAAAAAAAAAAAATTATGACAGTAATTCCTCAACCCATTTCACAGTAAGGAAAACACCTTCATTGAGTGGTAGTGTCTAAAGGATATATGTTGATTTCGTGGTGCTGTCAGCAATCATCCCATTCAAAAAGTGTGCAATTAAAGCCTACCAAGTTTCTGACAGAGCTTGAGGTAGGCACTGAGGATATGAAGATGGTAAGACACAGCTCCTGCTTACATTTTAGTGGAGAGGCAGATAAGTAAGCAAATTATTTCACTTTAACAAGGCTAATTCTATTACAAGAGAATTCCAAAAGTGCTAGGAGAGGAGAGAGGGACATTTATTCAAGTCTGGCAAGTCAGAGAAGCCTTTTAGCAGGAGGTGATGTAAAGTAGTAAGGGATGATTAGAAGCTAAATGTTTTATGAAAAAGTAAAGGTAATTTTAGACGGAATAAGAACAAAAGCATGAAGAATTAGGAGAACTTCATGTTTAGGGACAACCATAAGTAGTTCTGTATCCTCTATCCTAAAGTATGAATCATGTAGAATCAAGTAATGAGAAAAGAGACATGAATCAGTGGTGAAATTACCTTAACTAACTTTGCTAAGAAGCTTGGGCCTGATCAAGTAAATGATAAAAAGCCACTGAAGAATTTGGACTGTGAGTGATGTGGCTAAACAGGTGTTTTAAATTGATCATCCCAGATAGATTGGGTGGGTTTTATTAGTGGGGAAGAGGATCTGAACAAGGAAAATATGTTGAAATTGTTACAAAAGCCAAGGCGGTAACATTGTAATTAAACAAAGGTAGTTCAGGTAGGGGTAAAGGAAAAGACTTGAGAAACATTTAGAAGATAAATTGCCAAGACTGTTGAATAATTGAATATAGTTGGAAAGACAAAGGAAACAACAGACTATTTCCAAGATTCTAGAAAGTAAACATAGAACAAAAAACAGGTGGAGGATACTTGGTGGTTGATGAGTTCAGTATTGGCATGTTGAGGCCATCCAAGGAGAGATGGCAAGCATGCAACTGCACCTTCAAACATAAAGCTCAGGTAAAATTAGAGCTGATGATACACATTTGGGAGTCATCAAGATAGCCGTTCAAATTATGAGAGTGAATGAACTACCCAAGGAGACAGTGTAAAATACTGATTCTCAACACCGGCTGCACATTAGAATCAAATGAAAAGATACTTATGCCAAGGATTCCCTCAGACCACTTAAATCAGAATTTATGAGGTGCAGCCAGGATCTGGAATTATCACATTAAGAAAAAATAAAGGCAAGCCCACGACTTTTTCTTCATGCCTATGAAGAAAACCAAAAAGAAATGGACAGAAGTGTATGAAGGAAACCAGAAGAAAAAAAATAATGCCACTACTTGTATGGTCTCAATTGCATTCACTAGAACAGGATATGACATAAACATTGTTTTAAAAATAAATACTGTGATGTTCTATCATTTCAGAAATCCTTGATCACCACAATAGCATCCCATTTCAAGAGCTCAAGTCCATTTTACCACTATAAAATCAATTAGCTGGTTATGCTCCATTATAAATGGGTTTCCAAAAGTTTTAATTCCTTTAATCCATGGTGAAGCATATATTATTTTAAAACTAAGCAGATGTGTTCAACAATTATAAGAGGTCCAATATGAAACTGAAGCCTTTTGTGGAAAAAATATTTTATTTCAGAGGATTTATTTGTTTAGTTTTCTTTGTTATTCTTTAAGGGCTGTTAGTTGGGGGATGGGGCAGAACTTGAATCCATTACAGATTGAAATGTAAAATTTGATGTACACATTTATACCTGTATTTATAATAAGCAACATTCAAGGTACTAATGGCATGTTTGCTCCCAAAAATTATATTACAGTTTTATTGTTTGAGGCACTGCTTTTGGATGCAACTGAAAATGTGATTATGACCTCTAACAATGGTAATTTAAGTATTAATTTCCACTCCTTTTCAGCAACTGGCAGCATCCATCAATTATACCATTAGCTTCCCAATGATTGCAGCTGCAAAAAGCAGAATTAGTGTTTAAGCTACTGTCACTCACCTGAAATTTTACAGTTCTAATTAGTGAGCCAAGAAGGCTGTCAACAACTAAATGCCAAATGATTGGCCTGGAAAAACAGCACTTCCCAACCCTTCCCCAGACTCACTCATCCAGTGTTGTTATGTCATTTCCTCCTCGTTCAGAATTCAAACTGTCAGAAAACTCTTTTTGTTTCTGGCAATATTTCTTAACAAGTATTAATAAGACAATGGACAGGCATGTCACTTAAGCCCACCTGCTGTCTATAGAAAAGTTGTTTCATACTCCATTTTACCTTATGTCTGCTTCTGCCAAATCTGATAGTGCAGTTATTATTTTACTTATGTACCAGACACTTTGCTAGATATTATACATATACAGATAAGTAGTAGGAAAAGATACTTGTTCTCAGGGAAGTTACATTTAAAATAGAGAGTTAAACACATTGACACGCAGATGATAAATTAAAAAATATATCAAAAGGATAGATTCTGTGAAAATAATTAAAATAGAGTTATGGGACTGACAGTGAGTAGAAGTCTACTTTGAATTTGGTAGCTACAGAAAGCCACTCTGGAGATATATCAGCTTAGTCATGCAAGATCAAATAGAGTCTACATTCAGAGCCCAAGGAAGAGTATTCTAGTAACAGGGTAAAAAGACTTTAGGGCAGGAATGAATAAAAAAAAACTGAATATTGAGAAAAAGAAAAAAGGCCATTGTGGACCGTAGTGGGAAAGGGTAATATCAGTTTAAGATGAGGTAACAGATATGGTCAGAGGCCAGAGCAAGCTTTGTAAACTATGGTTTAAGGAGTTTGGATTTTATTCGAAGTATAGCAAAATGTCACTGGAGGGTTTTAATTTATGTTGTAAAAAGACTACTTCCTCTGGCTACTGTGTAAAGAAAGGATCATAATTCTTGAGAAATTCCTACACATTTACAGTGAGAACATGAACAACAATGCCCATAGAAATATTGGTTATAATAGCAAAAACTGAAATAATACAATGAAAAATCAATTTTGTGACAGTCTTAAAATAGACTACTATGTGGTCATGAAAATTACAACTACAGTGGAACACAAAGCAAAAATAACTATGAGTGGAAAAGAAATTGAAGAATAATATATACAGGATGATTCCACTTACATAAAACTGAAAATCATATATAAACTAAACAATACCTATTTTAGGATATACATATATAGTGAAAAAGTAAATCAACGTAAATTGTGGACATATCCTAGGATGACCCTCAAGGAGTCACACCATTGTATAGTCCCCTCCCTTGCAGTATGGGCTTCTAACCAATAGATTATTGCAAAGGCAGTGGAATGTCATTCTTCTATTTTCACAGACAGAAGTGAAACATTCTCAGTAAATACTGACCCTGAAGTAAGTTGGCACATTGTGATGTTGTAAGCCTATGGCAAAACCTATGTGGCAAAGGACTCTCAAGAGTTGGAAGTGTCCCCAAGCCAATGACCAGTAAGAAAACAGAAATCTAAATCCTATAACCACATGAAGAGGAATTCTGCTAACAACCTATGGTATGTGGAATTAGATCTTTCCCTGGTTATGCCTTTGATGAGAACACAGCTCAGCCAATCTTAATCTTAATTGCAGCCTTGTCAAACTGTGAACAGAGGACTCAGCTAAGCCATGCTCATACCCCTGACACACATAAACTGTGAGATAACATGTGTATGTTGTTTTAAGCCACTAAGCTTGTGATAATTTGTTACACAGTAATAGTAAACTAATTCTGAAATAATAGACACAAACTTTGGAGTAATTAATACCTCTGGAGGAAGGAGATGTAACTAATGGCATCACAGTGTGGACTTCAAGGTTGTTGTTAATATATGCTTTCTTCTTTTTATATCCTCATATTTTCTCTTGCAAATAATATGTTAGATATTTTAAATAAAATCTTAGAGTCTCTGACTTTAATTGACTAGATTAACCCATTTATATTTATTGCAGTTTCTATTATTTTAGGACCTGATACTGCTATCATTTTAAAAATATTTTTTCATTTTTTATACGTTCCTTGCATTTCTTTTCTTCATTTATGCTTTCTATTGCATAAATTTAGTGTTTTTATTCTGTTTATTTAATATTTTCTC
The DNA here is from genome assembly GCF_009828535.3 of Hylobates moloch. Classification (NCBI taxonomy): domain Eukaryota; kingdom Metazoa; phylum Chordata; class Mammalia; order Primates; family Hylobatidae; genus Hylobates; species Hylobates moloch. The sequence goes on from NW_026652277.1 coordinate 53,484,186, forward strand.
CATTTGCTCTTATAATAGACTTAAGACCTATTTGAATTGCTTTGCCTAATGAAACAAGTACTACAGCATTCTGGCATATTCCTACATACTCCTCTTGTCTATTATTTTAATTTTGTCTGTAATTTTATTTTGAGTTCTAAAATTTCCCCAGAGCTGAGGGAGGAATCCAGCTGCCTATACTGGTTTGTCATTTTGTTAGGATAAGAAACGTTTCATTGTAATATTTAGTTGTCTATTTCTTCAGCTATTTGGCAGGCACATAATTGTTTTATCAGCCTTTAAGTGTGACATTTATATAATAGTATTTTGTATGAATCATTTATTTCATTAATATTTTAAATAAAAAAGCATCTGGCACAATTGGTTTTTAATAAATATTAGTAAATTTAAAAGTAGAATACAAGGAACTGAATAATTATTCTCTTGATAACTATTTCACAAGTGCTCTGGTGATACCAACAAAGTTAAGAAATTATTCCAACAGGTAAGAAAGATCTTGTCCAGCCTTTCCTTTTTATCTAGAATCAGTGAGGTTGCTATCACATCTACTTGCTTGAATCATTGATGTCATTCTGTTATTCGTTTATGAAACATGAGTCTGCTTATTCGAAGCACTTTCACCCTCTTTAGGCATATTGCTTTTAATTAAGCACCTGTTCTATGCAAGCCATTGTGGTTATTAATGTGCAGGATATGAAAAATAATTTGGCAGAACCCACAATGAGCTTCTCTTCCAGTAAGGGGAGATGGATATGCTCACAAATAATTATAATAGAAGGTTAATGTGACAAATGCAAAAGAGGGGTATAAATAGATTAATGGGAAAAGAGAAGAGAAGGCTTTATAAAAGATGTTTGGGCTGGGCCTTTGAAGAAGGGTACAATGTGAACTCCATGAATAAATGTGTTCTTTTTTCTTACCTCTGAGCTGTCATAAACACTGTTTTAAGTACATATACACTCTAAGTGTCCGTGTAGCCTAGCTAATTGCCACTTTTTCTTAGGTTTTCAGTTTTGTTGTATTGTCTTTCAGGAATCCTTCCAGCTCCCCATGCTCACTTCCCTGAGCTTGAATTAAGTGCTTTTTCCATGTATGCCCCCAAAACCCTAGTAAGTAAATTTTGCTGTAACTTTTACCATAGTCTGTAGTAACTACAATAAAATTGAGAAGTTCCTGTGTCTGCTAAAAATGTTAGCAGAGGTTTGCAGATATCTATTTGGGTTAATTACTTGTATCGACGGACAGAGACCTGTGAGAAGAAATGTTTTATCAGAGCCAAAAATAAGAGAGGGAAATGGAGAAGAGAATGTGCGTCTCTTCTCCAGCTTTAACCACAGAGGCTGGATTGGATAGAACTTTGTGAGACCTGGGGCGTAAGCAGCGAGGCTTGGTAGTTCAGGTGACAAAGCAAAACTTAGAGGTAAGGCTCAGGGCATTTTCACACTCTGCTGAAAACAGCATGTTACACCAACCCAATGGCAACGTGGTGCCCTGAGGAATTTGCAAGGTTAGGAATACAGGACATTGAAGAGTGGGAGGGGCAACATACATGCAGAGGTACCACTAGCAGTCAGAAGTGCCTTTGTGGGAGCCCAAAAAACAAAATTGAAGGATTCCATGAACACATATGCGGTATCCTTGGGAATTCCTGAGTAACTCAGGAAGCTTGGAAGGAAAACTGATGTTCATAACTTAGGAAGGTCTGAGGCAACAAATTCAGACATTAAGGTTAATATAAATTTATCTACATCTAAGAGATGGTGAGGCCTAGAGATTTTTGTAGGATTATTTCTATATCCCTACTTCCTTAATTAGATTGTGATTTCCTGAGAGGAGAGACTGTGCCTGGTTCCCTGTGGGGTTGCTAGAATTTCGCATAGTGTCTGAAACATATAGTATATATTCATTTAATAATTACTGCCTGAATGAATCATAGATGGCATTTGAACTGAAAATTCAGGCCTCTTTACCTGAATTAGTATTGAATTGACTCCTGATTTCCTTTATAAAATATTTGTAACTGGGCATTTGAAGAAATGTATAATTTGTGCTTCTTAAACGTGTGTTTTTCTCTCTCACCTCTATGCTTTCATAAACATTATTTTAGCGGGATATACACTCTTTTGCATCTTCTTAGCCTAGCTGATTTTTCACTTATTCTAGAGGTTCACAGGCATCTATTTGCATGAATTATTTGTATTGAGAAAAAAGACCTGTTTCGCATGGGTAACTCAGTTTCACATGTGTGAATAAAAACAAAGTTGCAAGCAGATTAAAGATAGTAAATGAACTTTCAAACATTCTCCTCAGTCTGTTTCTAACCACATCCAGTAAAATACAGTGTTATCTGGTAAGAACAGATGGGTTTTCAAACAAATATAATCAATTTCTACTATAATTTGGTTAATGCTGAATGACTAAGTTTTGAAATTGTGTATAAAGGGTTTTCTCTGTAATTCCCCCAAACAATACTATTTGGGAGTGAGTGTCTAGTCAGTGAATATTAACTCCTTACATTTAAACTACAGCACATGTGAACATTTCTACACATACCATATGCTGCATTGGATGGTACATAAATAACAAGGTACATTCAGAGCATCATGCAGATATAAAGGCTGGGGTGTCTGAGGTAGCATTTTCATTTACAAGAATGAATCTGTGTGTTGTGGTCAGAAATCAAAGCTAATGTCAAAATCTTCGTATAAAAACAAGATTTTTCATAGTGATAAGAGAATTTACAGCAACCAAACTGATTTATTAATGAATTTACTAGGCTCATGTGTCATTAAATAGTATGTATAGACTGAAATACAAGAGAGCTACACTCTTGCACAGGCTTTCATGAGCATATGTGCTTCTGCTGCAGAGCTGCCTATGGGCTATTGGGGCTCCTGGATGGTCTAGCCATATGTCTTCCCTAGGAGTATATTTAAAGATTTATGCAAAAATCTTTGTGGCACCAATAACAAGCTGGATTCTTGCACTTCCACTGTCAAAAAAAAAAAAAAAAAGCAGTAAGCTGTGAATGTAACAATAGATGTTTGGCTTGGCAATGCAATGAGAAACAAATGCCCCAAAATGACATTTCTTTAATATTGGGGAAAAAGTATCTTTGCTTACAATGAAATAAAACTTTCTCCATTTAAAATATATTTATATAGTAGAACTAAAAATAGATTATGGGAATAATAGAATTCCTGACACTTTCAGCTAGAGTTGGGTGTCTGACCATTTTATAGAAAAGTAAGATATTCTATGTCTATCCCCTCTATCCCCTGACAATCTATGAGACACCCTTGCTTTGACAGGCTCCCAACTAGAGAGTCAAAATATTAAGGAACCATTTATAAAGGGAGGTGACTCATCTGAAAATATTTGCATTACACTTCCCACTGAGCAAGAAGCTTAAGGAAGGATTCCAGTAACTTAGAAATTACAATACTTTGGAGAAAGCCGAAGTAGACTTTTAGGGGAACTCAACTTGTCTGTGCAGTCAAATACGGCACATTGGATTCATACAGACTGCTTAAAATATGTATGTCTGTATTTTCCTTATACTAAGGTGTAATACTTGGATGAAAGAAACTTCCTATTTATCTTTGTTTTCCATCATACATTTTCCTCATCTAAAGTTTACAGGAATTCCAATCAGCATTCTTTGGGGGCACCCTTCATTTTTCTAACATCCTATGAGAGTCTTAAAAACTTAGGTGTATCACAAGAGAAGACTCTCAGTCTCAACTTTACCTTTTCTTCATATGGTGACTCTGTGCCTTGTTCAGACTGGTTTTTCACTATCCACCCAATTTTTGCTTCTGTCTGCAGTGTTCTCACTTGTTTAGCTTTCTTGCTAGGACAACATGATCCTTATGTCAGCCATGGCAGATGGCTTTGCTGGTGGCATCATTTTTTTTTTTTTTTTCTCAAAGCCCAGTACTTAGAGACATCATTTCCTGTTTTCCCACAATAATTCCATGGGATAGATGTTCTAGCATTTCTGAGATGCTGTGTTCCAATGGACTTGATCTATGTGCTTGTCCCATATGGAACTCACAATCCTCCCTTCCATCTACCAGGCAGAGATGACATTTATAGTTGTGTAGTGTGGACACTGAACAACAGAACCTAGCATAAGTGGCTAGTGGAGGACTGGAATCTAGCTATGCTCCACTGGCTAAGGTTGTGTCTTTGTCCTGGGCTGCATCTGCCCAGAGTGAACCTTTTTCTAATTTACACAGAAACCTTGTGCAGGTCAGTAAGTAATAAGCCTGCCGCACAGAATAACATCCTCTAGGTTTAAGCCACCCTTTCATCAGCCTCTTGGGTAGATTCCTTTCTTGGATAATCCATTTTTAATTCATTTAATGGCACTGGAACATAAATTAGTATTAAGCCCTTCCTGCCATCACAGTTTCCCTACCCTTGCTAAGAAGCTGGACTTTAGAAGTAAAGACCTGGTTGCTATCGTAGGTGACAGAGGAAAGAGAAAGAATAGAGAGTTCCTTTCAAATGAATCTAGAGTATTGAAAGAACAAAAGACGACAATTAACTTCTTTTTTTATTTTTGAGACGGAGTCTCGCTCTGTCCCCCAGGCTGGAGTGCAGTGGCGCAATCTCGGCTCACTGCAAGCTCCGCCTCCCGGGTTCACGCCATTCTCCTGCCTCAGCCTCTCCGAGTAGCTGGGACTACAGGCGCCCGCCACCATGCCCGGCTAATTTTTTGTATTTTTAGTAGAGACGGGGTTTCACCGTGGTCTCGATCTCCTGACCTCGTGATCCGCCCGCCTCGGCCTCCCAAAGTGCTGGGATTACAAGCGTGAGCCACTGCGCCCAGCCAACAATTAACTTCTTACTCTGTGCCAAACACATTATCTAATTTAATCCTCACAATAACTAAGAGATACTATAATTCACAGTTTATAAGGGAGGAAACTGAAGTATGGAGAGATTACCTGACATGCTTAAAAATCATGTACTTAGTAAATTATAGAATCTAGACTTAAACCCAAGCCTTCTACTTCCAGAGCCTGTGCAGTTAACCATTAAACAATAATTCTATAACTTATTCTGTCACAAGAGTAATTTGGGAAAATTGTTTAAAAACATTGTACTTTAAACAACACAAAGTAGGGGCCGAGCACAGTGGCTCATCCCTATAATACCAGCACTTTGGGAGGCTAAGGCAGGTGGGGTGCTTGAGCTCAGGAGTTCGATACCAGCCTGGGAAACATGACAAAATCCTGTCTCTACAAAAATCAGCCAGGTGTGGTGGCACATGCATGCAGTCCCAGCTACTTAGAAGGCTAAGGTGGGAGAATTGTTTGAGCCTGGGAGGTCAAGGATGCAGTGAGCCATGATCGTGCCACTTATTATATTATCCAGCAATCACTCCTAGATATTTACCGATTTAATTTGAAAATTTATGCCCACATAAAAACCTGCACAGGAATTATAGCTTTAAACTTAATTCCCAAAAGCTGGAAACAACCAAGATATCTGTCAATAGGTGAATGAATAAACTGTGGTATATCCTTACAATACAATATTATTTAGTGACTAAAAACAAATGAGCTATCAAGTCACAAAAATATAGAGACACATTTTAAATGCATATTTTAACTGAAAGAAATTGGTCTGAAAAAGCTATGTGATTCCAATTATACAACATTGTGGAAAAGGTAAAATTATAAACAGTAGTTTCCAAGGATTTGTCGGGGGAGGGGCATTAAAGAGATAAAATGCAGGAGATATATTAGGGCAGTGAAACTATTCTGTACGATACTGTAATGATGAATAAACACATGAACTATGTCTTCGTCAAAATCCATAAAACTTGGCAGCACAAAGGGTGAACCTTAACATGCCAAGTTTTTTAAAACAATCACTTAGATTAGGGAACCTCCGGAAGGAATGAAGACTGTGACAAGAGAGTATAACTGTAATAGAAGTATATAAAACAACCTCATTCAAGAGGGTGGGAGAAGTACTGACCTAAGTAACTCTGGAAAAGAGTATTTATAAAGCAGAATGCAACAGAAATTGCACACAAGCAATGCACTTTAGTTGATAAAATTGTTTCTTCCAGGTGTAAGAATTAATGATGCTGATACTGCTATACAAGTATGGACATACCCCATTTTATTGCACTTTACTTTATCGTGCTTCACAGATATTACAGTTTTCACAAACTGAATGTTTTTGGTAATCCTGCATCAAGCAACTCTATCAGCACCATTTTTTCAACAGCATATGAACACTTTGTGTCTGTGTCACATTTTAGTAATCCTTACAATATTTCAAACTTTTTCACTTTTTTTAGTGATCTGTGATCAGTGATCTTTAATGTTACTATCAAAATTGCTTTGAGAGGCCATGAAGTGCACCCATGTAAGATGGCAAACAATTTATAAATGTTTGTGTTCTAACTGCTTACTGACCAGCCATTTCCTAATCTGTTTCTCTCTTGCCTTGGGCATTTCTATTTCCTGAGACACAACATTATTTAAATTTATCTAATTAATAACCTTACAATGATCTCTAATTGTTCAAGTAAAAGGAAGAGTCCCACACTTCTCACTTTAAATCAAAAGCTAGAAATTACTAAGCTTAGTGAGGAAGGTATGTGGAAACCTGAGATAGGCTGAAAGCTAGGCCTCTTGTGCCAATAGTTAGCTAAGTTGGGAATGCAAAGGAAAAGTTCTGGAAGAAAATTAAAAGTGCTACTCCAGTGAACACAGAAATGATAAGAAAGCAAAACAGCTCTGTTGTTGATATGGAGAAAGTTTAAGCGCTCTGTCTAGAAGATTCAACCAGGTACGACTTTTCCTTAAGCAAAAGACTAATCCAAAGCAAGGCCCTAAATCTCTTCAATTCTATGAAGGCTGAGAGAGGCGAGGAAGTTGCAGAAGAAAAGTTTGAAGCTAGCAGAGGTTGCTTTACGAAGTTCAAGAAAATACATCATCTGCATAGTAGAAAAGTGCAAGGTTAAGCAGCAAGTGCTGATACAGAGCTTGCAGCAAGTTATCCAGAAAGTCTAACTAAGATAATTGGTGAAGGTGGCTGCATTAAAAAATAGATTTTTAATGTAGACAAAACAGCCTTCTATTGAAAGAAGATGCCATCTAGGACTTATAGCTAGAAAGGAGAAATCAACACCTGCCCTCAAAGCTTCAAAGTACAGGACAACTCCCTTGTTAGGGGCAAATGCAGCTGGTAACTTTAAGTTGAAACCAGTGCTCATTTACCATTCCAAAAATCCTGAGCCCTTAAGAATTACGCTAAATCTACTTTACCTGTTGTCTATAAATGAAACAACAAAGTCTGGATTAGAGTACATCTGTTTACAGCATGATTTACTAAATATTTTAAGCCTACTGTTGAGACCTACTGCTCAGAAAAAAAAAAAATATTTATTTTAAAATATTACTGCAAGTAACACTGTACCTGGTCACTCAAGAGTGCTAATGGAGATGTACAAGAAGATGAATGTTGTTTTCATGTCTGCTAACACAACACTCATTCTTCAACCCATTGGTCAAGGAATAATGTTGACTTTAAAATCTTATTATTTAAGAAATACATTTTGGAAGGCTTTAGCTGCCAAAAGATAGTGATTATTTTAGTGGATCTGGGAAAAGTAAATTGAAAACTTTCTGGAAAGGATTTGCCATTTTAGATGATATTAAGGACATTTGTGATTTATGGAAGAAGGTCAAAATATCAGCGTTAACAGGAGTTTGGAAGAAGGTGATTCCAACTCTCACAGATGGCTTTGAGGGGTTCACAACTTCAGTGGAGGAAGGAACTGCATACGTGGTAGAAATAGCAAGAGAACTAGAATTAAAAATAGAGCCAGAAGATATGATTGCATTGCTGAGATCTCATGATAAAACTTTAATGGAAGAGGAGTTGCTTCTTATGGATGAGCAAAAAAAGTGGTTTCTTGAGATGGAATCTACTCCTAGTAAAGATGCCTGGTGAACATTGCTGAAATGACAACAAAGAGTTTAGAATATTTCACAAACTTGGTTGATAAAGCAGCAGCAGCAGGGTTTCAGAGAATTGGCTACAATTTTGAAAGAAGTTCTACTATAGTTGAAGTGCTATCAAACAGTATCACATGCTACAGAGAAATTTTTATAAAAGGAAGAGTCAATCAATGTGGCAAATGTTATTTTAGTCTTTTTTTTTTTTTTTTTTTAAGAAACAGCATTTCATTCTGTCCTGAGTAGCTGGGACTACAGGTGTGTGCCACCATGTGCAGCTAATTTTTTTATATTTATTTTTGAGAGACAGGGTATCACTATGTTGTCCAGATTGGTCTCAAACTCCTGCCCTTAAGAGATCCTGCCTCAGACTCCAGAGTAGTTGGGATTGCAGCCACAAGCTGTGTGCTAGCCCACTGTAGTCTTACTTTAAGAAATTGCCACAGCCACTCCAGCCTTCAGTAACAACTACCGTCATCAGTCTACAATTATCAAAATTGAGGCAAAATCCTCCATCAGCAAAAATATTACAATTCGCCAAAGGCTCAGATGACCACTAGCATTTTTTAGCAATAAATGATTTTTATTTTTTTTATTTTTTTGAGATGGCGTCTTGCTCTGTCACCCAGGCTGGAGTGCAGTGGCACGATCTCGGCTCACTGCAAGCTCCGCCTCCCGGGTTCCCGCCATTCTCCTGCCTCAGCCTCTCCGAGCAGCCAGGACTACAGGCGCCCGCCACCACGCCCGGCTAATTTTTTGTCTTTTTAGTAGAGACAGGTTTTCACCGTGGTCTCGATCTCCTGACCTCGTGATCCGCCCGCCTCGGCCTCCCAAAGTGCTGGGATTATAGGCGTGAGCCACCGTGCCCGGCCAATAAATGATTTTTAATTATGTAGATTGTTTTTATGGACATAATGCTATTGCACACTTAATAGAATATAGTGTAATGTAAACATAACCTTGATATGCACTGAAAAAAAAAAGTTTGTGTGACTCACTTTATTACAATATTCACTTTACTGCAGTGGTCTGGAAAAAAAAACTGCAATATTTTGAAATATGCCTGTGTTCTGGAACTGAATAATTAAATGGATGGAAGGCAGGAGGCTGATTTCTCACTGATGGAGTAGGAATTTATAGATATAGCAAGCAGAGGAGCTAGAATAATTCACGTGGTAATGAATTAGTGTTGGAGACATTACCAAGAATACATATCATTTCATATAAATATATATGAATGCATATAATTTCATATGGATAGAGCTACATACATATTTACAGACATATATTTCTTTGTTCTGTCAACTGACAGGGCCTAAAATAAATGACATTCCAATAGCAACAAGCGCACCTTATACCCAGATCTTGGCTTCTAACAACATTCTCCAATTAAAAACAACAGCAACAACAAAAAAAGACAAGTTGTCTTCCACTGAGACAGACCAGAGAATCAAACAAACCAGCACACTCCAAGTAGACCATCTGAGAGAATAAACTGAGAGAGGGTAGACAGATGACCCAGATGCTGGAACTGAAGGGGAAGATGAAATGAAGTGGAAGAGAGATGATCCAAAAGCTGGGGACCCTGCACAGGGTTGCCAAGTAGCTGGACACATTCCAGGCCCTGAAAAGCTCCCCAAAAATGGGTTGGCTCTGACCTGTGTAAGTTGCTGGACCTGGAAAGAGCAGGGCTGTCTTTGTTGCAGGACCATGGAGAGTGACCTGTGGAACCTGCTGCCTGCCAGCTACTTCCAGAGTCACTGCCTAGCCGTGACTGCATGCAGCACAGCCTCAGCTACCCTGCTGGAGCACTTTTCCCAGCAGGCACCACCACAGTGATTCTGTCGCAGGCCTCACTGCCTCAACAGAACACTTTTGCTGACAGTCTCCCACTAAAACATGTTTGCCTGAGACTCCACCACCACCACTTCAAAGCACATTTTTCCACAGTGCCACTGCCACCCCTTCAGTGCAGTTCACCCCACAACAACCTCCACCCCGGGTGGCCTTCCACCCAAGTGCCTCCCACCAGCATCACCCCTGCTGCCCCAACCGGAGCACCTGCAGTGGCTCTTCTGGAATGCCTCCCATCCACAGCACCCACCTCAGGAACACCTCCCACCTGTGGTGCCACCCTGCCACCATCAGAGCATTTATGCCCGCGGCTCTCACACCATCCCTGCAAGAATGCTGTTGCCAGCAGTATTGGAATAACTTGGCCGCTCCAGCCCTGGTAGGACTTGACCTCGAGGGACCAGAGGACAAAGCTGTAGACCCAGGGTTATAGAATGCAGCCCAGGAGCATGGAGCTGAGCCTAGGCCCTCTGAAAGTATCCAGAAGCAAAGTCACTCAACTATAAACAACTTGTACCATAGTCAATCCCTCAAGGACAAGAAAGACCATAAAATCAAAAGCTCCACCCAAAGGACAGTAACTTCAAAGGATAAAGGAACATCAGCACTCACAGATGAGAAAGAACCAGTGTAAGAACTCAGGCAACTCTAAAACCCAGAGTGTCTTCTTACCTCCAAACAATCACATTAGCTACCTGGCAATTGTTCTTAATCAGATTGAAATGACTAAAATTTCAGACATAGAATTCAGAATCTGGATGGCGAGGAAACTCATTGATATACAAGAGAAGGTTGAAACCCAATCCAAGGAAAACAGTAAGATGATCCAAACATTCAAAGATGACATAACCATTTTAAGAAAAAAAAAAACACTAAATTTCTGGAAGTGAAAAATTTGCTACATAAATTTACAAATATAACTGGAAGCCATAGCAACATAATAGACCAAGCTGAGGAAAAATCTCAGAGTTGGAAGACTGTGCCTTTAAAGCACCATGGGCAGACAAAAATGAAGAAAAAAGAATTTTGAAAATGTGCAAAACCTCCAAGAAATACGGTATTATGTACAGATATCAAGCCTACAACTCATGGGCATTCCTGAAAGAGGAGAGAGAGCAAGTAACCTGGAAAACATAATTAAGGATACAGTCCACCCATAAAATTTTTCCCAATCTCAATAGAGAAATTGACCTGCAAATTCAAGAAATTCAGAGAACCCCTGCAAGATGCTATGCAAGATGACCATCCGTATAACACGCAGTCATCAGAATCTCCAAGGTCAACATGAAAGAAAAAATCTAAAAGCAGCTAGAGAAAAAGGGGAAAAGTGGCAGATAGGAGACAGGACTAACTTGCAGCTCCCACTGGGACAGACAGAGCAGCTTGTAGAGACCCACATCGTGAACTTTTGCTACAAGAGCTACCACAAGTACATACCAAGAAAGCTGAGAGAATCTGCAGACCCTTTTGAAGAAGGTGGTTTGCTGCTGCAGGTTCCGTGGGACAGCTGAGAACTGAGTCAGCTTTCTTTCTCAGCTGGGAGGCTTGTATCCTGGCGCAAGTTCTTAGCCCTGCTCACTGGTTGCCTGGAAGTAAACTTGGTGCTGTTGTGGGGCCATGGTGAGAGTGAGACCAGTCTTTTGGGCTATGGGCTGCATGGGAGCTGGATGAGGCATGTGGCTGCTGGCTTTTCCCCACTTCTCTAGCTACCTGTGTGACACAGCAGAAGCAGCCATAATCCACCTGGGAACATAACTCCATTGGCCTGGGAATCACACCCCCATCCCCAACAGCAGCTGCAGCAAGTCCTTCCCAAGGAGAGTCTGACCTCAGACACACCTAACCCTGCTCCCACCTGATGGTCTTTCTCTACTGGCCCTGGTAGCCAAAGACAAAGGACATCATCTCCTGGGACCTCTATGGCCCTAGCCACCACCTGACACTAGGGCAAGCTTGTATCTTCCCTACACTACTGCAGCTCCACTTAAAAAATACGGAATGACAGAATGGATAAGAATTCACCAACCAAGTATCTGCTGTCTTGAAGAGACTTACCTGATACATAAGGACTCACATAAACTTAAAGGGGTAGAAAAAGATATTCTATGCAAATAGACACCAAAAGGGAGCAGGAGTAGCTATTCTTATATCAAATGAAATACATTTTTAAGCAACAGCAGTTAAAAAAGACAAAGAGAGACACTATATAATGATAAAAGAACTAGTTCAACAGAAAAATATTACAATCCTAAATATATATGCACCTAACAATGGAGCTCCCGAATTTATAAAATGAATACCCATAAAATCTTTGCCCATGCCTATGTCCTGAATGGTATTGCCTAGATTTTCTTCTAGATTTCACTGCTCGGTGAGGAGCGCACCAAAATCTCAGAAGTCACCACTGAAGAACTTATTCATGTAACCAAACAGTACCTGTTCCCCCAAAACCTATTGAAATATTAAAAACAAATTAAGGCAGCTAGAGAAAAGGGGCTGTTCACTTACAAAGGAAATAGTAGTACTTCCATCAGGCTAATAGTAGAACTTTCAGCAGAAACCCTTTATGTCAGACAAGATTTGGATCCTACATTCTGCATTCTTAAAGAAAAAAAAAATCCAACCATAAATTTTATATTCAGCCAAACTAAGCTTCATGAGCGAAAAAGAAATAAGGTCCTTTTCAAACAAGCAAATGCTAAGGAAATTTGTTACCACTACACCTGCCCTACAAGAAGTGCTAAACATGGAAATGAAAGAATGATATCTGCCCTGAAAAAAGCACACTTAAGCACATACCCCACTGACACTATGAAGCAATTATACAATAAGGTCTACATGAAAACCAGGTAACAGCATAATGACAGGATAAAATCATCACATATTAATATTGACCCTGAAGGTAAACAAGAAGAATGGCCCATTTATTTTTTAATTTTTTTTGTTTGTTTGTTTTTGAGACGGAGTCTTGCTCTGTATCCCAGGCTGGAGTACTGTGGCATGATCTCGGCTCACTGCAAGCTCCACCTCCCGGGTTCACACCATTCTCCTGCCTCAGCCTCCTAAGTAGCTGGGACTACAGGTGCCTGCCATCGTGCCTGGCTAATTTTTTTTTTTTTTTGTATTTTTTTAGTAGAGACGGGGTTTCACCATGTTCGCCAAGATGGTCTCGATCTCCTGACCTCGTGATCTGCCCGCCTCGGACTCCCAAAGTGCTGGGATTACAGGCATAAGCCACTGCGCCTGGCCTATTTTTTAATTTTTAATTTAATTGAAAGTTCCAGAATACATGTGCAGGATGTGCAGGTTTGTTACATAGGTAAATGTGTGTCATAGTGATTTGCTGCACCTGTCAACTTATCACCTAGGTATTAAGCCCCACATGCATTAGCTATTTATCCTGATGCTCTCCCTTCCCCCAACCACATGCCCCAGTGTGTGTTGTTCCCTCCCCGTGTCCATGTGTTCTCACTGTTCAGCTCCCACTTATAAGTGAGAACATGTGGTGTTTAGTTTTCTGTTCCTGTATTAGTTTGCTGAAAATAATGGCTTCCAGCTTCATCGATGTCACTGCGAAGGACATGATCTCCTTCTGTTTTATGGCTGCATAGTATTCCATGGTTTATATGTACCACATTTTCTTTATCCAGTATATCATTGATAGGCATTTGGGTTGATTCTATGTCTTTATTAGTGTGAATGGTGCTATAATAAACATACGCGTGCACGTACCTTTATAATAAAATGATTTATACTCCTTTGTGTATATACCCAGTAATAGGATTGCTGGGTTATATGGCATTTCTGGTTCTAGGTCTTTGAGGAATCACCACACTGTCTTCCACAATGGTTGAACTAATTTACATTCCCACCAACAGTGTAAAACTGTTCCTATTTCTCTGCAACCTTGCCAGCATCTGTTTTTTTGTTTTGTTTTGTTTTTACTTTTTAATAGTCACTTTCTAACTGGTGTGAGATGGTATCTCATTGTGGTTTTGATTTGCATTTCTCTAATGATCAGTGATGTTGAGCTTTTTTTATATGCTTTTTGGCCACATAAATGACTTCTTTTGAAAAATACCTGTTCATGTCCTTCACCCACTTTTTAATGGGGTTGTTTGTTCATTTCTTGTAAATTTGTCTAAGATCCTTGTAGGTTCTGGATATTAGACCTTTGTCAGATGGATAGATTGCAAAAATTTTCTCCTATTCTGTAGGTTGTCTGTTCACTCTTATAATAGTTTATTTTGCTGTGCAGAAGGTCGTTAGTTTAATTAGATCTCCTTAGTCAATTTTTGCTTTTGTTCCAATTGCTTTTGATGTTTTGTCATGCAATCTTTCCCCATGCCTATGTCCTGAATGGGCAATGGGTTTCTATAGTTTTGGGTTTTACATTTAAATCTTTAATCCATCTTGAGTTAATTTTTGTGTATGGTGTAATGAAGGGGTTCAGTTTCAATTTTATGCATATGGCTAGCCAGTTTCCCTAGCACCATTTATTGAATAGGCAATCTATTCTCCATTGCTTGTTTTTGTCATGTTTGTCAAAGATCATACAGTTGTAGATGTGTGGTCAAAATCCCGCATTTAAAAGGCATAGAGTGTCAAGTTGGAAAAGAAGCAAATCTCAACTGTCTGCTATCTTCAAGAGACACCTACAGCTTCAAAGTAAAGGAATCGAGAAAGATCAGGCAAACAGAAAACAGAAAAGAGCAGGGGGTGCTATTCTTATATGAGATAAAGCAAACTTTAATCCAACAATGATCAAAAAGTACAAAGAAGAACATTACATAATAATAAAGGGCTCAATCCACCAAGAAGACTTAACTATCCTAAATGTATAGGCATCCAACATTGGAGCCCCCAGATTCAAAAAACAAGTTTTTAGAGACCTATGAAGAGACTTAGACAATTGCACAATAATAATGGTGGACTTCAACACCGCACTAACAGTGTTAAACAGGCCATTGAGGCAGAAAATTAACAAAGATATTCTGGACCTAAACTCAACACTTAACCAATTGGACTAATAGACATCTACAGAATACTCCATCAAAAGACAACAGAATATACATTCTTACCATCTACACAGCATGTGCTTTAAGTTGTACCACATGCTCAGCCACAAAGCAAGTCCCAACAGATTTTTAAAAATTAAAATCAAACCAACAATACTCTCAGACCACAATGCAGAAAAAAGGAAATCAATACCAAGATCTATCAAAACTGTACAATAACATGGAAGTTAAACAACATGCTCCTGAATGACTTTTGAGTAAAGAATTAAATTAAGGCAAAAACAAAAAAAAATTATTTGAAACTAATGAAAATAGACACAACATACCAGAATCTTTTGGACACAGCTAAAGCAGTCTTAAGAGAAAAGTTTATAGCACCAAACACCTATATCAAGAAGTTAGAAAGATCTCAAATTAACAACCTAATGGCACACCTAGTAGAATTAGAAAAACAAGAGCAAACCAACCCCAAAGCTAGCAGAAGAAAAGAAAGAATTAAAATCAGAGCTGAACTGAATGAAATTGATACATGAAAATCCACACAAAAGATCAACAAAACCTAAAGTTGGTTCTTCAAATGATTAAACAAGACTGATAGACTGCTAGCTAGATTAATAAAGAAAGGGAAAATCCAAATAAACCCAAACAGGAACAATGAAGGTGACATTACAACTGACCCCAAGGAAATACAAAAAATCCTTAGAGACTATTATGAATGCCTCTATGCACACAAACTGGAAAACCTAGAAGAAATGGACATATTTTTGGAAACACATGGCTTCCCAAAATTGAACGAGGAAGAAATTAAAGTCCTGCAAAAAATAATAGCAAGTTTCAAATGTGAATCTGTAATAAAAACCCTACCAACCAATAAAGGGCCTGTATCAGATGGAGTCACAGTCAAATTCTACAAGATGTAAAAGAGCTAGTACCAATCCTACTGAAGTTATTCTTAAAAAAAAAAAAAAAAAAAGAAAAGAAAAGAAAAAAAAAAGAGGAGAAGGAACTTCTCCCTAACTCATTCTATGAAGCCAGAATCACTCTGATACCAAACACTGGCAGAGACACAACAACAAAAAAAGAAAACTTCAGGGCAATATCTCTGATGAACACAGACACAAAAATCCTCAACAAAATACTAGCAAACTAAATTCAACAGACATCAAAAAGTTAATTCATCACGATCAAGTGTGCTTTATTCCAATGCAAGATTGGTTTAACGTGAATAAATAAATAATTGGTTTAATGTAAACAAATAAATAAATGAGTTTCACTACATAAACAAAATTTTATTAATAATCACATGATCATCTCAATGGATGCAGGAGAGGTCTCTAATAAAATTCAACATCTCTTCATGTTAAAAACACTCAACAAATTAAGCATTGAAAGAACATACCTCAAAATAATAAGAGGCATATATGACAAACCTACAGCTAACATCACACTGAATGGGCAAAAGCTGAAAGCAGTCCCCGTGGGAACTGGAATAAAAAAAAATGCCTAATCTCACCACTGTTATTCAATGTAATACTGGAAGGCCTAGCCTGAGCAACCTGGCAAGAGAAGGAAAGAAAAACCATCCAGATAGGAAAAGAGGAAGTCAAACCATCTTTCTTCATGAACAATAGGCTTCTTTACCTAGCAAATCCTGAAGACTCTGCCAGAAGGCTTCTAGAACTCATAAATGACTTCAGTAAAGTTTCAGGATACAAAATCAATGTACGAAAATTATTACATTTCTATATTCCAATAACATCCAAGGTCAGAGCCAAATCAAGTATACAATCCTACAAAAAATAGCCACAAAGGATAAAATACCTAGGATTACAGCTTACCAAGGAGGTGAAAGATCTCTACAATGAGAACTGCAAAACACTGCTCAAATAAATCAGATGACACACAAAAAAATAGAAAACCATTCCATGCTCATGGATAGGAAGAATCAATATTGTTTAAATGGCCATACTGCCCAAAGCAATTGACAGATACGATGCTATTCCTATCAAACTTCCAATATTATTTTTTCACAGAACTAGAAAAATCTATTCTAAAATTCATATGAAACCAAAAAAGAGCCCAAATAGCCAAAGCAATCTAAGCAAAAAGAACAAACCTAGAGGCATCACACTATCCAACTTTACTATGAAGCTACAATAACCAGAATGACAAAAACAGCATAGTACTAATACAAAAACAGACACATGTACCAATGGAACAGAATACAGAACCCAGAAATAAAGCCAAATACCTACAACCACCTGATCTTTGACAAAGTTGACAATAGCAAACAGCGGGGAAAATACTCCCTATTGTGCTGGGAGTCAATAAATGGTGCTGAGATAACTGATCTGCCATATGCAGAACATTGAAACTAAATCCCTTTCTTTTACTTCAGGCCAATATATCTGACTACTATGGGAAGCCCTGAAAAAAAAAGAAAACACATATTTTTAAATATCAGTTACATTAAAAAGTCCTATCCTATTAAGTCCTTTGAAAGCCTTCAAATGTATTAGAAGAAATCAATGCTACCTCTCAATATTCGACCCTAGGCATGCAAAGAGCATGGTGGTCAGCCAGTTCAGCATACAGACCTGGGTCCTGGCCTTGCAGCTCCAGGTGTGCAAACCTGAAAAACGCTGCTCAGAATTTGCTAGAGGTAAAAGAGACATTTTGATTCTAGTATGCCTAGCCAACGCTGCACTTCAAGATTTCAAAACCGAGTATCTCAGTTGTGATATTGTGCTACAGTTTTGTAAGATAATACCATTGAGGACTCTGAGTAAAAGGTATAAGGGAATTTCTCTATAATTTCTTACAACTGTATGTGAATTGATAATTACCTCAAAATAAATAGTTTAATTAAAAATGTGAAGTGGTTGAAGCATTCAAGGTTTATTCACCTATTCATTCATTGAATATTTCAGGAATATTTATTGATTATCCATACTATTATAGATGCTAGGGATAGAGAGGTCAGTATGATACATATGACCTTTGGCCTCACAGAATTTAAAATGTAGCCAAGAAAAGAGAGGATTAATTAGTTTAAAATGTGAGGAATATTAAGAGGACAAATGGGCGTATCAAGATCACATATAAGAAAGAAGTCTAATCTATCATTGAGCCAGGAGAAGAAGGGTCAGAGAATGTCTTTACCCGGGGCACATTCTCCCCAAGTGTCTCCCAGCTAGTTCTGAATGCTGGCGAGTCCTCTCCGGATTGTCTGGAAATGTTCGTTTCCTTGGAATACTGTAATAATAGATTAAATATTTACTTTGTGCCAGACACTGTGCAAAGTGCTTTAATGACTTACTTCATTCAATACTAAAAACATTTTACAAATGAGAAAACTGAGGCTTAGTGAAGTCAATTAACTCGCCCAGAGTTGCACAGAAAAATAAATGCGAGAGCCAAAATTAGTACCAGGTAACCTGACAACAGAGCCTAGATTTTACCACTGCTTTCTACTGCACCTCTGTCACAATGCAATTGCCAAGTAATCTGTTTCTTCAAGATATTCATCTCTAAAGCTAATATAATAAAGGAATGCATTTATTTGGGCTACTTGTAGCTACTGGTGTAATGGTGTACCACCTAAAAAACACATCTTCATTTTAACATTTGTCTTGGAAGAAAACCATTGCTGCATTTGCAAATGATGTTAGCTAGCTGACTATTTACTTGAAGGGAAAGGAGAAAACATTTTATTTGAGTCAACACTGTCCAGTATCTGATCTCCACTTTTGAAAGGCCAGAAAAAAAATGTATACACCCTAAAATACTTACACTAAAAAAGAGAACTGCAAAATAAACCTAAGGAAATTGAAACAAAGGAATTAGTTAAGATTAAAACATAAAACAACTGTTCATAGTAGTTTTTTATGATCCTTTATATTTCTGTGACATCAGTTATAATGTCTGCTCTTTCAATTCTGATTTTATTTATTTGAAATTTCTCTTTTTTCTTCATTCTGTTAAAGGTTTGTTAACTGACTTATATTTTTAAATAACAACTTATAGTTTAATGTTTTTCTATTCTCTATTTTGTTTATTTCTGCTCAGATCTTTATTATTTCCTCCTTCTGCTAATTTTGGGCTTAGATTATTTTTCTTTTTATAGTTTCTTGAGGTATAAAGTTAGGTTGAGATCTTATTTATTAATGTAGGTGTTTATTGCTATAAACTTCCCTCTTAGTAGTACTTTTGCTGCATCCAATAAGTTTTGATATGTTGTGTTTATGTTTTCATTTGTCTCAAGATATGATCTAATTTCTCTTTTAATTTTTTCTTTGACTCATTGGATATGTGAGAGTATATTTGTGGAATTATATTTGTGGAAATATGTGGAATTTAAATGTATTTCAATTTTCTACTTTTTCTTCCACTATTGATTTCCAGTTTCATTCTATTGTAGTCAGAAAAAAATACATGGTCTGACTTCAGTCTTCTTAAACTTTTAAGGACTTGTTTTGTGACCTAATATGTGATCTATTCCAGAGAATGTTCCATGTGCACCTAGAAAAATATGTATTCTGCTGCTGTCAGGTGGAATGTTTGATATATGACTACTAAGCCCATTTAGTCTATAGTATTATTCAATTCCAATGACTCCTATAGTATTATTCAATTCCAATGACTTATCAATAAGGAGTATGAATATGAAAATATGAATATGAGAATATATTTCATAGAAAATTGAAATGTTTAAATTCCACATATTTCCACAAATATAATTCCACAAATATACTCTTGCATATCCAATAACAGATAGTCTATCTATTCTTGAAAGTGAGATATTGAAGTCTCCTACTATTATTGTACTGCTGTCTGTATCTCCCTTCAGTTCTACCAATCAATGTTTGCTCTATATATTTAGATGCAATGATGTTGGGGGCATCTATACATATAATTGTTATATCTTCCTGGTGAATTGATCTTATTATTATTATAAAATGTCTTTTTTAATCCATTCAGCCACTTTATGTATTTGATTGATGAGTTTAATCCATTTATAGTTAAAGCAATGAATGATAGAGAAGGACTTACTATTACCAATTTGTTCATTGCTTTGTCTGTCTTGTAGTTATTTTGTCCTTCTTTCCCTCTCTTGTTGTCTTCCTTTGTGTTTCTGTTAATTTTTTGCATTAATACACTTTTATTCCTTTCCAATATCTCGTTTATGTTCTATAAGTATTTTCTTTGTTGCTGCCATGGGGCTTACATAAAATATTTTATACTTATAGTGGCCGATTTTTAATCTGGTAATAAGTTAACCTAGAGGAAATGAATATACATTTTTAGAAACATATTACCTACTAAGACAGAATCATGAAGAAATAGAAAATCTGAACAGACCTATAATTCATCAATAAGGAGACTGAATAAGTCATCAAAAACCAACAAAGAGGCCGGGCGCGGTGGCTCACGCTTGTAATCCCAGCACTTTGGGAGGCCGAGGCGGGCGGATCATGAGGTCAGGAGATCGAGACCACGGTGAAACCTCGTCTCTACTAAAAATACAAAAAATTAGCCAGGCGTGGTGGCGGGCGCCTGTAGTCCCAGCTACTCGGAGAGGCTGAGGCAGGAGAATGGCGTGAACCCAGGAGGCGGAGCTTGCAGTGAGCCGAGATTGCGCCACTGCACTCCAGCCTGGGTGACAAAGCGAGACTCCGTCTCAAAAAAAAAAAAACCAACAAAGAAAATCTCAGAACTAGATGGCGTCAATGGTAAATTTCATAAATTATCTCAAAAGAAACTACCATTAATTATTCTTAAACCACTAGAAAAGCTTGAAATGGAGAGAACACTTCCAAATTTATTTTATGAAGACAGCATTACTCTGATACCAACCAAAGACAGACAATGACACTAGAAAGAAAGCAAACTACAGGCTCATATCCCTGATGAACACAGATGTAAAAATCTTCAATGAAATGTGAGAAAACCAATTCAACAGCACATTAAAAGGACCATTCACCATGATCAAGTGGGATTTATCCCTGGGATACAAGGATGGTTCAATATATAAAAAACAAAAATTATTTGTGTTCTGTATCCTATTAATAAAGTATTTAAAAACAAAGTTAAGAAAATGCATATTTACAACAGCATCAAAAGGAATCAAATACACAGAAATAAATTTAAGGAGGTGAAATACGTAAACCTTGAAACATAAAATATTAAAGAAATTAAAGAAGATACAAATAAAAACACATCCTATGTTCATAAATTTGAAGTCTTAACATTGTTTAAATGTCTATAACTACCTAAAGTGACGTAAAGATTCAGCGAAATCCCTAACAAAATTCCACTGGCATTTTTTACAAATATAAAATAAACAAAGGACCCTGAATTCAAAAGAATTTTTTATTTTGAGAAAAAAGAACAAAGCTGGAAGCATCCCACCTTCCGATTTCAAAATATATTACAAAGCTCCAGTAAATAAAAAGCATAGTACCAGCATGAAGACAGACATATAGACCAATAGAATAGAGACTCCAGAAATAAACCCAAACATTTTTGATCAATTGATCTTCAGCAATATTGCCAGGAATGCACAATGAGAAAAGAATAGTCTATTCACTAAATGGTGCTGGGAAAAATTGGATACCCACATGCAAAAGAATAAAATTGGACCCTTATCTCACAGCATATACAAAAATAAACTCAAAATGGATTAAAGATTTAAATGTAAAATAAAAAAACACATAAAGCTACTAGAAGAAAACCTAGGGTAAAAGCTTAATGACATTGGTCTGGGCAATGATCTTTTTGATATAACCCCAAAGCACAGGCAATAAAAACAAAACAAAAAAATGGAAATAACATTACATTAAAATAAAAAATTTCTGCACTTGAAACAATTAACAAAGCAACAATGCAACCTCTGGGAAGGAAGAAAATATTTATAAAACATATATCTCATAAGGGGTTAATAGCTAAAACACACAAAGAACTCAGTACTGCCATCAGTGTGAACATGCACAAAGGGCACACACAGTCCTGTGCCCACCAGCACCCTGTCCCCATGCTAACATCACCACCAGTGTGAATGTACACACAGTCACCAGTGGGAACCCCTGATCCCTTATGCCATACTGTCACCACTGCTGCTGTGAATACCCACATGGAAGCCAGCACCCCCACACCTGCTAGCACCCTGCTTCAGTTGATGAGCATGCAACCTTCTGCACTGCCACTGCCACTGCCACTGGCACATGTGAGTGAGGATGGATCCCACTGTCACTGCCCTATGAAGTGCTTTGGCTGGCACCACCAATTGGGGTGCTATGACCAGTGGTCCAGGAGTACCTCAGCCCCTCTAGCACAGCAGATTCCTAACCTTGAGGACCCAGAGATCAAAGATGGGGCCTGATACTATTCCCCCAAGTTACAATATGCAGTTCAGGGGTCCTGAGCTGAGCCTTGGTATCCTAAAATCTTTCAGTAATGAAGCCAATCAACTGAACCCATTTTATATATCAATCAAACACTCAACATTACCCAATGCGATAAAAGAAAAAAAATCCAAAAGAGCAACTTCAAAGATTGAAGGAACTCAGCCCACAAAGATGAGAAAGAACCAGTGCAAAAACTCTGACAACTAAAAAAGCCAGAATGTCTTCTTTTCTCCAAATTATCACACTAGTCCTCCAGCAAGGGTTCTTAACTGGGCTGAGATGGTTGAAATTACAGAAATGGAATTCAGAATATGAATAGACAGGAAGATCATCAAGATTCAGGCGTACAATGAAACCCAATCCAAAAAGCTGTATGAGTCTGTTCTCATACTGCTAATAAAGACATAGCTGAGACTGGGTAATTTGTAAAGAAAAAGAGGTTTAATGAACTCACAGTTTTACATGTCTGGGAAGGCCTCACAATCATGGCAGAAGGTGAAGGAGGAGCAAAGGCACATCACATCTTACATGTTGGCAGGCAACAGAGTGTGTGCAGGGGAACTGCACTTTATGAACCATCAGATCTCATGAGACTTACTCACTATCATGAGAACAGCATGGGAAAAACCCACCACCATGATTCAATTACCTCCCACTGGGTCACTCCCATGACACGTGTGCATTATGGGAGCTACAGTTAAAGATGAGATTTTGGTGGGGACACAGCCAAACCATATCAGAAGCTAAGAATCACAATAAAACAATACAGGAGCTAGCAGACAAAACAGTTAGTATAGAAAAGCATGTATCCAACCTAAAAAAGCTGAAAAATACACTACAAAAATTTCCTAATGAAATCACAAGTATTAACAGCAGAAGAGATTGCCTGAGGAAAGAATCTCAAGCTTGAAGACTGGCATTCTGAAATAAGGCATCAGACAAGAACAAATTTTAAAAGAATGAAAAGAACAAACAACTGCAAAGAATATGGGATTATGTAAAGAGACTGAACCTATGACTCATTGGTGTCCCTGAAAGAGATGGGGAGAATGGAAACAACTTGGAAAACATATTTCAGGATATCATCCATGAGAACTTCCCCAACCTAGCTAGAGAGGCCACTATTTAAATTCAGGAAATGCAAAGAAACCCTGCAAATTAATTCACAAGAAGATCATCCCAAAGACACATAATCATAAGATTTTCCAAGGTTGAAATGAAATAAAAAATGTTAAAGGCAGTTAGAGAGAAAGTACAAATCACTGCAAAGGAAAGCTCAACAGACTAAGAGTGGACCTCTCAACAGAAACCCTATAAGCCAGAAGAGATTGAGGGCCTATATTCAACATTCTTAAACAAAAGAAATTCCAACCAAGAATTTCAGATCCAGCTAAATTAAGTTTCCTAAGCAAAGGAGAAATAAGATCCTTTTCAGACAAGCAAATGCTGAGGGAATTCATTAAAACCAGACCTGCCTTACAAGAGCTCCTGAAAGAAGCACTAAATATGGAAAGAAAACACCATTACCAGCCACCACAAAAAACACATTAAGTACACAGACTAGTGACACTTTAAAGCAACCACACAAACAAGTCAGCATAATAAACAGCTAATGATATGACAACAGGATCAAATCTACACACATCAATACTAACCTAGAATACAGATGGGCTAAATGTCTCAATTAAAAGGCACAGAGTGGCAAGCTGGATAAAAAAGCAAGATCCAATGCCCAGTGGTATGCCGTCTTTGAGAGACCCATCTCATAGACAGTGACACCTACAGGCTCAAAATAAAGGGATGAAGAAAAATCTACCAAGCAAGTGGAAAACAAGAAAAAAGGAGAAGTTACAATCATAATTTCAGACAAAACAGACTTTAAACCAACAAAGATTAACACACACACACACACACACACACACACACACACACACACACACACAGAGAGAGAGAGAGAGAGAAGGGCATTACATGAGGGTAAGGGGCTCAGTTCAACAAGAGGACCTAACTATCCTAAATATATATATATGCACTGAACACTGGAGCATCCAGATTCATAAAGCAAGTTCTTTGAGACCTTCAAAGAGACTTAGACTCCCACATAATAATAGTGGGAGTCGTCAACACCCAACTGTAAGTACTAGTCAGATCACCCAAGCAGAAAATTTACAAAGATATTTAGGACCAGAACTCGACACAGGACCAAATAAATTTGATACATATCTACAGAACTATCCATCCAAAAACAAAAGAATATACATTCTTCTCATCTGCACATGGTGCATACTCTAAAATTCGTCATATAATTAGACATAAAACAATTCTCAGCAAATTCAAGAAAACAAAAATAACATCAACACAATTGGACCACAACACAATAAAAAATAGAATTCAATATGAAGAAAATTGCTCAAAACCATACATTTACATGGAAATTGAACAACCATCTTCTGAGTGACTTCTAGGCAAATAATGAAATTAAGGCAGAAATCAAAAAGTTCTTTGAAACTAATGAGAATAAAGATACAACAAGCCAGAATCCCTGGAACACACAGCTAAGGCAGGGTTAAGAAGGAAATTCATAGCCCTAAATGTCCACATCAAAAAGCTAGAAAGATGTCAAATTAACAAACTAACACTACATCCAAAAGAACTAGAGAATCAAGAGCAAACCAACCCCAAAGCTAGCAGAGGACAAGAATTGATCAAAATCAGAGCTGAACTGAAGGAGATTGAGACACAAAAACCATTCAAAAGATCAATGAAGCCAGGAGCTTGTTTTTTGAAGAAGTTAATAAAATAGATAGACCACTAGCTAGACTAATAAGGAGAGAAGATCCAAATAAATATAATAAAAGGAACAAAAAGGATGTCCCAAATAAACACAAATAACCATCAGAGACTATTATGAACACCTCTATGCACACAAACTAGAAAATCTCGAAGATATGGATAAATTCCTGGACACATACACCCTCCTGAGACTGAACCAGGAAGAAATTGAATCTCTGAACAGACCAACAATGAGCTCCAAAATTGAATCAGTAATAAATAACTTACAACTGAAAAAAGCTCTGGACCAGGTGGATTCACAGCCAAATTCTACCAGGTGTACAAAGAAGAGCTGGTACCATTACTACTGAAACTATTCTAAAAAATTGAAAAGGAAGAACTCCTCCCTAACTCATTCTATGAGACCAGTATTATCCTGATACCAACACCTGGCAGAGAGTCACCAACAAAAGAAAATGTCAGGCCAATATCCTTGATGAACATTGTTGCAAAATTTCTCATTAAAGTACTAGAAAACTGAATTCAGCAACACATTGAAAAGCTAATCCACCATGATCAAGTAGGCTTTGTTCCTGGGATGCAAGTTTGGTTCAACATACGCAAACCAATAAATGTGATTCATCACATAAACAGAACTGAAGACTAAAAACCACATGATCATCTCGGTAGATGCACAAAAGGCTTCTGATAAAATTCAACATTCTTTCATGTTAAAAACTCTAAACAAACTAGGTATTGAAGGAAATACCTCAAAATAATAAGAGTCATCTATGACAAACCCACAACCAACACCATACTGAATGGTCAAAAGCTGGAAGCATTCCCCTTGAAAATCAAAACAAGACAAGAATGGCCCCTTTCACTACTCCCATTCAGAATAGTATTGAAAGTCCTGGCCAGAGCAATCAGGCAAGAGAAAAAAATAAAAGGCATCCAAATAGGAAGACTGAAAGTCAAACTATCCCTGTTGGCAGACAACATGATTCTCTATCCAGAAAACCCTATAGTCTCAGCCCAAAAGTTCCTTAATCTAATAAACAACCTCAGCAAAATTTCTGAATACAAGATCAACATACAAAATTCACTAGCATTTCTATATACAAATACCAAGCTGAGAGCCAAATAAGGAACACAATCCAATTGACAGTTGCCACAAAAAGAATAAAATACCTAAGAATACAGCTAACCAGGAAGGAGAAAGATGTCTACAAAGAAAATTACTAAACACTGCTAAAAGAAATCAGAGATGACACAAACAAATGGAAAAACATTCCATGTTCAAGGATAGGAATAATCAATATTGTTAAAATGGACACTGCCCCAAGCAATTGACAGATTCAGTGTTACTCCTACCAAACTACCAATTACATTTTTCACAGAATTAGAAAAAAAAACTATTCTAAAATACATATGGAAACAAAAAAGATCCCAAATAGCCAAGGCAATACTAAGCAAAAGAACAAGCCAAGAGCATCATACTACCTGACTTTGAACTACACTACAAGGCTACAGTAACCAAAACAGCATGGTACTGGTACAAAAATAGACATGTAGACCAGTGGAATGGGTTACAGAACCCATAAATAAAGCCAAATACTACAGTCATCTGATCTTTGACAAGGCTGACAAAAAAATCAATGGGGAAAGGACTCCCAGTTTAATAAATGGTGCTGGGATAATTGGCTAGCCATATGCAGAAGATTGAAACTGGACCCCTTCCTCATACCATATACAAAAATCAATTCGAGATGGATTAAAGACTTAAATTTAAAACCTCAAATTATGAAAACCCTGGCAGACAACATAGGCAATATCATTCTGGATGTAGGAACTTCATATATTTCATGACAAAGACACCAAAAGCAATGCGACAAAGCAAAAACTGACAAATGAGATCTAATTAAACTTAAGAGCTTCTGCAAAGCAAAAGAAACTACCAACAGAGCGAAGAGACAATATATAGAATGGGAGAAAATATTTGCAAATTATACATCTAAGAAATGTCTAATATCCAGCATCTATAAGGAACTTAAACAAATTTACCAAAGAAAAACAAACAACCACATTAAAAAATGGGCAGAGGGCATAAACCAACACTTTTTGAAAGCAGACGGACATGTGGCAAGCAAGCATATGAAAACAAGCTCAATATTATTGATCACTAGAGAAATGCAAATCAAAACCACAACGAGATATCACCTCTTACCAGTCAGAATGGCTATTATGAGAAGTCAAAAAATAACAAGTGCTGGAGAGATTGTGGAGAAAGAGGAATGTTTATATACTATTCGTGAGAGTGTAAATTAGTTCAACCATTGTGGCAAATTCCTCAAAGACCTAAAGACAGAACTACTAATCGACCAGCAATCCCATTACTGGGTATATACCCAAAGGAATATAAATCCTTCTATTATAAAAAAAATGCATGCATATGTTCATTGCAGCACTATTCACAATAGCAAAGACATGGAATCAACGTAAATGCCCATCAATGGTAGACTGGATAACAAAAATGTGGTACATATACGCCATGGAATACTATGCAGCCATAAAAGGAACAAGATTATATTCTTTGCAAGAACATGGATGGAGCTAGAGGTCATTGTCCTTAGCACAGAAACACAGGAACAGAAAAACAAATGTTGCAACTGAGGTTGGAGGGTGGGACTGGGAAGAGGAGCAGAAAATATAACTATTTGGTACTAGGCTTAGTACCTGGGTGATGAAATAATCTTAGTATCAAACCACCATGGCATGAGTTTACCTATATAACAAACCTGCACATGCACTTTTAAACCTAAAATAATTTTTTTTAAAAATCAGAAAAAGGAACTCAAATGACTAAATAGCAAGGAAACAATTGACCCAATTTAAAAATTGGTTTCTTAGATTTTTTGTGATCCTGTGATATAATACTTGAGACTAGGTAATTTATACACAATAGAAATTAGTGTCCTACACTTCTGGATGCTTGGAAGTCCAAGCTTAAGGTGCTGACATTCAGTGTCTGGTAAACGCTGCTCTCAGCTACCAAGAAATCCCTTGTGACTGCATCCTCCAAAAGGGACAAATGCTGTGTCCTTACATGGCAAAAAGGTTTTATAAAAAGGGCAAAGTGAGTAAGCTAGTCCCCCTACCCCTTTTATGAGGTTACCAATTCCATTAAGGAAGGTTCTTATGAACCTCATGACTTAAAAACCTCCTAAAGGCCCCACTTTTAATATTGTTCCATTGGAGATTAAGTTTTGACATGAGTTTTGGAGGTGACACCAACATTCAAACCATAGCAATAGGCAAAAAACTTGATAGACATTTCCCAAAAGAAGACATATAAATGCCCAGCAGGGCAATGCAAATCAAAATCGCAAGGAGACATCACTTCACACCTCTTAGAATGACTATTATCAAAACAACAAAAGGTTGAGTGTTGGCCAGGATGTGGAGAAAAGGGAACCCTCATACACTATTGGTGGGAATGTAAATTGCTATAGCCATTATGACAAACAATATGGAGGCTTCTTGAAAAATTAAAAATTAAGCTACCATATGATACAGCAATCTCACTACGGGGTGTATATCCAAAGGAAATTAAATTGGTATCTGAAATTGCTTGCTTTCAGTGTGAAGAACTTCCTTCAGTCCTGGTAGCAATTAATTTTTTCACTGCTTTTTTAAATCTGTGAATGTTACCTTCAGTTTTCAGAGGTAGCTTTGCTGGATATAAGATTCCCAGTTTTTGTGGGTTTGTGGGTTTTCATTGGTTTGGTCTGTCAGCACTTTCGTTTAGTTATCCCATTCTCTCTGGCTTCCACTGTTTCTGACAATAAATCACCTGTTAGGCTTATTGAGACTCCCTTGTATATGAAGAGTCAATTTTCTCTTGCAGATTTCAAGACTTTTTCTGTCTTTTAATATTTTTACTATGGTATGTCTGATTGTGGACCTCTTTGTGTTTATACTGTTTAGAGTTTGTTGAGCTCCCTGGATGTGTGCAGATTAACGTTTTTTGTCAAATTTGAGAAGTTTTCAGCCATGATTTCTTTTATTATTATTATTATTATTATTATTATTATACTTTAAGTTCTGGGGTGCATGTGCCCAGTCTGCAGGTTTGTTACATAGTGCCATGTTGGTCTGCTGCACCCATCAACTTGTCATTTGCTTAAGGAATTTCTCCTAATGCTATCTCTCCCCAAGACCCCCCACTCTCATACAGGCCCCAGTGTGTGATGTTCCCCTCCCTGTGTCCATGTATTCTCATTGTTCAACTCCCACCCATGAGTGAGAGCATGTGGTGTTTGATTTTCTCCTCCTGCATTACTTTGCTGAGAATGATGGTTTCCACTTTCATCTGTGTCCCTGCAAAGGACATGAATGCATCCCTTTTTATGGCTTCATAGTATTCCATGGTGTATATGTGCCACATTTTCTTAATCCACTCTATCGTTGATGGGCATTTGGAGTGGTTCCAAGACTTTGCTATTGTGAACAGTGCTGCAATAAACATATGTGTGGATGTGTCTTTATAGCAGAATGATTTATGATCCTTTGGGTATATACCCAGTAATGGGATTGCTGGGTCAAATGGTATTTCTAGTTCTAGATCCTTGAGGAATCACCACACTGTCTTCCACAATGGTTGAACTAATTTACACTCCCATTGACAGGGTAAACATGTTCCTATTTCTCCACATCCTCTCCAGCATCTGTTGTTTCCTGACTTTTTAATGATCATCATTCTAACTGGCATGACATGGCATCTCATTGTGGTTTTGATTTGCATTTCTCTAATGGCCAGTGATGATGAGTATTTTTTCATAAATGTGTTGGCTACATAAATGTCTTATTTTGAAAAGCGTCTGTTCATATCCTTCACCCATTTTTTGATGGGGTTGTTTGTTTGTCTCTTGTAAATTTGTTTAAGTTCTTTGTAGATTCTGGATATTAGCCCTTTGTCAGATGGATAGATTGCAAAAATTTTCTCCCATTCTGTAGGTTGCCTGTTCACTCTGCTGATAGTTTCTTTTGCTATGGAGAAGCTCTTTAGTTTAATTAAATCCCATCTATCTATTTTGGCTTTTGTTGCCATTGCTTTTTGCGTTTTAGTCATGAAGTCTTTGCCCATCCCCATATCCTGAATGGTATTGCCTAGGTTTTCTTCTAGGGTTTTTATGGTTTTAGGTCTTACGTTTAAGTCTTTAATCCATCTTGAGTTAATTTTTGGATAAGGTATAAGGAAGGGATCCAGTTTTAGCTTTCTGCATATGGCTAGCCAGTTTTCCCAGCACCTTTTATTAAATAGGGAATCCTTTCCCCATTGCTTGTTCTTGTCAGGTTTATTAAAGATCAGATGGTTGTAGATGTGTGGTGTTATTTCTGAGGCCTCTGTTCTGTTCCATTGGTCTATATATCTGTTTTGGTACCAGTACCATGCTGTTTTGGTTACTGTAGCCTTGCAGTATAGTTTGAAGTCAGGTAGCATGATACCTCCAGCTTTGTTCTTTTTCCTTAGGATTGTCTTGGCCATGCGGGCTCTTTTTTTGGTTCCATATGAAATTTAAAGTAGTTTTTTCCAATTTTGTGAAGAAAGAGGTAGCTTTATGGGGGTAGCATTGAATCTATAAATTACTTTGGGCATTATGACCATTTTCATGATATTGATTCTTCCTATCCACGAGCATGGAATATTCTTCCATTTGTTTCTTTCCTCTTTTATTTCCTTGAGCAGTGGTTTGTAGTTTTTCTTTAAGAGTTTCTTCACATCCCTTGTAAGTTGGATTCCTAGGTATTTTATTCTCTTTGAAGCAATTGTGAATGGGAGTTCACTCATGGTTTGGTTCTGTTTGTCTGGTATTGGTGTATAGGAATGCTTGTAATTTTTGCACATTGATTTTGTATCCTGAGACTTTGCTGAAGTTGCTCATCAGCTTAAGGAGTTTGGGCTAAGATGATGAGGTTTTCTAAATATACAATCATGTCATCTGCAAACAGAGACAACTTGACTTCCTCTTTTCCTAATTGAATGCCCTTTATTTCTTTCTCTTGCCTGATTGCCCTGGCCAGAACGTCCAATACTATGTTGAACAGGAGTGGTGAGAGAGGGCATCCTTGTCTTGTGCTGGTTTTCAAAGGGAATTCAGCAATGATTTCTTTGAATGTATTTCTGCACCTTCCTCTCCTCACCTTCTGTTACTCCCATTATTAGTATGTTGGTGTGTTTAATGGTGCTCTACATTACTCTAGGCTTTGCTTATTTTTCTTCATTCTTTTTTCTTTCTGTTTTTCATACTGGATAACCTCAGTTGATGTATCTTTGAGTTCACCGATTCTTTCTTTTGCTGGCTTAAATCTGCTATTGCAGCTCTCTAGTCACCCTGAGGTGATTGTAGTTTTGGCAGGATTCTCTATTACTGTCTCTTTCTCTGACCTCTGTTA
Organism: Hylobates moloch; assembly: GCF_009828535.3. Classification (NCBI taxonomy): domain Eukaryota; kingdom Metazoa; phylum Chordata; class Mammalia; order Primates; family Hylobatidae; genus Hylobates; species Hylobates moloch. The sequence goes on from NW_026652277.1 coordinate 53,515,680, forward strand.
GAATGTCTGCTCCCATGATGCCAAAACCAGCCACTAGATTCCATTAATTTTGTTAGTTGCTCTACTGTTTTGGACAAATTCTCTGGGACATTCATTGCTCTACAATCTCTTTCAATTAAATTTGGTCCCTTTGCATCGGCACTTTTTAAAGCTAGTCTTTGAGATTTGTTCTGATTCTAGATGACCTCCTGTTAGTTGTTTCTCATGCTGTTCTTTCTGCTAAACTATCTGTGTTTATGGAGATTTAGTAGATTTCAATTAATAAATATTATTTCATTGGCTGTATGCTTTTAGGACAATTTTAGAAGACATTAGGTCATATGTAATATATATAATTTTCTTCACTTTCTGTTGTTTTTCTGGGGAGTGGGTTCATGGAGCTACTTTCGCCACCATTCTAGAAGTAGTAGAATCCTCAGCAAATTCTTGAAGGAAAATCTGAGCAGCACAGCTCTAGCACTGCCTCTTCAGTTGAATTACTAACACCTGGGTTCAGTAATGGCCTATGCTGAATAAAGTTGAGATGGCAGGATTTGGGGTATTATGTAGAAGAGGGAATTTAAAAGATACAAATGTTGGAGTGGATTTACCACATGCAACCAGTTTACTCATGTCTAATTAGGTACCCTGAAAGGGTTGGGAGAACACTCTCTTTATCAAAACTCAGACTGACACTGAAGGCCACCCACTTTGGTCCTATGTGGTCCATATAACTCTAGGTCTGGAATGACTGGTCTTTAAAAGGGAAAATAGAGTTGCAGCTCCAAAATGGGGCAGGGAGGAGTACATTTGGATTCATTGTTTGGATCCATGCAATGGATCCCCTTGAGCATCTCCTATTACACCCACTCAATGCTGAAGTGGAAGGTTATCAGGGGAACTGGCCCCCAATATTTCAACATAGGTTCTTTCTATTTGCCATAAGTGTCAGCTGGCTGAGAAATAAAATAGCAGACAGTTGAGCTTCATCAGATCCTCTAAACTTTCTAATTGTACAGATAAGAATATATATCTGGAAAGTGGAGTTCTATGTCTAAAATCACCCCTGTACTCTACAGTAGGTTGGTTTTCTTTATTGGCTTTTTTAAGGAGAGCAAAATGCTCCATTTGTTTCTTTGTGTATAATTAAACATAAAGTAGAACAACGAATAAAAATTGAATTCTTGGAGGCAGTGTACTCAAGTCTTATGCCTCATAATGCTACTTTAACAAAAGTATAAATCTCCATGGTGATTCACTTACTCTTCCAAATGATGCTCTGAGATATTTTCCCAGGATTTTTAACATTAAAAGGTACTATGTCAAAGTGCTTAGCTATAGTACAATATAAGATTTTAAATTATGATTAATATTCTCATTTCCCCACAATAAATATTTTAAAGTACTATATATTTTTTAAATTATATACTTGTACATTATTGTACATTTGGCCCCTGGTGCTGTGGTTTTAAATTATCTAGAATTGGGGGTAATATTGCTAAATAGAGCTGTTTCTAATTCTACCTCACTCTGTAATAAATACTTCAGGAGCACTAAGTATGTGATGGGCAAAAGAAAACCGATATGCCTCATCACAAACATTGTATATTTGCTATTGAGGAGAGAGATGCTGGGCAGGTTAGCACCCCTGTAACTATTAAAAAATTCAAAATTTATCACTTTTTTTAAGCTACTATTTATAGTAGCTAAAATCAGACAAAAATTATGAAACCATTTCAGATATTCTGCAATATTAGCCAAAAACATAATTTTTCATCAACATGAAAAATATAATCATACTGTCCTGCCCAAATACTTATGAGTTACATTTCTCTCAAATATTTTAAACTATAGATTTGCTTCTTTTTTTTCTTCTTTCTTCTTCTACTGTCAGAAACTTTGCCTTCAAAGTGCACGTTTCTTTTTACTCTTCTAGCAAATCTATGATTCTAATATCTTAAACATATCAACTTCTTAGGTTAACAAAAAATTTTCTCTGGTATAATTAATCTCAGTAATATGATGATGATATTTCGGTAGAAACCATCTGCAATTTAAAGTATTATTGCCAAGAGCAGAAAATTGGCACATTAATTTGTAACATACAATAAAGGCCTTTCTCAGCTTCATTTCCTTGGTAGATGATTTTTGGGGGCAATACTTGAAAAACCCAATGCAATGCAGCAGAACTATCCAAAGTTCTCGTGGAAACAAAAGTTACCAGAGGGAGTGCATGAGCAAGGTAAGAGATGGTGCAGCACGCCAGGCCCTCAGGAGGTGAGTGAGTGCTCCCAGCAGCAAGGCTGCCAGGCCAGTTTGCTTCCCTGGCAGGCAGAAGGGCCTTCCAGCATTGATATAAAAATGGGAAGATAAAAATGAGGGAGAGAAAAGGGAAGAGGTTGTATTAACACACAGGACAAGAACTGAGAAGGAACATGGACAAACAAATGGTTCATGTCAGTCAGACTAATTCTTAGCAATGAAAGCTTAACTTCTTAACTTCTGCTTCAGACTATGACACCCATAGCTACGTGGCTAGTGATTTAAAATTCATTCTAATACTGGAAACAAGGAAACATAAAGCATCACTGAAACTATTGACCTGAATTTGCTATTATTTATTATAGACACACATGTAATTATAGTGAAAATACAATGTACTGCTGTTTAAATTTCCCTGTCTTACTTATGATCATGTAATCAATAGTCTCCACATTTACTCTCAATCACCTCTACCTCAAGTTCATGGTGTTGAGTTCCCATTAGTATAGTTGCATTAAATTGCTAGACTATATTAATTTAAAATATCTAGAAAAAAATAAAAGATAAAACCACTCTAAAATGAATTTACAAAAGAAGTTATAACTAACCTAACTGGATAGCCAACAAAGATCCATTTTCTGTGAATATTTGTAGTTAGAATTGAAGCAGACTTTGAAAAATTCTAGTTTTAAATTTACCATTTGCATTTGGGAATGGTGATTATGCTAAGGAAAGCAATGTGGTAACGGGGAATAAGGAAGAGAGAGAGAAAGTTCTAAGAGCTGTGACTTGCATTAGTGAACTGGTCATCAGTAATGTTTATATATGACTGCTGAAATATTTTAAAAAGTCAAAGCTCCTTCAAAAATACATTGTATGCATAGTTGTTTAAATGGTGTATAAGAAAATCTTGTTCAATGATATTTTGTATTTCAATAAATTATACTCTCTAGTTCTCAGTAAACAGAAAAATCTAAACTCCATGAGTCAGATAAGATAAACTTTAAGGAAAACCTTTTGTAAATATGTTAATAAAATTTTGGTATAACATTGGTGACACCAATCAAAATCAAATACTATATTGTTTTATTTATTTTTGTTTATAACTTTTCTGTCATTTTTAAGGATTTGAGTAATAGTGGAAAACTGCAATTTCTTGGTCTTCCATTTTAAACTAAGATCTGTAAACCACTAACCACTTAAAAAGAAGTTTTAAAAAAGTCTGTATTGATAATTCTTTATATTATTTTTAAAATACCATTTTTTGAATACACCAAACATCCAAAATATAATTAAGCCTGTGGCATAAAATATAAAGTGGATACACAAATGAATTGTGTGAAGTAGCCTTAGAGGAAAATATTAAAACTTGCTCCCTCAGTTCTTATTTTAAACTTCTTACATTAACAGTGTTGAAACCTTTCAGGTTTCCTTCACCTTTCTTCTCCAATCTATTACGTCCTTTCTCCCCAGCGAAGTTCTGCATTTTTATACAATGACAGTCAACATAAATGATATATGATTATAAATAAATTAAGTGATTCCGTAAGCAGCACATGGAAATTATACCTACATATCATTGGACATTATGTTTGAGACAGATGGCTTTTTTAGGCCTGGTCTCCTCTGGGATAGTAGAGACAGTTGGATTAGAATTCTGGATGTTTAAAAAGCACACACATACAAATAGACTATGGCTTTAATTGAGGAAAGAGTACATGGGTTCTTTACTGTCTCACATGATTATTCTCCTGACCATGTGTCTTGTGTCAACATGGATTATTTATATTTAAAAGCATTTTTAAGATGCAAGATTCAATAGCATGATGCAAGATGATAAAATGCTTTCATGTTTCAATGGGTGAGTTTCATGTTTAACAAGCTGTTTTTAAAAGATACAATGGGGCTTGGTTTATTGCTTTATCAGTGAACTAAAATGAAAGAAGTAGAGAGTTCTGACTTGTGTCTTCCCTAGGATATCCCCATGACTAGAGTAAGCCATTTGTGTTACTGTAGAAAAAGATGTGTTAAGCTTTTTCTCTGAGGAGGAATACGGAGAAACCAGGTCTACTAAGAAAAGATGGACAATGGCAGCCGCTGAGAAGAGTGGGGAACCAAGAAGCTGTGAGGACCCAAAGTATTGAATGCAGAAATCACGCCGATAGCTTTTTTCCCCAAGAATTGTTTTAAGATGAGTTACATGTTATATAAAATAATGAGTGACAATAGTTAAAACTCCTAAATAAATCCTATTCTAAATAACTTATTCTTCAACAGTTATGTTAGTATCAGTAATTGACATGTATCAAATTAGTAAAAATTATTTGTATTTTTATTTTTAAAAAAGAAGTTATTTTAAAAGAAATTTTGTTATAATGTTTGTATGAGTAAACATGCAGTGTGGTGCAGTAGAGAAAAAAATCATAAAATACTTTGGAGTAACATTATCAGGACATGTGTAAAATATAGGAAGAAAGGGAAGTATAGAAGATAACATTAATAGATGGAGATAATTAACATTTCCCAAATAGGAGGACTGAGCCTACAAAGTGGGTAATTTCACCCAAAGCAATCTGTGCAATTAATATACTCTTGGTCAAAATGCCAATGGAATTTATGTGTTTTTTTTTAAGATTTAGTGATGTTTAAGATTAAATTTAAAAACTATTGAAAAGTCAGATTGATGAGGAATTAATAATGTTACTGAGTATTACAAAATGGTATAAAGTCATAATAACAAGTGAGTGTGGTTCTGAGAGAGGAAAAGACAAGTAAGTAAATGAAACAAAACAGTGGTTCAGAAGTGTTCATGCGGGAAATGCAACAATACAAACCAATGGGGAAACGTAAACAATGATTTTGCAACCAAATATAAGCTAGGTGGAAAAACTTTAGATATTCACCTCATATATTAGACCAAATTAAATTTTCAATGAATTAAACTGCTAATTCAAGAAATCAGGGGGTGGAGCCAAGATGGCCGAATAGGAACAGCTCCGGTCTCCAGCTCCCAGCCCGAGCGACACAGAAGACGGGTGATTTCTGCATTTCTGCTTGAGGTACCGGTTTCATCTCACTAGGGAGTGCCAAACAGTGGGTGCAGGACAGTCGGTGAAGCGCACTGTGCGTGAGCCGAAGCAGGGCGAGGCATTGCCTCACTCGGGAAGCGCAAGGGGTCAGGGAGTTCCCTTTCCTAGTCAAAGAAAGGGGTAACAGACAGCACCTGGAATTTCGGGTCAGTCCCATCCTAATACTGCGCTTTTCCAACGGGCCTGGAAAACGGCACACTAGGAGATTGTGTCCCGCACCTGGCTCGGAGGGTCCTATGCCCACGGAGTCTCCCTGATTGCTAGCACAGCAGTCTGAGATCAAGCTGCAAGGCGGCAGCGAAGCTGGGGGAGGGGCGCCCGCCATTGCCCAGGCTTGCTTAGGTAAACAAAGCAGCCAGGAAGCTCGAAGTGGGTGGAGCCCACCACAGCTCAAGGAGGCCTGCCTGCCTCTGTAGGCTCCACCTCTGGGGGCAGGGCACAGACAAACAAAAACTCAGCAGGAACCTCCACAGACTTAAATGTCCCTGTCTGACTGACAGCTTTGAAGAGAGTAGTGGTTCTCCCAGCAGGCAGTTGGAGATCTGAGAACAGACAGACTGCCTCCTAAAGTGGGTCCCTCACCCCTGAGCAGCCTAACTGGGAGGCGCCCCCCCAGTAGGGACAGACTGACACCTCATTCGGCCGGGTACTCCTCTGAGACAAAACTTCCAGAGGAACTATCACACAGCTAAATTTGTGGTCTCACGAAAATCCGCTGTTCTGCAGCCACCGCTGCTGACACCCAGCCAAACAGGGTCTGGAGTGGACCTCTAGTAAACTCCAACAGACCTGCAGCTGAGGGTCCTGTCTGGTAGAAGGAAAACTAACAAACAGAAAGGACATCCACACCAAAAACCCATCTGTACATCACCATCATCAAAGACCAAAAGTAGATAAAACCACAAAGATGGGGAAAAAACAGAGCAGAAAAACTGGAACTCTAAAAAGCAGAGCACCTCTCCTCCTCCAAAGGAATGCAGTTCCTCACCAGCAACGGGAACAAAGCTGGATGGAGGATGACTTTGACGAGTTGAGAGAAGAAGGCTTCAGACGATCAAACTACTCTGAGCTCCGAGAGGAAATTCAAAACAATAGCAAAGAAGTTAAAAACTTTGAAAAAAAATTAGAAGAATGGATAACTAGAATAACCAATGGAGAGAAGGGCTTAAAGGAGCTGATGGAGCTGAAAGCCATGTTTCGAGAACTACGCGAAGATTGCAGAAGCCTCAGTAGCAGATGCGATCAACTGGAAGAAAGGGTATCGCTGATGGAAGATGAAATCAATGAAATGAAGAGAGAAGGAAAGCTTAGAGAAAAAAGAATAAAAAGAAATGAACAAAGCCTCCAAGAAATTTGGGACTATGTGAAAAGACCAAACCTACGTCTGATTGGTGTACCTGAAAATGACGGGGAGAATGGAACCAAGTTGGAAAACACTCTGCAAGATATTATCCAGGAGAACTTCCCCAATCTAGCAAGGCAGGCCAACATTCACATTCAGGAAATACAGAGAACGCCACAAAAATACTCCTCGAGAAGAGCAACTCCAAGACACATAATTGTCAGATTCACCAAAGTTGAAATGAAGGAAAAAATGTTAAGAGCAGCCAGAGAGAAAGCTCGGGCTACCCACAAAGGGAAGCCCATCAGACTAACAGCTGATCTCTCGGCAGAAACTCTACAAGCCAGAAGAGAGTGGGGGCCGATATTCAACATTCTTAAAGAAAAGAATTTTCAACCCAGAATTTCATATCCCGCCAAACTAAGCTTCATAAGTGAAGGAGAAATAAAATACTTTACAGACAAGCAAACGCTGAGTGATTTTGTCACCACCAGGCC
>NW_026652277.1:54176298-54514260 GCF_009828535.3 Hylobates moloch
AAAAAAAAAAAAGTAAATAGAAAAAGAAAAAAAAAAAAAAAGAAATAGAGTAAGAGAAACAGACTGTACCCTGCTATTGCCCAAATACACTGGCTGAACTTTCATTCATTCATTCGTTCATTGAAGTATTTAGTGAGAGCCAAGGTTTCAGCAAAGAAAGAGGGTGGTCAACAGTATTGAGATTTTTTTAGGTCTAGTAAGGTAAAGACAGATAATTGGCCTCTGGATTTGGCAAAATAGAGGTCACTGGTGACTTTAACAACAGTTACTGCAATAGAGTAGGAGTAGGGGGTAGAAACCCAATTGGAGAGTATTGAGAAGAGAATGGAATTGCTCTGAATAAGGTGGGGAAAAAAGATCAAATTAGGAGAAAGAAAGGAATGTCTAAAGTACAATTCATCTGAGCACACTTACCTACAAAAATGCCCCGCTTCTTTCTCATTTATGGTAGACACTCGATATTTTCCAAAATCCACCCTCCCCTTCTTCTAGTGAACAATGTTTTAGCTGAGCCTCTGCCTGCCCAGCTAGAGATGCTATTTCCCAGCCTCCCATGCAACATTTGGGCCATATGAACAATTTATTGCCAATAAATATGAGTGCAAGGGATGTATTCAATTTCTGTATCACTTGCTTAATATGGAGTTCCTTGCCCCACTCTTTCTGTTTTCTCCTTCCCATATGCCGGTACAGTTGTCTCTCAGTATCTATGGGGATTGGTTCTAGGCTTCTCCAGGGATTACAAAATCCATGGATGCTCAAGTCCCTTATATAAAATGGTATAGTACTTGCATATAACCTATACACTTTCTCCTGTATACTTTAAGTCAAGATTACTTATAATACCTAACATGGCACAAATGCTATATAAACAGTTGTTGTACTATATTTTTAAAATTTGTATTATTTCTTATTTTTTTTTCCTTCAAATATTTTTGAGCCACAGTTGTTAGAATCCACAGATGTGGAACCTGTGGATACCTAGGGCCAACTGTATATTGATGAATTTCTGAAGAAGTTTGGCCAGGAGTCAATAGCAACCACTTAGTGATGGCAGAACAATAAGGTGGAGGGAATCCATATCTCTAAGTGCTCATGTAGAGCCCTGCACTGCCCACTTACTTCCACCCTATATGTGAGAAAAAATAAATAAACTTCTATCTAGTTTGACCTACTATATTTTGGGGTCTTTTTAAAGAGCATCTTAAACTATACACAATCGTAACCGATCCTACACAAGTTTATCCTAACCAAACTCATGGAGCTCACTAATCTCGGGAAAATCAGTTTATTTAGGGAGGGATAAACAGGTGAGCTGAACTGGAGTTCTATTCATAAGTCATTGTCGTGAAGAAGGATGTAGCCCAAGTTGGGTGGTGTGAACACGACAGAGGGGCAGGCCTTACCTTGCCATCCATGTATTCCAGCCACTGGAGTCCCAGGTTGGTGACAATTCTAGGCGTGCCATCATCTACCGGGAGGATGTCTACTCGCAACGGCTGAGGTGCTGCTGTCATAATCTGTAGGGGAGGGCAGAAAAGAAAACTCATTATTCACAAGCACCTGAAGTATGTCAGGTCCAGGGCCTACACAGCTGGAACCTCTGAAATCTGCTGACACTTCAGAGATGAGGGATGGGCAACCGAGCCCGTTCCCATCCCTTATCATCTTGGCACAAGGCCTAAGAGAGAAAGCTGAATGATAGAGTGAGAACAATGTAGGAAGAAAAGGAAAAACAAAACAAAACAAAACAACAACAAGTGGCATTCTTGCTGGCATTTCACCTGCTATGGAAGTTGGTTTTTACACACCTATGTCTTCTTTAGTTGAGTTCAATATTGCCTTGGGATGAAAAAAAAAAAAAAACAGTACTTTTCCTTTCAATAAACCTTGTTAAAATTTTCATGAGAGGCTGACAAGAATAATCATTAAATTGTTAATGTTGAAATTTCTAGGTGGGACTATGCCAGATGTGAAAGAGGTTTTCATGGGAAGATATTTTCTTTTTTTTTTTCCTTTTCCCATTATTGTTGTCTGTTTTAAGGGAGAGCTCTCTATATGAGGGTGAGGGGCAGAAGAAATTAGGAATAAAAACATTTGTGGGAATAGTGAAAAGGAAATTTCGTTTATAATCCCATTCTCACAGATACACACATGCATACATGCAACACACACATCATAAATTGGATCTAGCATCTCCCTGTTCCTAGGTGGATACAGCAAGCTGGGACACAGGGCAATGAGACGTTGGCTTTTCAATCTCCCACAAGCCACCTTCTAAATAATTTCCATTTTTTAAATGACATCATCCCTCCAGAGACCTGTTGTAACACTTTGTTTATAAGAGCAGTAGCCCTCTTACTGATATATCCTGAAATCTTTTTTCTCTTCTGAAAGTCAAACTAACTGGGGAGCAGCTACAGTTTGGGAGAGAAAAAACAAGAGTGATGACTTGCCAGGTGGTGATGCTGTGCAGACACCGAAATGACAGGAAAATCCCAAGAGCCATCCCACCGACATACCAGCTAACTGAGAATGACCTTCTCACAGACTGTTTGTCTCTAAAGGACACAGAGGATCTTTTTTTCCAGGAAAATAATCCTTCATCGTCAAAGCAGAAAAGGAGTTGTGCAGGCCTGAGAAGTGGATCCTTTTGTTAGACTGGAAGTATAGAAAGGTGTACACATGCCGCTCACTAAAACTGCCTCCTCCAGGTCAGACACAGATGTAGGGGTGCCCCCAGGCCCACCTTTCACCAGAACTGCAGTTTTTCCCAGGGGAGGTTTATGAACTACAGGAGAGCTGGCTAACAAATGAACGGATGAGTAAAAATGGCGGCAAGGGAATGGAAGGGGAATCGACATTTCTGCTGGATATCTGGATGTTAGAAGACAGTGATTCCTTTAGGAAGTAAAGCTTGACAGTTGCACGACCTCAAGAGAAAAGCATTTTACTGGTTTCACAAGCTGGTTCTAAAATGATGATGATGATGATGATGATGATGATGATGATGATGATGATGATGTTTACAGCTTCAGTTTATCTGATGTTCCCTGTGTGCCAGGAACTGGGCTAAGTGCTTTATGTACATCAGGAGAATATGTATCACTTCCACTTTACAGATAGGGAAAATGAGGCTTAGAAAGTTTAAATGATTTACAAGTACATTCAGTTTGTACGTGACAGGGTTGGAAATTAAATAAGTATCTTTTAGGATACACATGCAGAAGAATGAACCTGGACCCCTATCTCTCACCACATACAAAAATCAAATCAAAATGGACTAAAGAATTAAACCTAAGACCTCAAACTATTAAACTACTACAAGACAGCATTGAGGAAACTCTCTAGGACATCAGTGTGAGCAAAGATTTATTAAGTGTTATCCCACAAGCACAGGAAACCAAAGTGAAAATGGACAAATGGGATCACATCAAGTTAAAAGGCTTCTGCATAGCAAAGGAAACAATCAATACAGTGAAGGGACCAGCCAAGGAATGGGTGAAAATATCTGCCATCTACTCATCTACAAGGGATTAATAAGCAGAATATATTAGGAATTTAAACAACTCTACAGGAAAAAATCCAATCATCTAATTTTAAAATGGGCAAAAGATTTGAATAGACATTTGTCAAAAGAAGATATACAAATGGAAAAGAGACATATGAAAAGATGCTCGATATCACTGATCATCAGAGAAATGCAGATCAAAACTACATTGAGATGTCATCTCACCCCAGTTAAAATGGCTTTTATCTAAAAGGCAGGTAATAAAAAATGCTAATGAGAATGTGGTGAAAAGGGAACCCTCACACACTGTTGGTGGGAATGTAAATTAGCACAACCACTATAGAGAACAGCTTGAAGGTTCCTCAAAAAACTAAAAATAGAGCTACCATACAATCCAACAATCCCACTGCTGGGTACATCTCCAAAAGAAAGGAAATCAGTATATCAGAGAGATATCTGCACTCCTATGTTTGTTGCAGCACTGTTCACAATAGCCAAGATTTGGAAGCAACCTAAGTGTCCATCAACAGATTAATGGATAAAGAAAATGTGGTACATATACACAATGGAGTACTATTCAGCCATAAAAAAGAATGAGATTCAGTCATTTGCAACAGCATGTATAGAACTGGAGGTCATTCCATTAAGTGAAATAAGCCAGGCACAATCAAACATCACATGTTCTTACTTATATATGGGATCTAGAAATCAAAACAACTGAACCCATGGAGAGAGAGAGAGAAGAACGGTTACCAGAGGCTGGGAAGAGTAGTAAGGGGGCAGAGATGGTTAATGGGTAAGGAAAAAAAGTTAGAATGAATGAATAAGGCATAGTTTTTGCTAGCATGACAGGTGACTAATGTCAAAAATAATTTAATTGTACATTTTAAAATAACTAAAAAAGAATAACTGGATTGTTTGTAACACAAAAGATAAATGCTGGAGGGGATGGATACACCATTTTCCATGATATGAGTGTTACACATTGTATGCCCATATCAAAACATCTCATGTACCCCATAAATATATATACCTACTATGTACCCACAAAAATTAAAAATAAAAAATTATTTTAAAAAATCAATACATTTTTGGATGCAAAAACCACACTCTTATCCACTGCTATTTCTCAAAGACTGAGAAACTCTGGTTAGGCTGAGGGGACCTAGTCCAAAAAGAGAAAAACAATCTAGAGATATACAATATTATTCGAAAACCAGATGAAAGAAAAATTAAGGAGTAAAGAATGGGCAAAAAGAAAAAAGAAATAACAGTAGTGCTAACAACAAGAACTATCACCATTTATTGAGCACTGTTTGTCAATGGTGTTAAGCACTTTATGTGGATTACCTCCTTGGATCCTTAAACCAACTATTTGAAGCAGATAATTACTGTCCATTTTACAGATGAAAAACTGAGGCTTAGAAATGTAATTTGCCCAAGGCCAATCTACTAGCTACTGATAGAACGAGAACTCAAACAATGGTATGCTTGATGTAAAAATCCATGTTCTGCCTCTGCCATGCAGTGCTAGGCTACCTCCTCCAGTGTCCTCACCCCTCACCTCTTTTCCCCCTTCCTCAATGATAAAGAAGGGGTTTGTCCCATCAGAAACAGTGAAGGTGAACCAGTCCTTGAGGGAGTTACTGCCGTCATGGCTGTAGCTGACCCGGTTCTGGTAGATGTCTTCCATGGTGAAGGTGGAGGTGAGGTGGAAATGCTGCCCATTGCTGGTTCGCTCGATGGTGCCATGGCGTGGAGGCTGCACGATGGTGAATGTGACAGACTCGGCCTGTCCGGAAGGCAAAATACCAGAGGGGAGGGAAGCTCATAACAGAAACCAAAAGAGTGAGTGATGCCCAATTGCTGATCAAGGGTAGTAGAACCCAAAGACATTGATAAAGTAAGGACTGTACTTTCTTTACAGACACCAAAGATAGAGCTAAAGAGAATGACCATACTATTTGCTACAATTGCACTTATGTTCTGGTACCTTCAGTTGTAAGATCAAAACATTTAAATTTCTTCTCTTCAGGTCATGGGGGAAAGCCTGAATTTTTAACCTCTACCAACACAAAAGAAAATAGACCTTTTTAAACTGTTCATTTCCTTCCCATACATCTACCCAAAACTCTTATATACAGAATCTCATATGCATCACAACAGAAGCTAGCTTCTCATTTTTAATTACTGCTTCTCTAGTGACCCGCAGAAAGAAAAAGAGGCATAAAATCCTTTCCAAGGCTTTCCAAGGGTTTCCTATCAACTTAAAACAAAATGCCAAGGCCTAACCTGGGCCAGCATGGCCCTCTGTGACCTAGTCCCAGGGTTCCTCTCTGGTCTCATTCTTTTCTCCTGCCTGTTCAATGGGTTCCAGCCTCTTGGCCTCTTGCCATATTTGCTACAGTTATTCCCAGAGTCTAAGTGCACTTGATCACAGTGCCGTTGCATTTCTGGTTCCCCTGTCTGAAGCGTGAATTCTCCCAGATAACTGCATAGCTTGCCCCTTTGCTTAACAATGTCTTTGCTAAAGCATGACCTCCTCAAAGAGGCCTTCTCTGGATACTCTAAAGCAGCATATCTATCAATCTCTGTCTCCCTCATCTCCCTTTATTTTTCTGCATAGCACTTGTTGTATCTGATATAATATGTTCCTTCTTTCTTTACTAGTCTTTCCCCCAAACAAAGATAGTAGACTCTCTAAGCCTGCAAATTTATCTGTTTTGTTACAGCCCTGTCTTTAGCATCTACAGCAGAGCCTAGAACCTCACAGGTAATTAATATTTGATGAAAGAATCAATCAATCAATGAGTGCTGGCACAGAGAAGGGGATACATAGAACTAATTAATAAGTGTGGCAGTATGAGTTTATGTGAGCTAAGTCATATCAGAATGTGAGATGCTTTAATCTGGAAGCATGAGAATAAAAGCTTAGTCTCCACATGCCCTGTTTTACTGTACAAAGCCTAGTCTTTGAGGAGGCTCAAATTATATCTATTAGTTGCCATCAGAGAAGTCTGGATGAACGAGGTGAAAGGGAGAAAAGGTTATATAGGTATAGAAAATCCCTGTTCACGCTAATGGGAAATAATAACATTGGGTAAAATGTCATCTACCTGGTTTTCTGTAAATCAATACAAAATCAGCATGTTAAAAGGATTGTTACATGTACTCAAGGGAGAGGATGAATGTATTTAGGTTTTCAGATAGGGTTTAAAAACAATTTGATCTCAAATGCATTTGTTTTTCTTTTCCAGAAGGCCCTGGTGTCTTCTGTTTTTTAATCCTTCAAGGATGCTTGCACTCACCTTACAGCTCCTCCCTACCATCAGGATGCACAGCTGCAACGTGATAGCTGCCACCAGGTCAGCCTCTCATTTAGCCAGAGAACCCAGGGGAAGAAGTGCTCTTACCTCTGTGTCAGCATCCACCGCCTTAAGCTCAAACTCTGTGATGGTCTTCCTCACGCCCTCCTGCACCCGCATTCCTAAGTTCTGTATGATGGGCAGCGAATCATCAACAGGGTGAAGAGTGATATGGAAAGTCTGAGTCACCTAGAATGGCAGGAAAGTGCAGGTGGGACACCTGTCCCTAGCACCTACCCAGCAAGTCCAAGGTAGGTGCTCTCTACTTTTCTCTTTCACACATTGCTGGCACAAGTCAATAATTAGGAGCCCCAGAGTGAGTCCTCTTGGGCAAGAGCCAAGGTGGCTACAGAGGCTGCCCCCATCCCTTGACTGAGAGCAGAGGAAAATGAAGCTCTCCTCTCACTAGTCACTCTGCCTACTCCATTCAAAGAAGATGGAGAGGAATCAATACTTTTCAAGGATGGAGTCCAGTGCCTCACCTACCTCATTGACTCCATCAGACAGTGTAAAGCTGAAGGCATCTGAATGTTTCTCAGCCTCACTAGAATGGACATACTGAACATTTCGTGAAGTCAGATCAGCTTGAGTAAAGGAACTAATCTGGATACCTAGAAAAAGGGGAAGAGAGAAACAGAGACAGGATATTAAAATGCGAGCCATATATCTAAGGCAGGGAAGTGTCATACTCTCACCAGATAGAGAGTCCTTTGTATTTTTCTTATAGCATTTACGTCCTTCACTTGAGGACCTTGTTGTTAGAGTTGTTTGTGGATACAACAGCATATATTCTGTGGGAACACATGTTAACTTAATTATAGTGGCTTCTAAGCGCAAAGCCAACAGCAGGTGTTCAATCAATGTTACTCTTCTTTCTCTTGGGGTTTATGTATGTAGGTAAAATCTGCGAAAGGTAGAGCCATTGTCTTATTCTCCAAGCCCCTCTCTGTTCAGTTTTGTATTCCCCCAAGCTTCACAGTCCTTTCTGAAGACCTATCCTCATTTTAAATATTGCATAATGGTTTAGCTTTTAAACTAACGTTACAGGGCTTGGCTACACATGGCCTTGTTTCTGTGGTTGGTGAGCCATCCCTGGCGGCCATAATTTTATTGGATATTCTTCAAGGTTCCTTTTAACTCTCAGGTCTATGATTCTAGCTTCTCCCATCCCACTTTAGCCAGTCAGGCAGTAACAAAACTTACCGCATGACTCTAGGGCATGAGCAATTATTCCATACCAAATCAAAAATGACCTGGAAAAACAATATCCTTTAATAACATAATAAAGAAAAAATCATGTTAAATTTTTTTTCCAGTCATTTTTAAAACAAAAAATTTGAAAGAAATTTTAAACAATGGTAAACTATCCCACAAACGTGCAGTGTCTCTGTTTTACATGTCTCACAACATTTAGCAAAACAACTTGGAATTGTTGCTTCTATCTTAGGGCTGCTAGAGCTCATACCCAGGTGCCAATCAAGACTGAAATGAAAATGACATCTTTTAATCCTCCAGCACAAATTCTCTCTTTCTGATTCTGGGTTTTGAGGTATTAATCCATTTCATCTAGTCCTTTAGTTTGGCCCTGAAATTGATTTGCTGTTTTCTGGGTTTTGTGATTTGTCATTGTTAACCTACAAAGAAAATAAAAATTCTACATTGACTCTTATATTTAAGGGTGACATCAGCATCACTGCTTTATCTTTAAGAAGTTAAAAAAAATCAACACACATGGTTTACATCTGCATCTCTCCTTACCATCTGACATTTGTCACCCAGATACAATAGCCTCCCGAACATGGGGGCATTAATTTTTGGATGAGGCATTTTATGTTTCTGTGCTTGCTACATCAGTTCTTGACAGGCAAGAAATGTAGCACCCTGTCTTATAGCTTTGTCTTTTGGCTCTAGACAGAAATCCACACCATTCTTTAAAAATTTAATAACTTCAGACTTGCTGCACTGAGAAATTTAAATCTCTTCCCCCTGCTGTGAATCCATTTTCACGGCTCACAGGAAAATCTCATCTGGATTCTCACCATCAACTGGTCACCTAATTCACTGTTCCCTTTATGGAAGTCTAAGACTGATTAAGAAAGGTGATAGATTTTGCCTTCCTCTTGAGATTGATTTTTTTAAACATTTTTTATTGAGGTAAAATTGACACATAATAAATAAATTACATATAGAGTGTGCAATTTCTTTTTCTTTTCTTTTCTTTTCTTTTTTTTTTTTCTGAGACAGGGTCTCACTTTGTTGCTTAGGCTGGAGTGCAGTGACACAATCTTAGCTCACTGCAACCTTCACCTCCCAGGTTCAAGTGATTCTCCTGCCTCAGTCTCCCAAGTAGCTGGAATTACAGGCATGCGCCACCATGCCTGCCTAATTTTTGTATTTTTAGTAGAGACTGGGTTTCGCCATGTTGGCCAGGCTAGGCTGGTCTCTAACTCCTGACCTCAGGTGATCCACCCACCTTGGCCTCCCAAAGTGCTGGGATTACAAGCATGAGCCTCTGCCTCTGGTGTAAAATGTGCGATTTCATAAGCTTTGGCACACCCAGAAACCATCACCTCATTCAAAATAGTGAACTGATTCATCACCCCAAGTTTCCAACTTACGCTTCATAATCCTTCCATCTTTCCCTTTCCCATCGCCTACCCCAACCCAAAGCGACCAATGAATTGCTTTCTGATGCCACAGATTAGTTGGCATTTTCTCTACTTTTTAATAAATAGAATTATATAGTATATACTATTTCATGTCTAGTTTCTTTCATTTAGCACGCCCCATATATAAAGCTGCTGTGATTATTAGTGTGCAAATCTTTGTATGGCCATAAGCTTTCATTCTTCTTGGTAAGTCTCCAGGAGTGAAATGCCTGGAATATATGTTAGGTGTATGCTTAATTTTTCAGGAAACTGCTAAACTGCTCTTCCAAGGTGGTAGTACCATTTTATATTCTCACTATATTGCATGAGAGTGCTAGGCTTGATCTTAGTGGGACTTTCCCAATTCAATCTAGCAAATATTGAGCACCTACTACGGGTGGAACACAGTTTAAAGACTGCTTATCTATGTTGAATTTTATCTTTTAACAACTCTGGGAGGTTGAGGTTAGCACGTTACCCCCATTCTTTAGATCACGACACTGTAATTTATATAATTAAAAAGTTATGTGACGTACCCAATGTCACATAGCTAATAAGGGGGCAGTGATGAAATTGAAACCCGAGGCAGTCTAATTTCAAAGTTTACGCCTGCTAGGAGCACATTTTGTAAAACTTATCTGGACAAGAAACCTCTTGGATTTCATTCTTCTTTAAAGTTTTTTCAATATGAAAGTAATATATGCCTATTAAAGAGAATGTGAAAAATCTAGACAAGTAGGAAAGAAAAATCATTCATAGACTTACCACTGAAAAAACAACACAATATTTTTTAGTAGTTCCTTCTAAAATGCTTTATTGGCTATATCTTCTTTCTTGTCTGAAATATTCATTTTGATGGGTTTTAATATTATCATTTAAATGACACCCATAAATATGTGCCAGGGGTAACAAGTTACATCTAGAACCTGAGTTTTAAGAGGACAAGGATTTTTTCTTGTTTCTTCACGGATGTGCACCTAGAATAATCCCTGGAACACAGTAGATGCTCAAACCATATTTGGTGAATTAATGTAGATTATCCACTATAATCTATACCTAAGAGGTTCTACTGAGCACATACAGTCATGCATCACATAATGACATTTCAGTTTTGGTCAACAACAGACTGCATATAATGGTGATCCTATAAAATTATAATACTGTACTTTTTGTATGTGTAGATATGTGCAGATACACAAATACTTACCATCATGTTACAATTGTCTACAGTATTCAGTACAGTAACATGTTGCACAGGTTTGTTGCCTAGGAGCAACAGGCTGTATGCATAGAGCCCAGGTGTATAGCAGGCTATGCCATCTAGGTTTGTGTAAGCACACTCTGTGATGTTCACAAAATAATGAAATCGCCTGACAATGCATTTCTCAGAATTGTTAAGCAATACATGACTATATTTTCAATCATCATCCACTTTTTATTTTTAAAATCTTAGCCTTTGCTAATTGGGTTTGGAAGACTTCATCCGCTCATTTGCCAGCAAGGCAGTGTTTCTAATAACATATTGTCCCTACTGCTGTCACAGCAGGTAGCTGCTATTTGAAATATCTTGAAGGGTTTTAATCCCATTGAAGGTGTTTTCAGTCACTAACCTGCTGGCTAAACTATGTATCTGGCAGTATTATGGAGACCCACATTAACCCTGTCAGTCTTTCCAATTCCCCTGGAGGGCCAGCATGCTAAAGAAAGCACAGTCTAGGCCAGGGAAATGGTGTGGAAATAAAGCATCTCTGAAGAAATTGCCTTCTTAACAGCATGTTAGATGATGCCTCAGTCCTCCCACTTGCAGCACAGCTGTGGGCAGTTCTATGCATGTTACCCGTGTCTGTGTTCTATCTCAAGCTCATCCTGTGGGAGACTCTCAGCCTTCTTGCTTCAGGATTTTCGAAAAGCCTCTTGTGATGGGTTGAATTGCACCCTTTCCCCACCACAAATTCATATGTTGAAGTCCCAAGCCCCAGTATTTCAGAATGTAACTTATCTGGAAACAGTGTCATTGTAGATGTAATGAGATCACATGAGGTCATTGGGGTGGGCTCTAATCGAATATGACTGGTGTCATAAAAAAGGGAAATTTGGATATAGACATATCTAAACAGGGAGAACAACACATGAACAAGAAGATGGCCATCTCCAAGCCAAGGAGAGAGGCCTGGGGCAGGTCTTTCCTTCACAGCCTTCAGAAGGAGCCAGTCCTACCAACACCTTGATCTCAAACTTGCAGCCTCCAGAACTGGCAATAGATTTCTATTGTTTAAACTGCATATTCGGTGGAACTTTTTAATGGTAGCTCTAGCAAGCTAATATGCCTCTGCTCTCAAGGAGAACCCAAACCAACACAATGGGCGCATCCTATTTTGGTTGGTCTCACAATACTGAAAGAGGTTGGAATAAAGAGGAAATGAAATAACATCATTGCTAAAGCATCACCTCTGAGAATTCTTTCCCAACTAACCCCCACCCCTCTCTTAGGTGGAATCTGCCATGCATGCTTTGGGCTCCCCCTGTCCTCTGCCATGTTGCTACCCAACATGTGCGTGAATTATGTGTGTACCAAATTGTGTGTGCCCAGCTGCCGAAACACATATGCACATATTTGTCTACATGTCCCCACTTCAAAAACGTAAGTATTCTCTTGTAACAGCTACTCAGTAAGTGTTTGTTGAAGCGAGAAAGGAAGGCAAGGAGAAAAAGAGGGAAGGAGGCAATTCTAATATGACAAGTACCATATGTATGTAATTACAACCCAGCCTGTAAATAGAATTTCACTGGGGTCCTTTTAAAAGACACTCATATTCTAAGCCCCATCTCTAGGAGACTCTATTTATTGGTCTAGGTGGGGCACAGGCATCATTATTTTTAAACACATGCCACTCACTCAGGTGATTCTAAGGTGTAACATTCTAATCACTCGGGTGATTCTAATGTCCAAACAGAGCTGAGAACCCTTGATACAATAGAAAAGTAGAAAGAATGATCAGAAAACCTGCTTTGGTTTCTTTTTTTTTTTGTTGTTAAATGCTTTCTTTCTGCTGTATATGAGTCACATAGGCTAGTGTAACACACTGCCTTATTTCATTGTATTTTTTTTGCCATATCTGTAACTGGAACAGTCATAGCCCCCTCAGAGATAGCAGATAAAATGGTGGATGACAGTAAGATCAAGTATTTGATCTTATTTGATCTGTGCAGAGGTAGGGTGGTGGTTACGTCTGAAGTTACATGAATTCTGCAGGTTTAAAAAAATTATTTTAGATTCAGGGGTACATGTACATGTTTGTTACAGGGTATATTGTGTGATGCTGAAGTTTGGGCTTCTGTTGATCCTGTCACCCATATAGTGCACACAATATCCAATAGTAAATTTTTCAGCCTTTTCTCCCCACTCCCTCCCTCCCCAGTGTCTAAGGTTCCCATCTTTATGTCCACGCATACCAAATGTTAAGCTCTCACTTGTAACTGAGAACATGTGATATTTGGTTTTCTGTTTCGAATTCTACAATATTTTTAATAAGAGAAATTGTGTGGGTTTACTGACAAGAGGACTATTTATATCTGGTGAATACAAATAATGCTTCATATGACTGTTGGTAAACTGTTAAGTGCTAAGGGTTGGCCCTTAAAGTGCAGTCAGTCATGACTAGGTAGCCTAAAGGTGGCTTCTTACTGCAATTTCTCCATACATGAGGACATGATACAGACTAGCCTCCACAAAGATAGAAAACTAGTGAGGACTGAGGATTATGAGTGGGCTGAGGGTGCATGCACAACTGAAGAGGTTTAACTATCCTGCAGCTCACACATCCCAGGAGGCAGCCTGGACTCTAAGGTAGTCTGATTTATGGAGGTGGCTGAGTCAAAGCCCAGGTCATTACCTGGAAGTTCTCACTTTGACCTCTCTCTCTGTGTATTCCCTAAGGACAATATTACCTGTCCAAGCCACATGGGTTCTCATGGTGCTGTCCCTCCATTTTGAAATCTGGTTGAGATGATATTATGGCTTCTGGACAAAATGTCTGCTTCCCTGAGAACTTTCAGAAGTGAGCTTAAAAGGCCAACTAGGGTAAGGAAGGGAAGAGATGCTTGTTTGAAAGGTGGCTTACCTTTTTTGGAGCTTTAATTTAGCTCCTTCAAGAAATGAGAACTTGGCAGTGAGTACAAAGTAGAAAGTGGAAAATTTGTGGGCGACACCTTGATAAGTTAACTCTTAGCAAGAAAGGGTTCCCTGCAGAGTTTTGTAACAGCCAAAGGGTTTAAGGATTTAAGACGTCTAGACTCGTCCTCGAGGGTACTCACTTTCGTGGGTACGTCAGTGATTAGTAAATAGCTGATGAAAGGATTTTCAATTTGATGAGGGTAAAGCTCTTCAACTGCCTGATTTTAAGATTTAAGAGCAAGATAGGATCCTGAGAATGGTTAAAACAACAATAACAACACAGGGGTTGGTTCCGCATTCCCAGAAGGGTGGGTAAATGCTCCGTGTAACCTGTGATTCACAGAGGCTGCATGAAGCTAAGCATTGTACACAATGCTTTTCTTCAAGCAGCATCTTTTACAGAATTAAGAAGCTTTGGGGGCTGACCAGCGAGGAGAACTACCTCTGGTACCCCCTGCCGCTGCCCTGCTGTGGTGTGGAAGTCCTTCTCTGTTTGCCTTTGCTAAGCACTAACATCATCTGAAAAGTTTATTTCGGGCTCTGATTCAGCTTCAGGTGGACTCCACAGGGGGAGGAAAGCAACTGTGGCTTTCCCCAGGTTGCCCATCAGCAAAGGGCCTTTTAATGGGTCTCTAAATGCCTTTAGGAATTCTGACAGATCAGAGAGGATCTTTTCTTCATCTGGCCAAGCAGCCATTATGTCACTTTAGGCTTTGAGGAAGGTGTGTTGTAACTGGTGAGGGGAATCCAGCACGAGGTAGCCCTCCTTGAAGTACTGCAGAAGCAGCAACTACCTAACTCCTGAATGAAGCACATGGGGTGAGACTGAAATGAGTAAGGTGTTGAGAGTTGTGTTGTGTTGAGAACTGTCTCTTGGAGCTCTAGTGATTTCAATATGCTCTACCGGGAATAAAGTTAAAACTAAGAGCAAGGATTCAGACTTAGGATTAGATGCCACAGCCTACTATTTCTCACGAATCCACAACTGGCCTTTTAGACAGAACAATTATTTGGTTCAGGGCTTATCCCATTCATTGCTGGACATTTGTTAATAGCATCCCTATCTCTACCCTCTAAATGCTTGTTTAGCCACCATTACCCTTCATCCCCATCTGAATCAGTGTGACAACTTGTACCCTAAGGGTGACAACCAAATGCCCTATCCCTTGAAAACCAGTGTTGTCCTGGAAATTGCTATATTCCAATATTACTCCTCCCCTGCTGAAAAAAGATATGACTCCTATTGGTTAAGTAATTAGATGCCCAGTTAGAGCCTACATTCTCCAGCCACCTCACAGCTTTGCATGCATATGCTCTTGCCACTGGGAGGTGATATATGTGATTTGAGGCCTGGGACGTGGCTCATGCCTGTAAACACAGCACTTTCGGATGCCAAAGTAGGCAGATCACTTGAGGTCAGGAGTTCAAGACCAACCTGGCCAACATGGTGAAACCCTGTCTCTACTAAAAATACAAAATTTAGCCAGGTGTGGTGGTGTGTGCCTGTAATCCCAGCCACTTGGGAGGCTGAGGCACAAGAATCACTTGAACCTGGGAGGCGGAGGTTGCAATGAGCCAAGATCACACCACTGCACTCCAGCCTGGGTGACAGAGTGAGACTCCATCTCAAAAAAAAAAAAAAAAAAAAAAAAGTGACATGTGTTCTTCAAGTAATGCTCCTAAAACCAAAATGGATGTGGGGCTCCCCTGGCCTTTTCTTTCTTCCTGCTGGCTGGAGGAGGACCACAGCTGTGGCAATCACCTTGGGCCAGAGGTAGAAGCCTTACACTGAGGATCACTGAGCCACCTCACACCCCTGAGCCACCTGCCTTTGGATTACTCTGAGAGAAAACAAATGTCTTGTTGAAGTCATTATATTTTGGGGTCTCCTTGGTCCAGCAGCTTAGCTTCTATCCTAGTTAATATAACTCCTTACTCTAATATCCCAAGAAAAACAGGGTCTTTTGGGTCTACTGATAGAGGGAAACCCTGACATGAGGGCGTGGCCTGCTCAATCTTGAAAAGACAGCGCATACAGGGACTGGACTCTCTTCGGTGACAGAAGGCTCAGGTCTGTCTTCTGCACAGTTTGCATAGGCAGATGGCTCCCTACATCTCCTATGGGGAAGAAGAGATTTCCCCACCTTTTCTGTCTACAGAGGACAATCAATTATAATCAGCTGACCAAGCAAGACAGCATGAAAATAAGTCTATTTTCCAGTTAACCATCAGGAGGGTATCTGCAGCACCAGTGATTAATAATAATTCCAGGAGGCCTCTGGTCCCCAAATAAATATTTTGGTGCCCTGTACTACAGACACTGGCCTAGAAGTTGCTCTGCTCTTCTTGGAAATAACAGAACCCTCCCACCCCCTCAACTCCAACTTCTGGTAAACCCATCCTCACCCATTGAGACAAGTGGGGTGCGGTGCTGCTGCTTTTTGCTAAGCTGTAGCCAACCGCCTTGAGGGAGGCCAGTAAGTAATCAACATGTACTTCCTCCAAAGGGAGGCTTTTGACATGTAAAAACAATCACACCTGGCTAAATTTTGTAGTTTTAGTAGAGCCGGGGAGGTAGGGAAGGAGACAGTCCTGGCTAACTGCAACAGAAGGGCTCAGTGTGGGATTGGTGATGAGGAGGGCAGGGAAGTCCTGTTCTATTAGCCATGGGGAGGGGCCCCTCAGAGTAAAGAGAAGAGGACTGGAGCCTTGTATCTGCTCTTCTCAGAGTTACTGGAAACAGGCAGATTGAGAAAAACTGGTAGGGACTGGGAAAGGTGTGAATTAGGAAATCAAGCCCATTGGAAAAGGGCACCTGAAGGAACCATCCCAGGTAGACAGCATTCCTCCACTTTTGGAGGGTGCTGTTCCAGGAGGAGGGAGAAGCATGATCACCTACTGGCCTCTCCTGAACCAGAGCTGGCTTGGTTTCAGTAACCAGATTTTAAGCCCAGGAAAGGCTGAGAGCTGTGAAAACAGAAAAAGCAAATTTGGAGCCCCTGCCTCCCCAACAGGACTCTTAACACAGCTGGGGTCAGGGAAGAGGTGGGGCTGCTACTGACCAGCAGGGAGGCAATGGCAGTGCCTTGAGGAAGCTCAGAGCTTTTGAAGGCTCTGCACGGTGTGGATGAGTTGCCTAACACAACAGCCAAGTCTGCCCTTTCATCTTTGCGGAGATACAATCAGCAGCCTCACAGAATTCTGGCGGAGACAATTAGCTCGTGAATTCTTTATCTAATATCTCAGCAGCCAAGGTCTTGGGGGTGCTGCTCTGCAAACTTACCCCAGGAACTTACGGACAAAAAGGTAGGTGACTTGCTCTAATTCCCACTAGGGATTTTAGCCAATCTGTCCATCTCTCTGTACGCCCTCCTGCCATACACGTACAACACGCCCTCCTCCACCATCGCTCTGGACCCAGATGCAGTCTGCCTCCCTCACTTCCTCCATTTGATCACCCTCCACCTTTTAAAGCTCATCTCTCCCAAGTCTCCCCTTCATTCACTCTGCTGCAGCCACCCTGGTCTCCTTGTTGCATCTTGAATGTGATTTGCCTGACGAAACCTGCCTCAGGATGTTGACATTTGCTGATCCCTCTGTCTGGAATGTCCTTTTTTTTTTTTTTTTTTTTTTAATGTATCAGCATGGCCAGCTCCCTGGCTTTCTTCAGATGTCTGCTCAACTGTCATCTTATTATTACAGAGGCGTTCCCTCACCTGCTTGCTCTCTGTGTTCTCCCAGGAATACCCTTACTTCTAGACACTCATCACCATCTGACACAGCATATGTGTGCTTGCTTTGCTTGCTTGTTGTTGGAATCCTTGCGTTAGAAAGTGAGTACAATCAGGGCAGGAACTGCCCCCGTTTTTCCGTTTCCCTTGTTGAATTAATGAAGACTCTATAACCTAAAATCTGAAAAGAATCCTTGAAGCTCTAAAACTCCAACGTGCTGTCACTGCCTCTATGTTCCAAGAAATAAAGATAATTCTACCTTTAGATTATCTTTTTTTTGAGATAGGGTCTTGCTCTGTCACCAAGCTGCAGTGCAGTGGTGCAATCACAGATCACTGCAGCCTCAAATCCCAGGCTCAAGCAATCCTCCTGCCTCAGCCTCCCAAGTAGCTACAACTACAAATGTGCACCACCACATCTGGCCTTTAAAAAGAAAAGAAAAGAAAAGAAAAGAAAAGAAAAGAAAAGAAAAGAAAAGAAAAAAGAAAAGAAAAGAAAAGAAAAGAAAAGAAAAGAAAAGAAAAGAAACGGGGTCTCACTGTGTTGCCCAGGCTGGTCTCAAACTCCTGGACTCAAGTGAGATCTTCCTACCTCAGCCTCCCAAAGTGCTGAGATTAGAGGTGTGAGCCACTGCACCTGGCTCTAGATTGTGTATTCGGCAAATATCTCTTGTCACTCACATCCATTCAGCTCCCAGCTTGTGTAGGTTCTCCCCTGAAATTCCTTCCTTTCTTCTGTCCTTCATTCAACCAACAAATGTCTATTGAATGCTTACTAGGTATGGGAATTCTCTCTCACATTATTCTCATCTTACTATTCTCATGGCTGCTGCTCTAGGTGAAACCCAGCTACCTTCTACCCGGCCAAATGTGAAAGCTTTCTAACCCCTGCCACTGCCTCCTTTTTCTTTCCTTCAGTTCACCCTGTTAGACACTACCTGATGAATTTCACTTTTCTTCCTTGCTCAGAATTCCACAGTGACTCACTATTGCCTATTAAATTAAATAGAGGTTACTTATCCCAGCTTTGAAGATCCTCCACAAACTATCCATGAGCCCCATCTCCTACTATTTTTAGAATATGTGCTTCAGTTAAATTGGCCTACTTGTTGTTTTTTGAATGTGCCTCCCATGCTATTCCCATCTCTGGAAAGAACACAAATTCTGTATACCTAAACTCTGCCTTCCAAGGGCACCCTTAAATGCCACCTCTGTGCAGTTTCTCACCCAATGTAGCCTATCCCACTTCTAAACTCCTACAACACCACGTTTATACCTTTCTTAAAACACCTGCCATATTTTCCCCTGAGTTATGGTTATGTGCAGAGGTTCCTTATCTTACCCAGTAGAGAACTCTGGAGGGCAAGGACTGTATCTCATTCATCTTCATTTCCTGAGCAGCAGCTAAACCAGAATCTTGCTCAGTACATTTGCTCACTCACTATTCACTGGATTGAATTTTTAAGCCATGCAGAATGCCTTGCACAATGCCACGTGCTCAAGGGAGTATAGATGAAAAGCAGGATGCAGTGTTTGCCCTAAAGGAATTTACCATCTAGTTATGGAGACAAGATTGCATACAGAAAATTTTACATGTAATTTTTAATTTACCTTCAGCGAGTAATCATTAAGCACCTGCTGTGTGCTAAGTATAATACAAGCCAGTGTATAATGGTCAAAATTAGTGAGGCAGAAAATAAATATGAATTAAGGCAGATTCTAGGTATACATGATACATGATGTGGCTGCCCTCAATACTTACTAAGGCCTAAGTTTTGATTCAGTAAATCAAGAGATGATAGACTTACCTGGTGATGTTGCATGTTCCAGGTGGCCCAGCTGGGGCTGTCTGGTGATTCTGTAGATCAATTCTGTAGGCCCACTGTCCTGGTCAGTGGCAGACAGCTGCAGGGTGGTGATTTTCTTCACTGAGTTTTCATCCAAGACCAGTCCTTTATTGGTGATGATGACTGGTGGGGATTTGTCTTCTGAAAATATCAGAAATAGTGATTTGAAATGGGATCTTCTCAGCCTCCTTTCTTTAATTCTAGGCCTGGTGCCAAGAAGTAAGGTCAGAGTCATCTCTAGGCCTGTGTGTCAGAGAGCACACCAAGGAGCCAGGGCTTCGTGCAATAAAGGGGGTATGATTTTCAGTTTCCACACCAGCTAGGTAAAGGGAAGGACTCGAGCCTCGAGGTGAACAAAGTGTAAACTATATAACCTCAGAACTGCTAAAATAGTTTTATATTAGAAAATCAAATGTCTCTTTACCTAGAACGCTGATGGAAAATGACTGGTCAATCAATCTTTTGCCTTCTCCATCAACCACATCAAATTTAAAAGCAAAGCTCCCTCCAGGTTCTCCTGTTCCATGACTATATTCTACGTGGCCTATAAAAAGGAAAAAAAAAAATCAAGATCTGCTATTAGTGCTTTCTGCCCTTATTTCTGAAGCAAGAGGTGGGAATTCAATTGGTGTTCACACCAATGAATCAATTCACACCTTCCTTGCTTTGACACTGCTTTTGACATTTTAATCTAAAGTTTTCATTTCCTCCTTTTCCTCTCCCACCATCTACTTTCTCATAACCAAAGACCTTCTCATAACAAAATCACCCCAAGTGACATTTCTCATGGTTAAGGCTGAGCCTTTTTGAAAGATCAGCTCAGCCTCTAAGGATACCTCATGAAAACTAGATCCACAAAACTGCCCATGTGTAAATGCGCACTGACAACACCCACGTCACCTGGAGTGACCCTATTATATATCGGAATCACAAGGGCAAGAAGACACAGAGCTGCACCTCACATTCTCCCAGAACTCTTCACTTTTCATTGCCCAGTTCACGGAGCAACATGGGCTATAGCCAACCAACAAATAAGTAAACTCCACATAGAACTCAAAAGGATCTAAAAGGAGAAGTACAACAAAAATGTATTACATTTTTGTTAACCTACAGCATCACTTAAAAGCATCTATCATTTTGGTTATGTAAATATAACCAAATCTCTGGGAAGAGGGGGCTGGTCTTATCTTTTAAAAGTAGACACCGACATATGAAATAATTAAGGAATTACTTTCCTTTTGCCTCTTCCACTCCCCTTCACTAAAGCACAGCCGGGTCCAATGAGAATTCAGCTATTGTCAATTTTAGATGTTAGTGTGTGGGCAGGACCCTTGTTTCTTATCCGCAGGGGTATATTTCCACTTCTAAACAGAATTGCACATAATCACAAGACTTTGGATTACGTTTTCCCCAATATATAACTTTTTTTCCCTTTTGTATCCCTGAAAGCACTGTACAGTAACTACGTAGCATTTAACATTTACGCCTTTACGTTACATCAGCATTTCCTGATGGAGGGATGAGCCATGTAATTTCCCCTAGGCAGCTCCGATTTATGCCCTTCCATTTTGCTTAGTTCATTAACTTGTGCTCTTTGGGGAGCTGAAAAGAGATATAAATTGCTCACCTAAGGAAGGCATAATTTTCACCTTAATCCATCCCAACTCACTTCTTTTTTCCTTCTCTCTCTCTCATATACACGTTTTAGCATCACAGCAAGTCAAAATAACTTTTTCTCTCCAAAATAGCTGCAAATGCTGTCAATGCTAAGTCAAAGCATGAACACATTTCAACCAAGAAAGATAGGGCTTTTTTAAAAACAAAAAGAAAAAAAATGAGAAAACAAGGAAGAGAACAAAGGAAGCTCTTCAAAACAAAGAGTGCACAGTTTATTGCCATAGACTACCAGACATTTAATTCTCATTTTACTAGTGTAGGTACAGTCTATGGAAGCCTGGTAGGCAGAAGAGAACTGGCTGACCTTGGCTAATGTCTGCCTGGGTGAAACTTCGGATGGGGCCTTTAATAGAAATTTGCTCCAGGTTGCCATGCTTCACCATCTGTAGGCGCCCTGCACCAGGATCTTCCTTCATGATGTACATAACCTGACGGTCATCTGAGTCAATATCTGTCACTTTCAAGTGCTGTTCTGTGATGCGTGCTACAGACCCTTGGAAGAGAACAGAAGAGAGTAGGTTATTCCCCAACATTTCCTTTGAATGGGACGTCAAATGATTTTAGGAGACTGGAGGCTAAATTATCACATATTCATTGGGTCTAGGCACCAGGCACTTGCCCTTCTCAGTTTCCAGCTGAATAAATTATAATTTCCCTAGCGAAAGAGTACCGACATTTCAATTTACTAATTTTCCCTTGAGTCAACACCTAAGCGCTTTTTTCCTTCTGATCCATTTTCATTCTCTCCTATGCTCCTCCGACTCAGTGACCTATCTGTTAGTACCTAGATCTGTGGAATAACTCCCAGTTCTGTGACAAAAATAACTCCTAGATCTATGATGAAACCTGCTTGGATTTAGTTTATTTACTGTCTTGAGAATCACCAAATCAGAAAAATATAGCTTTACATAAACTCAAACATACCTTGTTGCCATGTCAGACCAAGTAGTGAAAATCAGCATCCCTCAGGACAGAGGATGTTAGGAGCAAGGAGATCTGAGCCTCTGGGCCCTGGACACTGCACAGGTGTTGGGGATGAAGATAAGGCCCTGGCTAATGGCAAACTCCTCTTCTCAGGGTCTTGTCACTTGCTTTATTACCCAGCCGCTTTATCATGTTAAAAATAGTAAATCCCGGTGAAGTAGAGCCTAGTTATTCATGCATAATACATCCTGGTGTTTGGAGTGACATGTTCTTAGTGGGTAATACCAAGAACACAAGGCCCTGACCATGCTTTACCCAGGCCATCTCTCAGACAGCAACCTTGAGGGATGAGGTAATGTCTTCCTCTCAGACAAAAATAAGACTTGCATTCTGCTGCTGTAACATGGAGAATCCCCCGAGCTCAGTATTCCCCTCTGTAATGCATCCTACTGCACGTGAAAGTGCCTGTCTGGGCCCTCTACATCACCCCTATGGGACTGTGATGGCAGAGGGAACCGATGCAAACCTGCTGATGCCCATGTTGCCTGCTGTGCTGTAAGTAACAAGAGTGCCGTATTTCTGGTAGAGGAATCTTGTATCTTTTACCAGCATCCATGAAACAGTAACAGGCTAGTTTATTAGCTTATAAGTAGGATAAAGTCAAATCTCAGACTTGATATTTAAGACTTTTGAGAACTACCAAGTTTTCCAATAGTATTATACCATACATTTTTCACTGCAAAATACACATGAAACTAAGAACAAAGAAACAACAGAACTCTAGTAAGATGCAGACACCTGGGCAAAAGGTCCACTCCTTAATTAAGTAACTTCCTACTGCAAATTGTTTAAGACTAACATTTGTCACAGGTCCTCCAATGTTGCTTAAACGTGAGCAAAATTTTGAATGTTAAACCCTAGAATACCATATCTGGTAATTCTTAATTATTTGTATAATCACTTTTAATGCATGATGGTTTCCCAGCTTCCCCTCCATGCATTTTGTATAAAAATAAGCGTCTTAAAAATTCTGCTATATTTCGTTATTTGTTTCCATGGGGTTTGTTGAACAGGAGTAATGTTAGAGGAAACCTGGGCCTAGGAGTAGTTGAATAAATTAAGATTTTTGAGGGCCCTGGAAATATTATAAACTCTTCTCAACCTTTTCTTTAATTCACAGACATAGGCATGTGGTCCAAAGAATTTTAGAGGTTCACATTTGTCACTAACAATTTTTAGTATCCCAAAAACAATAGTTTTCCAAAACTCCAATCTCCCCAAGTATGGAACAGCTACTTTAAGATGCACCCACATCACTAACATGGAAGAAAGTACTGCATACTGGACAAAGAAGAAATAAGGATAGAAAAACCATGGCCACTCTCCTTTATTTCTGTGGTACCTGCTGAGAGCTGTAGGCCTCGATTTATAGCCAAGTGAGGTGTGTCACTTGTAGGCAGTTCTATGTAGATCTTCATCCTCCCCGTGTCCATGTGGAGGCCATCAGTGAGGGAGAACTGGAACTCATCCACGACCACACCAGGGACACTAGGCACGTACCCAACCAGCCCAGCTAGGATATCCTGGTAGGTGAAGGTAGAGCCCTGGGCTAAAACTCTCCCATTCTCCAGAGGCTCAGAAGCAGTTTGCCTCCAGAGTAGATGACCTGAGGGAAGAGGTAAAGAAAAGCAAAACAATGGTAGAATATATATATATATGATTCAAAACATTGTCTGATTTTTCCAAGTAGTATGAGTCTGGGTAGAATGTCAAGTGCTTCAGAGGCTCTTGGTGCCAACAGCTTAGCATTTTACATATAACCACAGGGTGCTGCTCTGTGGCCTCATATACAAATAAAGAAGACAAAGTCCCACTTATCCTAGTTAAAAAGTCTCTTAAGGAGACACAGATGGATGTGGTAATACAGTGACTTACAAATCACATCTCCCTCCATGAATTCAAACTCACTTTATTATCTAAATCTTATTTTTCCCTTCTGCAAAGTGAAAATAGCACTCACTGTACTTCTCTTAGGGCATCTAGAGGGAGAGATGGGAATATGCTTTAAATTCCTTTTCAATTAAGAGAGACACTAAGCATCTTCAGGTTGAAGCATATATTTCTGTTTTCAAGGGTCCTGTACCACAATGGGACAGTCAAAGTGCTTCATTCAAGAAAGTGAAAGTGAATGGAAGCAAGCTAAAATACAATGCCCAACAGTCTTTTCTATTAACCCTTCATCGACAGCAACAATTTAATCTTTAAAAGACCAATGAGCATTACGACGAATTGAGACACACCACTTGCATTCCAGAGCTTTAGCCAATAACTGGGGAGATGGCTCTTTTTTTTTTTTTTTTTTTTTTTTTGAGATGGAGTCTCGCTCTGTCGCCCAGGCTGGAGTGCAGTGGCGCAATCTCGGCTCACTGCAAGCTCCGCCTCCGGGGTTCACGCCATTCTCCTGCCTCAGCCTCTCCGAGTAGCTGGGACTACAGGCGCCCGCCACCACGCCTGGCTAATTTTTTGTATTTTTAGTAGAGACGGGGTTTCACCGTGGTCTCGATCTCCTGACCTCGTGATCCGCCCGCCTCGGCCTCCCAAAGTGCTGGAATTACAAGCATGAGCCACCGCGCCCGGCCGGGTCTGTGTCTTTTAATTGGGGCATTTAGCTCATTTACATTTAAGGGTAATATTATGTGTGAATTTGATCCTGTCATTATGATGTTCACTGGTTATTTTCAGGTAGGCCGGGCGCGGTGGCTCATGCTTGTAATCCCAGCACTTTGGGAGGCCGAGGCGGGCGGATCACAAGGTCAGGAGATCGAGACCACGGTGAAACCCCGTCTCTACTAAAAATACAAAAAAAAAAAAAAATTAGCCGGGCGTGGTGGCGGGCGCCCGTAGTCCCAGCTACTTGGAGAGGCTGAGGCAGGAGAATGGCGTGAACCCAGGAGGCGGAGCTTGCAGTGAGCCGAGATTGTGCCACTGCACTCCAGCCTGGGTGACAGAGCGAGACTCTGTCTCAAAAAAAAAAAAAAAAAAAGAAGAAGTAGGTAGAAGATCCCAAAAGTGGCTTTTGCATCTGGTTTAAATGAGGAAAAGTGCTTTTTTTTTTTTTTTTTTTTTTGCAAAAGGAACAAGTTCATAAAGACATCTAGCATGCCTCTACAAGGGTACATAAAATGGCTCAAGATTATTAAACACTGATGTCTACCCTGAGAAGATGATATGGGAACTCTGAGAAGAGAATAGGCAAATTCTGAAAACTTTTTTGCTTAAGGTTACATAGAAAAGCAAAAAAACAGCTGAAATTAAACTTCAGAGACACCGATTAACTGGGATTGAGGCCTCTTAAACAACTGATGTCTACCAGGACTCCAAAAAAATATTAGCCAGCTGTGAATTTGATTGTACTTTGATGCAAAGAATGTACCATATACAAGAAAAGAAATAATTAACTGAAATATTTGTGTTTATTCTAATAGCCCATTGGGCATCTCAATTAAGAAGCTTTTCATAGCAGTTTGTGTCCTACCGTGGTCAGGCTTTTTTGTCAATACAAAAATGAGCTCATTATCTGGGGTGTCCAGGTCTTGCAGGCTCAAAGAAGAATTGCTTATCACCACTCCCGAGCTCAGTTGCACTCTGAGGGGCTGCAAGGTCATCCTGGGAGGCTCATCGTTCTTCCTCTGATTAAAGCATAAACTATTAGATCTCACACAGATACTTAAGAAGAAAGAAAATGCACATTATTCAGAGACGGTATCATTGCTACAGAAATGTTCACTGTCAAAATAGCATTTAATGTGTCACCATCTTTACTTCCCAAGCAAAATAGTTTGAAAAGAGAGCAAGTCCAGGCAACAAAATGCCCCCTTCAAAAGAAGCTGCTGGACATTTCATAAAAGTTTTCTCAGATATCTTCCATAAGTACAATGACCATATCTTCTAGACCAAAAATATGGATATGTGCTTTGACAAGTACAAGTATTAATCTATTCTGAAGATAAAAGACCATACTAATTGAACTCAGAACTCTCTTAGAAAATGCTAAGCATATCACAGTACCTGTAGAAGGACACTATATTTGACAGTGTGGGTCTCTAAAGCTGTCTCCCTGCCCTGGTGCCAGCCCCTTTCCACCCTGACCCTTAAGAGTGCCAAGGGTTCTTTACATTTTATTTTTGCAAGGCAGAGGGTATTTCATTCTGAGATTTATCTTTCCCCTCCCCCGTGCCTCTCTCTTGGTAGAGCAAGCCTGTGTAGTTGCTCAAATGAGAATAAATACAACATCAAGGAACACATTTCTTTGATGTTATAATTAAATAAATAAATGCAGTAAAATAAGAAAAGGCAAATATGCATATAGAACCAAACACAATTTCAGAGAAAAATAGACATATATAAGTTTTCATTTAAATGTGTGACTGGCAAAGCATCTCTGACCTTCACAAACTGTTTTTCACACTGAACAAATAAATTCAATCCTGAAATGGAAATTTAGATTTCTAACTCAAGCCTTCCCGAAATGCTAACCTTAATTCTACAAGATTCCTGAAGGCTATATTTTAAAAGTGACCTTCAATTTTGAAGGTCAAATCCAATCTTCTTTGCTTTTGAGTCCCTATAAAGAAAGCTCTCTAATGGTGTGAAATATTGTGGTCAAGGGCTCAACCTTTCCAACTTCCAAAGTCTTTACCTCGATGGTGATATTGATGCTGTGAATTTCTGAACGACTGGTTCCATCACTCACATAAAAACTAAAAATATCATGGGTTGGCTCAATGCTTTCATGAACACTCTGAAAGTAGTAAATGTAGTTTTCCAGGACGTCTTGAATAGGAAATGATGCCTCTAGGTCACTGGTAGTTTCAGGGCCAAAACGATCACCTGCATCAACATCAAGAGAGCATTTTTACCTTGATCTATCAATTCCTGCTTACTAGGCTGAACTAGAAAACAAGGTATCATTTTCAGCAAAAAAAAAGAAAATGTATTTGAGGGTAAAGTTGAGAGAGTGGGATAAGCACAAGACCAGGAATTGGAAGGCCTGGGTCAGATCCGTTTCCTCACTGACTATTTCTCATCTATAAATGGATATACCTGCCCTGCCATTTCCAAAAGGAATCAAATGAGATAATATGCAAAAAAACTTACAATAATTTATATAACATAGAACCACTGGTTGTTTTATTAGGAGTCTCTGATCATAACTTCTGTTACTAGGGCAAGTGACAATACAGAAGCAGAGATTCTACCTTAAGCTCCAGCTAGTTTCAGAACCATTCTATCTGGCATATCCTGCATGAGGAACCCTCTTTCACTACATAAGAAAATGTTAAATGCTTATCTTTTAATCTAAGAACATCTGTAGTGTTAACTGTATTTTTTTTAATCGAAGAAACATCTGCAGCATGTTTTCATTTGACCTCCCAGTTTCTTAAGGGAACCTCTGCATGGGTCAGAGCCCAGCCCCTGGGATAGAGCACCAGGGCTATTATGATGCTCCAGGACCATTCAGAGCTCAGGTACCGTTCAGATACTATGATGCTCAAGTGGGATTCAGGCACTGAGGCGCTTGGGTACCACCATTCAGGTACTGAGATGCCCAGTTACCATTCAGAGCTCCACAGAAAATGCTGGCTCAGATTACTCCTCTCATCCCAACTCCAAACACTGCAAAAGGCCCAGGGGAAGAGTAAGCAATATCTAAATGATAGATGTCTTGTCTTTTACTTGATTTTAATTTGAGTCGAATTGATTGATTTGAAATTGTCACACAATGTTATTCTAGAAAGAGGAGAACAAGAAAACCCTTGTGTCTTCAAACATTGCCTGGATATACATCAACACAGAAAAGTGCAGCTAGCAGATCTGAAGGCAACAGGCTTTCCCCTTCCCTTCTCCATGACCCTTTGCAAAAATCAGATTAAAAATTAAAAGGCTATTAACTTCCTGAATTGTAGACAGTGTCATATTTATCAGAATTCATTTGAAAGAAGAGCTCAACACAATTTTTTTTCTTCAATGACGTGAATTTTCTTAAATTTTACCCCTCAGATTTTATTCCTCTAGGCACCAGAAGCTGAGAGAGGTCTAAGTGGCCAGTGACCCAATAATCATTAGGCTACACAGTTCAGGGTTTCCAGAAGGAACGGCTAAAATTCCTTCCAATTTTTACTTTTTTCTTAAATTTATCAGTCTAAACAGGAGAAATGTGGCTTCTTTATTTGAGTCAAAAATAGCCTAAGTAGTGGCTGGGCATGGCGGCTCATGCCTGTAATCCCAACACTTCGGGAGGCCAAGGCAGGAGGATTACTTGAGCCCAGGACTTCAAGACCAGACTAGGCAACTTAGCGAGACCCTGTCTCTACAAAAATTACCCCACCAAAAATTTGCCAGGCATGATGATGCATGCCTGTAGTCCCAGATACTTGGGAGGCTGAGGTAGGAGAATCACTTGAGCCTGGGAGGTCGAGGCTACAGTGAGTAGTGATTATGTCATTGCACTCTGACCTGGGTGACGAGGTGAGACCCTGTCTCAAAAAAATAAAAAGCCTAAGTAAAGTAAATGATGCCTAAAAATATACACAAATATAATAGTGCCTCATTTTAAATCACTGGAGAACAAGCTATTAAACAAGTGAATCTGTCACTGAAGTTTAAGCTCCAATCCTTTCCATTTAAAAAACATTACCTTCTATTTTTGACATAAATCATTCTTATTAATGTGCTACCTGCTTTCTTTAAACAGAACATATGATGTGCAAATTAAATAGGTGTTGATGCGCACAGGCAATCATTGTGAACGTCCATTACTGCATAGCACTGGAACATAGTGATACCCAGAGGGAATCGAGGTGGGTCCTGTCTTGTTTGTGCCAGTCCTGAAGGAATTCAGGCTCCATGCCATTAGATTTCATACCTAACAAAACAATTATTCTTTCTTTTGTTGGTGAAAAGTAAAAGCTGGTTCTTTTAACAGTTTTTAAAAAGATGTTTTTCTGATCAGCTAGGTTCCCAATTTAGGTAGCTAGTTTCTTTTCTTTTTTGAGGTAGGGTTTCCCTCTGCCGCCCAGGCTGGAGTGCAGTGGCATAATCACAGCTCACCACAGCCTCAAATTCCGGGGCTCAACTGATCCTCCTGCATCAGCCTCCCAAGTAGCTGGGACTACAGGCATGTGCCACCACGTCCAGCTAATTTTTAAATTTGTATTCTTTTCAGTGGAGACAAGGTCTTGCTATGTTGCCCAGACTGGTCTCAAATGCATGGACTCAAGCGATCCTCCCACCTTGGCCTCCCAAAGTGCTGAAATGACAGACAGGCTTGAGCCACTGTGCCCAGCTGCTAGTTTCCTATACATAAGTCACACTCAGCTCTAAACAGAGGCAGAGGAGCCTCTCCTATGGGGCAAGAGATGAGGTCTTTAGTTAATATACCTTGTGACAATTATTTTGCCCTCCTAAATGCTTTTTTGTTCCTTCCACATTTATACCGATATTATTGTAGAGCAGCAGTTCTCTAAGTGTGGTCCTTGGGCCAGCAGCAATGGCATCACCTGTGAGCTAGTGAGAAACGCAGATTCACAGGCTCACACCAACCTCCTAAAACAGGAACTCTGGGGTTGCTGCTCCCGGCAACTGTTTCACAACAGTTTCAACCCTCCAGGTGATGCTATTGCACCTTCAAGTTTGAGAACCACTTTTTAGAGAGGCTGAAGCTTGCCAGAAATTTGACCTCTTAGCCAGGGGATAGTCCTCTCTGTGGAATATCTCTGCACCTCCATGTATTCCAGGTTGACATAAAACTATGTTAGGAAGGCTTAATAAGAAACCACATGGAGAGAAGGGGTGTTTGGGGTAGATATCCTTTCATTTCTCACCTTTGCCTATGAGCTTCCTTCTGCAAGAAAGGCCACTTTCCCTCTGCCCAAGGTGATTCCTACTAGCCCTTCAGGTTCCAACTCAAATGCCACTTCCTGAGACTTTTCTTCCTTCCCAGGCAAAAGCCATTGCTTTGTCCTATTTACTCTCTCAGTGCTTTGCTCCTTTCCCTGTCCTGGCATTTTGCATTTATTGTAATTTGTCAGTCTTCCTATCTGTCTCCCACTCAAGGCACATGAGTCTGTGTCTTATCCTTACATCCACTTTATCTAGCACAAACATTTGTTGAAATAAACCTAATTCTGCAATAAACAGATCTGAGGCACACCTTGAAAGGCAAGGTGGGAAAAAGACCCAAAACTTCTACAGGAAAACACGACCACTACTAAGTGAATTTCTGATTACCAGGCCCAAATCCCAGGCCCCATGCTGGCCCCAGAC
The DNA here is from genome assembly GCF_009828535.3 of Hylobates moloch. NCBI lineage: Eukaryota > Metazoa > Chordata > Mammalia > Primates > Hylobatidae > Hylobates > Hylobates moloch. The sequence goes on from NW_026652277.1 coordinate 54,206,501, forward strand.
ACCTGCAGTCAATGGCCTCTCCATGGGAGCTGCTAGCTGCACACCAATTAGAGCCCAGCGCTGGTGCTCAGGCAGCTCTGTGCAGGGAAAGCAGCACAGCAACCTGCCATGAGCTGTCTCAACTGCCAGTCACAGCAGGTCTCAGGGGGCCATGGACAGTACATCCCTTCTTGCCTTTCCTTCTCTGTGATAACTACCAGAGTGTTCGGGGCAGATGGTGGAGGGGAGGGCTGTGGAAGACAGTGTCACAGATAGACAAGCTTGCATTTCAATTCATGTCATATACGTAGAAGGAGCTGAGACAGAAGCTATGGTTCAGCCAAACTGCAGCTGCCTCACAAAAAAGAAATTTTTACTTCCTGGACACTCAGTTCTGAGTGTAATTCACAAGCCCTTCTGTCCCATTGCTGGCATTCCAAATCCCCTTCCCCTGCTCTATTTTTGCCATAACATTTATTCACCTTCTAACATCATACACAATCTTCTCATTTATTAGCTTTTTTATTTGTCTCTCCCATCCCCCAACAAGGATTGAAGGCATTGTGAAGGGAGGGGGTTTTGTCTGTTGATACATCCCTAGTGCTTAAATAAGTGCCCAGCACACAGAAAATGCTCATTAAATTTTTGTTGAATGAATGAAACCTTCCTTCCTTCCTTCCATTTCTTCAAAATGGTTCCCCTCCTCTATAGTTCTCCATCTCCATGTCTAGCTGGAAGCAAGGTCCTCCTCCCTTCTCTCCTCCCTTCTCTCAAGGTCTTGAACAGTTCTACAGGAAGTGTACCTGTTCCTGTGTTCTCAATGCAGCCATATTTGGGCAGAGCACTTAGTTTAATGATGGCATTTCCCTGGAGGTTGTCATCATCATCAGTAGCAAAAAAATGGTGAAATGAGAGTGGGGCTCTCCCGCCCTCATCAACCTAAGAAAGAAAAGAACATAGAGAGTCCTTGGTGATTTCACATAACCACAATAAAAAAAGAGCTGGATTGCAAAGTGCTGCCCGGGTGACCTTCTAGCACCAATTCCACTTCCTTGAAGAGGCAGACCCTCTACAGACGAGATGAGGAATGTGTATGCTGCTGAAGCCAGACAATCTTTCAGTGCTTCTCAAAGCTACAGTCAGACACGATGACTTCTGTATCTCCTTTCAAAGTTGCACTTCATTCAATGATGGATCTGGTTATAAAGCAGCTCTAGCCCATTCTAATCACCCATCTCAGTTCAGCTGCCTGCCAGGATGGCTGCCTTCCTTCCACATCAACATTCAAAAGCCCACAGCTAGAGAATGATAGATCCAGTTCTCCTGCGGATACTGTGAGGGTGACTGTGTCCTATAGGCATTCTCATCCAGAATAAAAGTCCCATTTATTCTCTTGTATTATATATTTATGGGTGTGTAGCAAGAAAGGTTCACCATATCTGAAAGCTAGTGCTTATCTTAATGTCAAGGAAGAAAATAAATCACTATAAATAAAAGCAGTTGCTCAAACTAATTTTTTTCCTTTAGAGCTCTATTTTGTATGCTACCCCCACAACCTGAGCCTGGTGTTTTTCTCTAGCCTGCTGGAGATGGTCAAGCAATTTCACCCTGAGCAACTCTTGGCTAACTGTAGGAAGATCTATAAATTACAAAGGGTAAGGTCACTCTGACTCTGGGAATGGGGACAGTCCAAATGGCTTTTCCAAGGTTTTATGTAAAAATGGAAAAATGGGAGGAATATAAGAACCACTTAGAAATGACTTAGTTTTATGAATTTTCAGTTGCTCAACAAAACCAGAAAAATTCCTGAGCTTTTGGCATTATGGTATGTACATAGAGCAGGGAGGAAAGTTCGTCGTGTGGAATCCTACGACGAACTGGGTACTGTACTAGGGGGTTTCCATACTATTTTATTAATCATTAGAGAAATTCTTTATGTAGTAGAAAATGATAATATTTTAAAGACAAGAGCCAGGTATGGGACTACAGGTCCATAGTCTCACTTACTAGGGAGGCTGAGGTGGGAGGATTGCTTGAGCCCAAGAGTTCAAGTTCAGCCTGGGCAACATAGTGAAACCTCCTCTCTTAAAAATAAATAAAAATAAATAAAAGAATTGAAAAAGACAAGGAAACAAAACATAAAATAAAAATATAAAAGACAAGGAAACTGCGGCAAAGAAAGATTAAGTGTATGGCCCAAGGTCACTCAGCTGATGAGTAACAGAACTGGCACTTGAACTGATGTCTGGGTATTCAATGATCAGAATGCATTGTATTGCTCTGCCCATAAAGGAACCATCAATATTGTTTACAGTGCTAAGTACTGACTTGATTTAAGGAGTGATTTGGGGGCATTGTCCAAGTTTTAGTTGCTGCCAATATTAGATTGTAAACTCCTTAAAGATATATTATTTTTCTATTTTTATTCCCAGTACTAACAACATTTAGCATAGTGGCTAGCACATAAATATTTCTTGACTAAATAATGTAGATACAATGATTTGATCTTCTGCATATTTATTTTCATACTTAAAAAAACACTCATGATTGAAAACCATGCATATCTTCATACCGCTGCCTGGATATTTTGGGGAAAATATTTGGCAGCCAATTTAGGCAGAAATCTTTCATTTACATTACTACGGATTCCAGCTCTCTATAGTACTCACTGTTTATTGATCTGAGAATTGTTTACCGTGATAAGGTCAGCAAAAGCAATGACTGGAGGTGGATTTTCAGCAGGAGTGATCATGATGGTAAACATCTGATTATCCAGATGGTTGTGGTCCATGTCAGAGACAGAGAAATAGAAGCTATCAGTAACCAAATGACCATCCGTTTCAAACACAGCTGAGTATCTATAAAAAGCCAAAAAGAATCAAACGAATAAGCCACAATGACAAGCCAGGTAAACAGCAGCATCTTTGTTTAAAAATGGGGCCAAACCAATATATTCTTTCAACAGAACTACAACCAGTTGCTGAAATATTTTCATACAAGTTTTTAAGAATCTGTCAAATAATACAAAGTGATTATGTACCTGATTTTCTTGTTATTGATGTCTTCCATTGTGAAATTGGAAACTTCTGAGAGTTCTTCCACCTCAGATCCTGAGGTTCTTAAGAGAGTACCATATATGGGCAGATAATTTAACCGAATCCAGATCTCTGGGTCAGGGGAAGAATCATCCTAATCAGGCAAACATGAGGCAGGACATGAATGCACATTTGCAGGAATAAACACTTCCAGTAGCTAAAGATCTACGGGTGCCTCTCTCTCTGCTAATTGGAAAAGTCTCTTTCTCTTTGTCTTAAAGCAACATTATTTCAAACTACAATAAAAATCCCAGTGTTTATTCTTCCCCAAATTCCTCTTTGATAACATATTTTTCTAAGAGTAGCTCAAGGTAAGAGAAGGGAAATGCACTTTAGGTATGTGGCATAAAACAAAGAGATGCCTTATTGTTATCAATACCATAAAAGCCATACAAGATTTCATTTTTAAGCTTTTAGCAAAAATAAAACTTGATCACCTATAAGTCATTAACCTGTAAACACAGATGTAGGATTTTTCTAGAGTTTCTAAGAATGTTTTGCTTTTAAGAAACAGGCAAAATTTCTTTATAACATATAATACAATGATAAAATTCCATGAAACAGAAAAAAAGTTATTTAGCTTAGCCAATGGCTCACTTTAAGCAATGTTCAACATGATAAAATTTTAGATTAACAAAAGAATGTATGAAGTCATAGATTTCATTTTATCAGCACCAAATCTATGAATGTTCACTTCCCAAGATGCCTAATCTTAACAAAGAACATTTCTCTTTCCTTCTACATTGTTTGTTGAGAAATAAAAATGACTTTCTCTGTTTCAACACGGACAATAACAATGTCCTCTTTCTTCAAGAATATTTTTGGAAATATCTGGGAGGCAGGCAACATCTTCTTATAAAGTTTCCCTGAGTCATTCATTTTTTAGGGCTGTTGACTGTGAAAATGGGGGCACTCTACACTTTACCACAACAATGAAAATTAATGTTGCATGGTCACTTGTACTTTCAAAAGCAAATTTTCATGCTATGTTGTACAGTTAGTTGAGGTATGGGATCAGGAATGTGAGCACAGACACCAAGAGGGTGGGGGCCAACAGGTTTCAGTCTGTTCTCATTTCTATCCCCAGAGACCTTTCAAAGTTAGTAGTTCAGAGTCTAATTCAAGATCACTGAATTTTCCATATTTCCTCATATCACCTGACACTAGCAAGAAAGGAATCTAAAATTCATCAAAGCTGCAAGACTTCAGAAAGTTTTCCCTAAATTTATGTTCTTTTAAACTTTCTCCACATGGATTATCAAATACAATATATAGACTCCAAAAGACTGCTTGCTTCCTAATATTACTGTGCATTCTCTCTGAGAGAGACTTTTAAAAGGACAGCAGAGAGTTTTAAGGTGTTGTCTTCTGAACTGCTGATAAACTACAAGGACAGAGCTCCTGGCTCCTAGTTAGAATGGATAACTTCTAAATTTCGCATTGACAAATTTGACCAAAACACAGCTTATTTCATGGCAGGCATATCTTACTATATATTTCAAATCTCATATAACTGCTAGGTTTGAAAAAGTAGGAAATCAGCTAGACCTTTTTCCTGAAAGTACTGTCATGATTTGAAGAAAATCACTATTTTAAGATATCCCAGATATTGGAGGTACAAAAAATGCATAAGAATACAGACCTTGTTCTCATGTAACTTTTCTGCTCAAAGATCTTCTTATCCCTTTTGTATTAATTTATTTTTCATTTTCTTTCATTATTTTTACATCAATGAACCCATCATTCAACACGAGGACTAGAGTTTTGAGAATAACTAACATTTATGTATGTGGCCCTTCTTCCTGTTTCTAGGCCTCCCATCACCCTAAATCTTGTTTATTATTTTCTTGAGTTTTTAAAAATAGCTTGATATATTACTACGGAATACACATTTTCCGTTTTTTTAACTTAGAAATATGAAGTTGACTTTACTCTTTTGCAATTTTTTTTTAACTCAATATTAGACTGCTAAGATCCATCTATACTGTTGGACGTCGCTATAATTCATCTGTTTTGAGATAATATTCTGTCAAGTTAGTAGACCACAAGTTATCCATTATCTTGTGGTGGGCATTTGGTTTGTTTCAATATTTTCACTGTTACAAATAGTAGTGCTATGAACATTCTTGCACAAGTTCTTTGCTGTGTATGTGAAAGTTTATTTTGGGTAGTAATCTAGGAATAGAATGGTTAGGGTATATGAATATTTATCTTCACATGGCAATGCCAAATTCCTTCCCAAAGTGGTTGATCCAGTTTACGTTCCCACCAGCAAAGTAAAGAACATCCTGTGGATCCATTGTCTTCCTCACACTTGGTATAAAATGGTATTTGGTTTTAATATGCTTTCCCTGACCACTAATGAAGGTGACTATCTCTTCATATGTTTATTGACCACCTGGGTTCCTCTCCTGTGGAATTCCTGTTCATGTCTCTTGCTTATTTTTCTACTTGATTATCTTTTTCTTCTTGATCTGCAGGAGTGTTATATTTCCTTTGTTATTTTTGGTTATATTTTTTGCAAATATCGTTTTCCCATTTGTAACTGGCCTGTTTGCTGCTTTATGGTGTGTTTTGATGAGCACAAATTTAATTTTTAATATAGTCAAATTTACCAATCTTTTATAGTTAGACTTTTTGTTTCCAGTTTAAGATGTTCCGCCCTTCCTTAATATCATAAAAAATATTCACTTATATTCTACAAAGATTTGTAAAATTTTACTTATGGTTTTTGAGTACTTGATCTGTCTGGAGTTAATATCTGCATAGGGTATGAGGCAGTGTACAAATTCCTTTTTTGTCATACATATAATCATTTTGTGCAGAACCATGTTTTAAACAGTTTCTCCTATTTCCACTGCTCTGGCTTGCTATCGCTGGTTGTTTTTTTTTTTTTTTTTTCTTGAGACAAGAGTCTCACTCTGTTGCCAAGGCTGGAGTGCACTGGTATGATCTTGGCTCACTGCAACCTCCACCTTTTGGGTTCAAGCTATTCTCATGCCTCAGCCTCCTGAGTACTGGGATTATAGTTGCACACCACCATGCTGGGTTAATTTTTGTATTTTTAGTAGAGACAGGGTTTCACTATGTTGGCCAGGCTGATCTCAAACTCCTGACCTCAAAATGATCTACACGCCTCGTCCTCCCAAAGTGCTGGAATTACAGGCATGAGCCACTGCGCCCAGCTAGCATCTCTGTTTTATATTACAGTTCCATGTGTGAGTCTGCTTTTGGATTATCTAATATATTCCTCTGCTACACTATTTTTTTTTCTTTTTTTGTGAGAGGTGTTGAATAATCTTTAATATTACACATAAACCACACTAAAATGCCTTTCAATAAGTAAAAGTAACCATTTTAAATACAGGGAATTATAATAAGATTGGCATAGTTAAGGTCAAAACTATAGACATTGCTACCTTATTTATCTTCAACCCTTGCCTTTAAGAGGCAAATGAACACAAAATACAGGTGAATCTTGCTTGGTTCTAAGACAGTGAAGGAATTTCCCCAGTATTTAAATATATTCACATAACCAGTTATATAAATCTAAATATAAAACCAATCTCCAGTAAGTTTTAAGATGGCACTCACCATCTTTGTGAAAAGTTGAACATTACTAACGAAGTCTAATCATATCTTTAAAAGGGGTAAACAGTGATAGCATTTACTGAATTGGAGTTACTATTAAAATTCAAAAACTGAACATATTCATTTAACCACAAGCCAGTCTTAGTTTTAAATCAGGACTGCCCAACAAAATATTCTGTCAGTCACTCATGATCTGAATTCTGGTGTATGAGATCTGTTAAAGAATGGTACACATAAAAAAGTCATGAGACATTTCTGTCTTGTAATAAATAAGGCAGTGGCCAATTATTACTCATTAGTAGCTTTTTTGAGATAAGCTATCAAGTCTGCCCTTTCTTCCTTCTTCTTAATGCCGACAAAGATCATTTTTGTTCCAGGGATGTACTTCTTGGGATTCTCCAAATACTCCATCAGTGTATCCTCTCCCCAGATGATGCCTTTGTTCTTATTGGTGGCTGTGTAAGAGTATCCAGGGGCCTGACCTGTCTTCCGCCCGAAGAGACCATGGAGATTTGGCCAGTCTTGTGCTTGCCTCCCTTTTCAACGGTGTGGCACTGGGAACGCTTCATAATAAAAATCTTCTTGCCTTTCTCAACATCACCCATATTTAATTCTCTTTTTAGTTGCTGGCGCAAAGAACACTCCCGCTCCGAAGCCGGACGTCCCCACTCTGTAAGTCTCTGCTACACTATTTTAAATGCTGTATATTTAATACATGTTGGTATCTGGTAAGGTAAATCCCCTTGCCCTCCCACTATTCTTTTTCAGAATGTTTATTGTTTGTTTTTGTTTGTTTGTTTGTCTTTGAGACAGGGGCTTGCTCTGTCATCCACCCTGGAGCAAGTGCAGAGTGTAGTGGTCCAATCAAGGCTCACTGCAGCCTCAACCTCCTGGGCTCAAGCAATCCTCCCACCTCAGCCCCCAAGTAGCTGGGACTACAGGCATGAGCTAACATGCCTGGATAATTTTTGTATTTTTGTAGAGATAGGGTCTTGCCATGTTGTCCAGGCTGGTGTTCTTTCTTACATATTTTAGAATTAGCTTACTAAGATCCATAATCCATTAGGCTTTTGATTGGAACTGAATTGAATTGAAAGATCGTTTGGCAAGGGAACTGATGCCTTTTCAATATTAAATGTTCCTACTCATGAATATGGCATATCTTTTCATTTATTTAATACATTTTAAACGTCTGTCAATTAAGTGTTATAATTTTCCCTGTAAAAATACTGCCTGGTTTTTGCTAGATTTAGACCAAGGGACATGCTTTTTTCTTAATGCTGTGATGGTAAGATCTTTTTAGTTACATTTACTGGCTTTTTTCTTTTTTTGCTTATATATAGAAATGCTATTGCTGTCTGTTGATCTCATATGTGGCCCCTTGATAAATTCTCCTTTTTTTCTAATACTTTTTGTCAAAAGATTCTTTTCTACATAGTCAGTCATAGCATCAATTTTCCCTAGAAGTTACATAACTTTTGTTACATTTACTCATAGGTATGTAATATGTGATGTTATTATACACAGAATCATATTTTGAATAATTTTATTTTTGGCTGGTTCATAGAAATGCTATTACCGTTTTAAGATTAATTTTATCCTCCCCATATTACATATGAGAAAACCGAGGCCTAGAGAGTTTAAATAACTTGCTAAGGGTCACGATGCTAGTAAGTGGTGAGCTTGGATTAAGATCCATCCATTTTAACTCCAGAACCCGTGCTGTTCTTTTCCTGTTTACTCGCAGTGCATAGCAAACTGTGTATATAAAACCACTGCTAAGAAGCAAATTACACAAAATCCAACTTTTGCCTTTTTGTCTCCTCCAACATCGTATCACTCTCTTCCAGTTAATAACACTTAAACTAAGAACAGACTCATCTGTTCCCAAACCTTTATACTCTGCTCCATTTGTGACTAGGATTTCAGATGGCTTTTCCAATCTTTCTAGATGTTCACCGAAAACTTTCTAACTATGCATATCTGGAAAAGTTTTTCCATGACTCTCAGTACGAAATTCTTCTACAACCCTCAGAGAAAGTTAGTGTATAACCTACCTAAGTCTTTAAAATGTATGCTATGCTTTCAGCAGGCTAGAGTAGTTCTTTTGGAGTTTTTCTGCTCTGGTGGGTAAATTCGCATTCAATCAATTTCTGAAAATACACGTTCAGTTGCCAATGGGCTTGCATTTTGATGTGCAGCTTATAATATGCGGTTAATGGGCAGGAACTGCTCCTGGAGCACTATTTTGGACTGTGGAACATTTTTCAAGCCCTGGTGATCGACTGATTAAATCTGAATTCATACATTTTTATGAATTCACAAGTTTCATAAGATTCAAAAAACCATAACTTACAGTAAAAATCACCTGTCAATTAAAAACAAAAAACAAAATCAAAGCTGTTCTGAAACTAGAATAGACCTGTGAGAAGAATTAGGGTGGAATGCAGTTTCCCATAACTGAAGAAAGGACCATTTGAGGGGAAAATCTGTGTAAAAGCAATTGTTCCCAGGCCAATGCTTGATCTTACATGCTGCTATTCAGGACTACATTTTATAGTGAGATTCTTCAGCCCAGAAAAGGGTTATTTAAAAGTATATGGCATTAAAAAATAAAAGTCTAGGTCATTAGTTGGAACTTTAAGATTAGTAAAGGAAAAATTCAATATGATTAGCATTCAGATAATCATTCTTCCTTTCAAGGCATTGTAAAAACTAGTCATTATTATGTTTACATAGAGAGCACATATCTGCTTACAACATACATGACTGTAAAATAAAATTAATCATCCTCATTATCCTTAGCTCCTGAGGTAGAAGCAAAGGAAGAAAATGAGTTTAATTACCCAGGACCACTTATAAAGTTAGGGCCAGACCAGGAAACAAACCCTAGTCCTTGATCCTCTCCTTGGCCTCCTAATCACACTGCTTCTTGTGGGGCACAAGAAGGAGGGTGAGTCAGTGAACTGGCTGGGAAATCTGATAGAGAGGCACTGCTGCAGGGATTTTTCAGCATTCCATCTAGACTAGACCTGAGACAGAAACTGATGACAGGTGGGCTTTCTCTCAGGGGCCGTGAAACATCATTAGCTATTAGTCATTGATCACATAAGCTCTAAAATGTTTTTTTCCTAAACTTCCCATTGGAAATATAATGAATGGAGCTTAAACAATGGGAACTTGGGCTTTTATGACACTAGGCCCCTCTCCTGTTGACAATCACCCATCCCTACACATACTCATTGTGTTTTCTCATTCACTCGTCTGCTCATGAGACACTGGGAGAAGCAGGATAAACAGCGTAGCTACTCCTAACAGTAGAAGGTAGGGAAGCTGAGAAAAATGTTCTTTACGTGACCATATACCTGCTGCCCCAAATATTCAGCCATGGCATTGCTGCCCAGTCTGCCCCATCAGAAGGTGCAGTGGAGAACAAATACAGCAAATGGAAGAACTTACCACGTAAGCGAGGTGTGACCTAGTGATTATGGCTGTGCTTTTACTGGCAACAGTAATGCTCAGAGAGGAGCCAGCAGCCAGTCGAGGCCCTCGGTCTTCTGTCAGGGACACCTCTACTCTCACCTCCAGCATTGTCACCGTGAGGCCATCTGTGACTGAGATCTCCATGCTGTCTTCCCGGGTAGAGGAACCATCATGTATATACTGTAGAGCATTTTTCTCAACATCCTCATAGGTGAAAGTGTCACCTTCCAAGAATAAAACAAATTGCAAACGAGTTGCTTCTGGGAATAATGCTTTTCATTATATAGCACCTTTGTTTTCAGGATTTTAAGGATCATATAGGATCATAAACTTGGAGTTACAAGCTAATCCAACCACTCACCTACTATAGGATTCCCTTTACACCATCCTTGAAAAAGGGTGATTAGTTTCTCCACTGTTCAAGGTGGGAGGATCATTGTTTTACAAGATAGCTCATTCCACTGAAGATAGCTCTAGGTTTCTTTTTAAGTTCTTAATCATATTGAGCTAAAATCTGCCTCTATAATATCTAGTCATTATTCCTAGTTCTAGAAAAATAAAGAACACGCCTCTATTCTTTATGACAGCTCTTTTGGAATCTTATCTTGATACTGAAAATTTTTTGAAAAAGTTAAGAAAATAAATTATACTCGAGGAAACTTTAAGAAGTTTTTGCTTTATTTGGAGTTTTTAAAATTAAAAATGAAAAAAATATACTTGAAGTTAGAAACCTAAACTGTGCAGTCTGGAGTACTAATTCATGATAAATTCGATAGGCATTCTATAAAAAAAATGTCAAGTTCACATACCTTTGTGGAAAATGTGAATAAATAAAATTTAAGATATTTTTTATACTGCAAGATTCATTTTAGTATATAAATATTAAAGCTTCTCAAACTTGTCATGGAACCCTTTTTATGAGAAATGCCTCTTAGTGCCATGAGCCCTAATGATTTCACAGAACACAGTTGTGAAATTGCTCTTCTTGGATATTATATTCAACTCTATCTTTTGATAGATTATTAGTTCTAATAACTAGTGCTATGTGTTGAGATTGAAGAATTTACTCATTCTCTCTATTCATCTTGTAAGCCTTCTGTCTCAACACTGTGTTAATGTATTTTACTGGTGCTAGTGTCATTATGCCTATAAAAATATAATAAAACTAACTTTTTATCAACACCTTTAGATTTTATATGTTAACTGCACATACACAGATTAAATGCAATGTTAAAGAAATTAGACAATGACTGTTATGTTCCTAAAGTAGTTCCCTGGGAATGTTTCAAATCTATTCTAATGACATTTCTTTAGTTCGGTAAATTTTTGAGTCTACCTTTGTAATTCTCAAATGCTTACTGGTTGTTCTTTAAAATTCCATCTACCATCAGTAGCAAAGATTAGCCTACCAGTGATATTCAGAAGGATGGATTACTGCCTCTCTAAAAGGAATCATACAAAGGTTTTGAGAAAGTAGAGATTGTTGGAAGAACATATAGCATCCAGAGGTGGGTACTTTGAAAAGGATAATATTCACTTCAATGCATGAAGGCTGACTATTAAAAAATTAGATTCACTTGTGTTCTTTGTGTTTTTCTGTACCTTCTAAATAAAAAAACATATTATTTTTTATAATCAAAGGAAGCACAATAAGAATTATTTTGGAAAGCCGATCACATTACCACACTGTTATATCACATAGATAATACTTCAAAAATGTGTTCCTTTTTTTTTAATGGATGAAGATAGATGTAGTTAACACTATCAGAGTCACAGTGCTAAAAATATTGTGAAGATACACACACCAAATTAAGACAGATTCATCTCCACGAACAGTGCTAGGAAAGTGGCAGCTGATCCCTCATATGGTGTCATTTGGAATGCATTCACTCCAAGTTTCAGAAATCACCCATTTCACCTATAGTTTAAGGAACTGGTTTCACAGGGTTCAAGGTGGGGCTAGGGGCAGGTGTGGGGCAGGGGTGGAAGTGGGAACACGAAGAAGTCTCAAATATCAAAGCCAATGAAACTACACACAGAATAGCTCCCCATAGTCTGTATCGCAAAGACACTTTGCTCTTGTCTGAGACACATACAACTGATTGTAGAGCAAAAAATCCTCCAAGCAGGTCAGTGACAGAGTGTGTAGCTACCTGTGGCCATCGGCCTTCGGAACTCAGCTGTGTGCTTAAGGAGCACACCATGCCGTGGAGGTCTCCGAAGCTCAAAGAAGAGTTCTTTGGGTGCTGTTTCAGCATCTCTTACTACCACCTGAAGTCCTGCAGCAAGGAGAAGGAAGTGTGGTGAGAGAGAAAGCGTACATTAAAGACGACAGACTCTGTATATATTAAAACCGCAGGCCAGGCTAGGAGTCACGCTGTGGGTAATCTGATTGTTATCAGAAAGCACTGCTTCATTCCAATCAGGCACAAAAGAGTAAAAACAGATAATACAGTCAATTCCCACACTGCAAGTAGGTTCTTCCAAAAGTTCACGTAAGGTAGTTCCGAATTTAGAATACCTTTTTTCTTCCATACAAATGATAGCACGTACAGAGGAAGCCCACAGGTAGGTCAATCCTGACTAGCTGGGTTAGATTTTCTTCCAGAAAATCCTCCTATAAACTGTCTGGCATTTCATTGTTTCGTCCCTTCTTATTTTTCTAAAGCTACAAAGAGCCAAGTGAGCAATGATCACAGAGGTGAGGTGTAGGGTTAAAGTGACAGGCGTCCTTGTACACATGGCTTATTTGTAAGTTTGGTAATAATTAATTTTAGGCCAAAATTTTTTCTACCCATACATAGAAACTGGATAAGGATCTCTAGAACACACCTAACAAAAATCACAATACCTACTGTTTATTAGTAAAATGTTCTTGATAAAAGAATACATTTCTAAAGAGTAAATTCACTAATTAGTACATATAATTATATACAAAATAACTGGGTCAACTCTAGTTCTTCACAACTTCTGAAGCTTCTTGTGACCTGACATTTCTCCTGCTACTCTTCACTTTCTAAACAGAAACAAGGGCCGCCATTGGAATCCTGCTCCCCTCTATGTTCTTCTCGCCGCTCTATTACTTTATATTTTAGTGATGGCATCAAAGCAAACTCCCGGAAAATCAGTTCCGTGTTGTGTTCCACCACTGAATACTGGCCTCTGAAGGCTTCATTTCCTTCTCTCTGTGCGGCTTCTGTTTGCATAGAAATGGGCAGGAGGAAGGATACAGGTGAGAATGCAGGCAACTTCTGGAAGAAGAGTTTGCTTTTTTGGCAACCATCAAGAAGTTTGAAGAGGGGCAGCAATATGATCCCATTTCCAAAGCCATGTTTCTATCAGGCTCCCAGTTCTTACCTACGGAAGTGCTGCCGCCGGGGCTGACCGCCAGCCGTGGAGCTGTGACCTGGAACACTGGCAGTTGCTGATCACTGGGAAGTAAGTGAATGGTGAGGACCATCTCTGGACTTGTGTGTTCTCCATCCGAAACTGAAAAGGATAAACGCGCACACACAAAGACACACACACACACAGAGACACGCACACACACAGGAGTCAACTTGTAGTCTGGTCATCTTCAGGCAGTTTCCACAAATATGTAGCCAGAAACTTTTTTACACTACTTTAACCTTTGAAGAGATGCTTACAAATGAAGAAAGTAAGCAGGCAAGATACTATGAGCTATTCTTTTTTCTGTAATATATACAGATAAGAAAAAAGATAAAGAACCATAATAACAAAATCATTCTGAGAGGCTACTTTCACAACAAAGGTGATCTTGATAAATGTTAGTGGAAAGGAAGGTAACATAAAATCTGCACCCATAGATGCTACTGGTAAAGGCTTTTGATTATGGAAATATTTCTTGATTCAATTCATTCCCTTACTATTCCAAATAAATATTTTCTTTCATGAACTCCTTTAAAAATGGCATGTCTATGTCTCATTAAAAAAGAATACTTTTGGCCGAGCACGGTGGCTCACACCTGTAATCCCAGCACTCTGGGAGACCAAGGCGGGTGGATCATGAGGTCAGGAGATCAAGACCATCCTGGCTAACACGATGAAACCCCGTCTCTACTAAAAAATATAAAAAATTAGCCAGGCATGGTGGCGGGCACCTGCAGTCCCAGCTACTCAGGAGGCTGAAGCAGGGGAATGGCATGAACCCGGGAGCTGGAGCTTGCAGTGAGCCGAGATTGCACCACTGCACTCCAGCCTGGGTAATAGAGTGAGACTCCATCTCAAAAAAAAAAAAAAAAAAAAAAGAATACTTTTTAAAAGGACAGACAATATGCATACCAATGTCTCTAATGGCATTAGTTTGGAAGTAAGCAGATCCATTTTTACTTGGTCATGATGCACAATGACATAAATAGTGAACAAAACAGTGACCTTAAGATTTTATTTCCCTGGATTTTTTGACATCCAAGTGAACACCCATCTCTGAGGGAAATACGAGAGCAGAATTGCCTCACCCTTGATGCTTATTTCCACTTTTCCATAACTTAACACCCTATCTTTTCCCTAAAAGCCAGTTTTGGAGGGATATTTGCATCATCGACTCATCAATGAGTTTATCTGTAGTGGTCTTTAAGAAAACTGCACTGTCAATTATTTTAAATGTGTGATAAGCTTGTCTATGGGTTGGTTATGAGAAACCAGTTTCCTTCCTCACTTTCTTCTGGACTCACTAACAAGCCAGCAAGAATCTTGCTTAAGCAAAGTCAAGCATTGCTCAGCGACTTGTAGTAAAGATTCTATTCAAGTTTTAGATTTGTCTTTCCCTTGAGACAGATCTGAAAGATATGGTTAAATTTTATAAGGTACACTCCATGTCTTGGAGATGTTCAGAAACAGCCCTATTGAAGGTGAGACGACATTATCGATGAGAGAATGAAGGTTTTATGGCTCTGGTCATTCAGACAAGTGTCAAAATTATTGTCACTGCTTCTTTACGTTCACTCTCCTCTCTGGATCTTCAAAAATAGGCACAGATGGTTCTTAATTATTGGGGATTTGGTGACAAGCATACAAACTTTTTCATAAATTTTAGTGGATTCAGGATTCTCTGAGGTCCCTGTAATCTCAGTTAAGAACTAGTAGCCATAGGTAGAAAGCTGAAACTGGATCCCTTCCTTACACCTTATACAAAAATTAATTCAAGATGGATTAAAGACTTAAATGTTAGACCTAAAACCATTAAAATCCTACAAGAAAACCTAGGCAATACCATTCAGGACATAGGCGTGGGCAAGGACTTCATGTCTAAAACACCAAAAGCAATGGCAACCAAAGCCAAAATTGACAAATGGGATCTAATGAAACTACAGAGCTTCTGCACAGCAAAAGAAACTATCATCAGAGTGAACAGGCAACCTACAGAATGGGAGAAAATTTTTGCAACCTACTCATCTGACAAAGGGCTAATATCCAGAATCTACAATGAACTCAAACAAATTTACAAGAAAAAAACAAACAACCCCATCAAAAAGTGGGCATAGACTGGATTAAGAAAATGTGGCACATATACACCATGGAATACTATGCAGCCATAAAAAATGATGAGTTCGTGTCCTTTGTAGGGACATGGATGAAACTGGAAAACATCATTCTCAGTAAACTATCGCAAGAACAAAAAACCAAACACTGCATGTTCTCACTCATAGGTGGGAATTGAACAATGAGAACTCATGGACACAGGAAGGAGAACATCACACTCCGGAGACTGTTGTGGGGTGGGGGGAAGGGGGAGGGACAGCATTAGGAGATATACCTAATGCTAAATGACGAGTTAATGGGTGCAGGAAATCAACATGGCACATGGATACATATGTAACAAAGCTGCACATTGTGCACATGTACCCTAAAACCTAAAGTATAAAAAAAAAAAAAAAAAAGAACTAGTTGCAAAATGCAATCTTATTTTACTTTATATTTTACATTAGTTTTATTTCTGAGTGGGAGTGTCTTAGTCCATTTTCTGTTGCTTATAACAGAAAACCTAAAACTGGGTAATTTATGAGAAGAGGAATTTATTTCTTTCACATGTGAAGGCTGGGAAGTCCAAGGTTGAGGGGGTACATTTGGTGAGAGCCTTTTGGTGTTGGGGATTCTGTGAAGAGTCGTGAGGCAGTGTAGGCAGTCACGTGGCGAGGGGGCTGAGCTTGCGATTTTAAGTCTCTTGCTCTCTTTTTAGAAAGCCACCAGCTCCCCTCCCATGATTAACCATTAATCCACTAATCCATTAATGATTAAACCATTCACAAGGGCAGAGCCTTCAGGTTTCAATCACCTTGTAAAAGCCCCACCTCTCAATACTGCCACATTGAGGATTAAGTTTCAACATGAGTTTTGGAAGGGACATTCAAACCATACCAGGGAGGAAGTCCAGGAAGCTTTCAATATCCTTATTTTATAGGAGGAGGGAAAAGGTACAAAATTAAAGAGCTTTGGTCACATCATACAGCTGTTTAGTGTGACCAAGGCATATTCTTGACTCTGTAAGTAAGTGGAAAAAAGCTATTTTCTGGTGCATGTTACATAACTAGCTATCACTTGGGTGCAGGGTTTTGCAAGCAATCATATAAACTTCTAATCAAAATGTCAGCAATTGCATATTGATCCCTCTCTTTAAGGAATGTCTCTAATTTCTTTGAGAAACAGTCAAATGCCTTTTTGGGCTAAATGCTCCCTGTAAGCACCACTTGCCTTAAGTGTGTTCCTTGCTCAGAACTGCTCTCCAGAGCTTCTGCATTTGTCTTAAAGTCAGTCAGGTCCCAGGAACATCAGCTTTCCTTCTCATCTTAGCTGATTCACCAAAATGGGTGGTTCCCTTTCATTCTACAAATTAATGTCAGCTCTTGGGCTTTTTCCTGCCTTATTCATTAACTGTCCGATTTAAAATTCTCTCCCACAAAACTCTCCTAAAGGACATGGCTTTCTACTAGATACCAAGAGTTTTTCTTCTTTAAAATCAATAAAAAAGGAACATCTGGCAGAAGCAAGATAATTTAAGGTCAGCCCAAGGTCTAGTCCCATGGGACTGTATAATAGGTTCAAGGATCATTTAACTTAAAGTCCTAGACAAGTTAATTGTTAACCCTTCACCTACTCAAGCTTTCAGGTAAGAGTTGAGGCTTGGAAACCAAAATGGCATACTACCATGACACTCACTTTTCATAACCAACACACATACATGTCAGACTAAACTAGCTATTCCATGCTCATGCTCTAAGTCAGAAACTTGTATTAAATTCCTGGTTCTACTGTCTACCTGCTGTGGAAATCTGAGCAGATCATCTACTTTTTTTTTGAGACAGGGTCTCA
Source organism: Hylobates moloch (assembly GCF_009828535.3). Taxonomy (NCBI): domain Eukaryota; kingdom Metazoa; phylum Chordata; class Mammalia; order Primates; family Hylobatidae; genus Hylobates; species Hylobates moloch. The sequence continues at coordinate 54,223,978 of NW_026652277.1, forward strand.
CTCTGTCACCCAGCTGGAGTGCAATGGCACAATGATGGCTCAGTGCAGCCTCAACCTCCCCAGTTCAAGCAATCCTCCCATCTCAGCCTTCTGAGTAGTTGAGACTACAAGGAATATTACTATGTGCGTGGGCTGGTCTTGAACTCCTGGGCTCAAGCAATCCTCCCTCCTCACACCTCCCAAAGTGCTGGGAGTACAGGTGTGAGCCACTGCACCCGGCCAGGTTATCTACTCTTAATGACTTTTGGTATCCTCAGGTTTAAAATGCTGAAAATAATATCCATCTTTAAAATATTGTTATAAGAATTAAATAGGACAATTTTTATTGTAAATTGTTTTATAAAATATAAAAATCTGCTATATATCATTACTGATTGTATGAATTATATAGAGGCCTATGACTAGAAATGAGCTGCTACTGGGTTCATATCAACAGTAACACAACACTGAAATTAACTATTGATTCAAGTGTGATTTTTAATCCTCACAGAAGAAAGGAAGAGCTGGGAGTTATAGAGAGGCGACTCTGCTGCTAACACTTTTCCTTCCATGAAATGGAACAGGGTGCATGGATGGTTGATTCTAATGGAATAGTCAATCCCATCTAAACAGCAATTTAACGATGCTATTTATGGTCAATCATCCTCACTATAGACCTAAACAAGAAAGAAGCTTATCCTATGGTGGCCCAGCATAGATAGCAGGTCTGACTCTGCTTTTGCTGATTAGCATCCTGCTTCTACTGCACTATGAGCTAAAACTAGGAATGCAGAGGCCTTCCACACCCAAGTTTCTCGACTCGCCTCTGGGCAGTAAGCCTTTTCCCTCCAATAACAAGGGATTCCATGAATGGCTCTATTTAAGACTTTTATACAACTACTGTTTATTAGCTAAGTATAATATAGTAATGATTATGTAGCAATAATCATTCTTGGAGCTTTACATTTATTATTATTATTATTGTTATTATCCCCATTTATGAATGAGGTATTCAGTCACAGAGATGTAAGAAACCTTCCCAGGGCGAGCTGAACCCCAGGTCATCTGGATGCAGGGTTTAGGATCTTAGTTACTATTAACTCTTTAATGGATATTAGGACAAGTTGAAATTGGGCTTAAACATTACTTTCTTTTTTTTTTCTTGAGATAGGGTTTCACTATTGTCCAAGCTGCAGTGCAGTAGTGCAGTCATAGCTCACTCCAGCCTTGACCTCCTGGGCTCAAGAGATCCTCCTGAGTAGCTAGGACTCCAGGCATGTGCCACCATCATCCAGGTAAGTTTTTTTTTTTTTTTTTTTTTTAGACAAGGTCTTGCATTGTTGTCCAGGCTGGTCTTGAACCCCTGGGCTTAAGTGATGATCCCCCCTCAGCCTTCCAAAGTGCTGGACTACAGGCATGAGCCACCATGCTTGGCTCTTAAACATTAACTTTTAGCATCCTTGGTAGATTTCTTTCCTATGGCTATAAAATTAAGCTATTACTATTTAACTAACCATTTGTTTATTTTAGAAGAAATTTGTTTTAGAAGAAAAATTATATAATTTTTAAGTAGTTGTTAGAAAATAGCTAAAAATAATGATGGTGGGAACAAAAAGAAAGAACTAATAAGGAAATAAAAAATTTCACTTTCTAATAAAATTTAGATGAATCTTTACCTGTGAAGTGGAATTTCACTGATTCTGGGAGACCTAAAAGAGTAAGAGAGACAATCAGTATATTAAACACTTTGGGGTCAGAGAGAGATAGGGAAGGTACAAAATAAAGGGCAGAGGTTAGGAAATTAAAGAATGTTTTAATCTAAATTATTCTTTTTTAAGGAAAGATCACCAGGTCATTTGCTAATGTTATGTTGAATTTAATGGTGTCAACATTAATTTTAAATAGCAAAAAGGACCACACAGTGGAATAATTTTATATCACAGCAGTTAGCAAGATTTATAATACATTCATTCAGAACCCATTTTATCAGTACATAAAATGCTACAAATCAGTGAATGCGGGTGAGTCATATATCACTGACAGGGCTCTCAGGTGGGTCAATTCCATTGTAGAATTGAGTGATGTCGAGACATTGATTTACACACTGTAACCATGTGAGAGATTTATCTTGCAGCATTTATCCCATAGATTATACAGTACAGGACTCTGCTTTCTCTGAAGAGGCTCTAGGAACTCGGGTGAGTTTAGTGGATGACTTCAACCACGGCTGACATGTTTTCTTTCCTTCTAATCCCAGGATATCCTGTGTTTCTTATAAAGTAGGACTTGTAACATAGGGGTTACAGACCCATACACATTTTCAAGGGCTATTAGTTATCCAGTTACTACACTGTGTACAGATACTAAAGAGGAAGCCTATACCCACCGTTAGAGATTTTCAATCTAATTGAGGAGTTAACTGTTTTCTGGGCGATTAAACTTATATTAAATAACAGCAAATATCATTTTAAATGTTTACCATAATCAAAAAAGCTTAAAATTACTTAAACCATGTTCAACTCACCATAAGAAATCACCACTTTTGTGTATGAATAAAGCTACTGTATAAAAAGAATACCCTATATTCATGGTGTTATGTAGTACATACACCTTAAAGATAATAAAGAAATAAGCACTAGTGGCCGGGCACGGTGGCTCATGCCCGTAATCCTAGCACTTTAGGAGGCCGAGGCAGGTGGATCACGAGGTCAGGAGTTCAAGACCAGCCTGACCAATATGGTGAGACCCCATCTCTACTAAAAATACAAAACTTAGCTGGGTGTGGTGGCACGCATTGTAGTCCCAGCTACTCGGGAGGCTGGGGCAGGAGAATCGCTTGAATCCAGGAGGCGGAAGTTGCAGTGAGCCACGATCATGCCACTGCACTCCAGCCTGGGTGACAGATGGAGACTCCATCTTAAAAAAAAAAAGAAAGAAAGAGAAAGAAAAAGAAAAGAAATAGGCACTAATATTTTTGGAATAGTCAAAGGCATAAAAATATTTAAGGGTAGGGACTTAAAACTCCTGCTTTCTGATCAGCAACCTTGATGACTGGATCAATGGAAGAGATAGGGTGGCAGGGATTAGGGTATGCTGGGCTTCGTGGAAGGGCACACACTGGCTTTAATGAGAAACTTAGTTATTCTTCCATTCAGTCTTCTCTTCCATTAAAAAGGTGTCTTCTACCAAATTCTCATTTTATCCCAAAAGGTTGCCTGCATGCCCCATGGCTACATGAAACCTCCCCTGAGGTACTGCAGGACCCTCACTGGCCTCCCCTTACCCTCGTGCCATCCATTCTGGCCTCCTCATCAAGTCCATTGACATCACTGCAGTCAAAGAGTTTCTTATGAAAAGCCATTCCCTAGTTCCCTATACCTGAAAACTTCCACTGGGTTCCTCTTGATGTTGGGATAACAACCCAAATCCTTACAGGCTTCAAGGGTCTGTCAGGTGTTGCCTCTGTCTCTCCTACCAGACACATCCCTGCTCTGCCTGACCCTTCACATTTCAGACACAAGGACACCACATTCTCTCCTTCCCCAGGCCTCTGTACCTGGAGCTAGTGCTCTTCCTTCAGGAACATTTTCCTGACCATCCAAACACACACACTTTTCCTCGTCAGCTTCTACCCATCCCTTCACTGCCAGTATCTTTACTGAGCTCTCTCAGTCTAGGTCAGTGTGGTTATGTGTAATTCCACCACTGATCTTTCTCCCTCTTCCTCAGAGCTCTTATCCCAGACTGCAATTAAACATTCATTCCTGGGGTTATTTATCAAATTATCTCTCTATACCTCCTTAAACCACCAAGAACAGAATTCATGCCTCTTTTTGCTCACCACTATATCTCCAAGGCCTCATTCAGTGATTGGCACATAGGAGGCACAAAATATTACTGAAAGTATGCCTGAATGCGTGAATAAATGAAAAAAAAAAAAAAGATGGAACTGAGTCCAAGCTACATATTGGCTGACAGGTCTCAAGCTATTTTGAATAGCTAGAAAGCAGGGGCACCAAATGGTCCAGAGGACTGCAGGGAGAGTTAGGGTGAGCCTGTCATGTAGAGCCACAGAGAGCAGTTGGGTGCCTCAAAGCAGAGAGGAGAGCATTACCAGCGAACGAGAAGGCCATGAGCTCCTGGAGGTGGGGTGCTGCCGGCGGAGGGCGGTACATGACTTTGCCCTGGTTAATATCCTCTTGCGTAAAATACCGGATAGGAGAGTGAGGGTGGTCCCGGTGCTCGATGATACCTGGGAGGAAGAGATTTGGCCTGAGCATCAACAGTAATTCGCACCACTGACTGAATGACTAGAGCCATAGAGCCTGCTCTTCTTGTTGGTGGGAGTCTTACGTCCTTCAGAAACTGACTGTTCTCAGGTTGCTCTTGGTATGCCATTCTCTGATTATTTAAGGAAAGGGCAAATCTGAAACCCAAATGAGTATGGACTGAGATTCATGAAATACCAACCATAGTGTGATGGTTAATACTGACTATCAACTTGATTGGATTGAAGGATGCAAAGTATTGATCCTGGGTGTGTCTGTGAGGGTGTTGCCAAAAGAGATAAATATTTGAGTCAGAGGGCTGGGAAAGGCAGACCCACCCTCAATCTGGGCAGACACCATTAAATCAGCTGCCAGCATGGTTAGAATATAAGGCAGGGAGGCTGGGTGTGGTGGCTTACGCTTGTAATCCCAACATTTTGGGATGCTGACGTGGGTGGATAACCTGAGGTCAGGAGTTCAAGACCAGCCTAGCCAACATGGTGAAACCCTGTCTCTACTAAAAATACAAAAATTAGCCAGGTATGGTGGCATGCACCTGTAATCCCAGCTACTCAGGAGGCTGAGGCAGGAGAATCCCTTGAACCCAGGATATGGAGGTTGCAGTGAGCCGAGATCACACCACTGCACTCCAGCCTGGGTGACAAGAGTGAAACTCCATCTCAAAAATAAATATATAAATTAAAAAACTAAAGCAGGTGTAAAAACATGAAAAGACTAGATTGGCTTAGCCTCCCAGCCTACATCTTTATCCTGTGCTGGATCCTTCCTACCCTTGAACATTGGACTCCAAGCTCTTCAGTTTTGGGAGTCAAACTGCCTGTCCTTGCTCCTCAGCTTGCAGACAGCCTATTGTAGGACCTTGTGATTGTGGGAGTTAATGCTTAATAAACCCATATATATATATATATATATATATATATATATATATATCCTATTAGTTCTGTCCCTCTAGAGAACCTTGACTAATACACATAGTAAGATGCATACTACTGCCCCTACCATAGCCTAGACCAGGTAATTTACCAGAAGTCACAGACATGGTAATGTAATTATGAGATTATCTCAGTTGAGTTTCAATTCAAAGGTCCTTGAGAAACTGGCACATATTGGTCTGCTGGTAAGGCTATAAAAAGATTTTTCTCAATCTAACCTTTTTCCTTCAGAAACTCCTTAGACTCTGCAATAATCTTTGGCTACAGTAACATGGGTCTTGATTATTCTAAGAACTGAATTTGCAATTATCACTCTGCTTGTGATAAATGCTGTAGGGGCTGCAGATTTGCCTGTTGTTTCTAAATTTTTCAGGTATAGAACTAATGTTGTGATCATTTCTCATGTCCTATTCACCCCTTAAAAGGAGGACACATGTGAGGCTTGATGTTGAACTAATTCACCTTCTGTGGGGCTGAGAGGGCAAAAATCATTCTCCAGAAGACAGCCCAGGCTGCTGGTTTGAAAGGGCTCCATTTCGACTCTGGCAATGTTGGGAGAACTGTTAGCTATGACTTAGCAGATTACAAAGGAGAGGGATGACTTTTAGACTTTTAATTTCTTTGGACTTTGTCAAAAGGATAATGGAATTTAATTTTCTGACTTTTCTCTCTCTTTGAGAATTTAATAATGTGAGAGGATTACATTTGGGGCAGTGGTTAGTCCTGGGAGAACAGTCCCAGATGTGGGAGCAGAATTATCTTAATAGAAGCTGATCTTTCTGTGAGGAGCAGCCACACCTCTATTGGATCTTGATGTCATTTGGATCTGTGTCCCCACCCAAGTCTCATGTTCAATTGTAATCCTCAGTGTTGGAGGCAGGGTCTGGTGGGAGGTGACTGGATCACAGGTGCAGCCTCTAATGGTTTAACACCATCCCCCTGGGTGCCGTCCTGGTGAGAGTCAATGAGTGAGTGAGTGAGTGAGTGAGTGAGATTTTAAACAAAATCTGGTCATTCAAAAGTATGTGACATCTCCCCCACCCGCTTTCCTCCTGCTCTGGCCATGTAAGATGTACCTGCTTCCCCTTCACCTTCCGCCATGATTGTAAGTTTCCTGAGGCCTCCCCATCCATGCTTCCTGTACAGTCTGTGAAACTATGAGCCAATTAAACCTCTTTTCTTTATAAATTACCCAGTTTCAGTTATTTCTTTATAGCAATATGAAAATGGACTAACACAGGCGTAGGCTTATTAGTTAAGCCCAAAGTCAAGACATCTAAAGGCTGGTGACTGATGGCAAGGCCCCAAATCTCCTCTGACTATAGTTCCACATTCCCATGTCCCCAGATAGGAGGAGGAGTAATGTATCCAATCGGGGAAGGAACTGAATATGTGTGGCTCAGCCCCCTTGGGGCTCCCTGGCAGAACTCCTTATCCTGAACCTGTGCTCATTCTGGTCCATTCTCCTGTCATAACCTTACTAAGGCAGGCTCTGGTCCTACAGAGACAATGGCTATGTGTCCAGTTCTGCCAGTACATGGGAGGGGAGCTCAACCCAGTAGCATGTACATTCTCCATCCAGCATGCTATGTCAGTGCCAAAGGCATCACATTCATCTCCTTCTGACCATAGTCTTTTTCTCTCTCAATCAGTTCTAAACTAGAAGACAGGAGCAAGGAATATGAGTAATTATTATTCCTTGAAACCTCAACAAATATCTCTATGTATACAAGCAGACAAAACTCCAGAGATATTAAGACAGGTAAAAAACTAGAAGATAATAATATCACTCAAAAGATCATTTACTGCACATCTTACCTTGATTTGGATGCAGAGGTAGAGTGATATTGTAGACAATCTTTCCACTTGGCCTCTCAGAGTTTATAAAGGAGAGGGAATGAGGCTGAATGACAGTCAGGCCATCTTCTCTAGCCTAAACAAAGTTTAAGAAGGAAGAGGAACACACGGTATGAAAAACAAAAGCCAGAGGCACAAACAGACCTTATTAAGAAAAAAAAAATTGCTCTGGGCTTTTAAATTAGTCACACTTAGTAAAATTTTCAAGAGTTCAAAAGAAGGATCTGGTCTCTTGCATTGCAGATTTTTCCCAAGCCTCCCCTCCTAGGTTTAGAGAGTCCTCTTCAGGTTTTCTTGTACCCTAGTCTCCTCTCCTCCCACTGCCCGCAGGGTTATGCCAGTGCATGCGGTGGGGATTCTGATATTATTTTTTTTTCCTAGGTGGAACACGTTTGCAAATGAGGCATCCCAGCTGGCTATTCTACTATCTTGCTACTCACAGCTGGCTCATTGTGTCTCTCCTCTAACTTTTTGTTTTCTTTAAGAGACAGGGTCTGGCTCTGTCACAGGCTGGAGTGCAGTGGTCATAGCTCACTGCTCCTCCTCTGACTTAATGGGCTAAGTTGAATCTGGCCAGAAGTTCTAAGGACTCAGCTGAGATATTTAAGTCTCGGCCCCAAGAAGTTCTTCAGAGCATTGCCCCCCAGGTCCCAGGTTTTGCTAATGGAAACTGTGATGCCTTCTGGTAACAAAGGGCTAAAAGTGAACCCACCTCAAACACCAAAAAAGGCTCACCATTTGCATTCAGAGGTTTAAGAGGTATTTGTTTATTAAAGCACATACAATAGCCGATATTTCCCTTTTTCTCCATTCTACTGGTCAAAAGAACTAGATACTGCTTTTTCTCTTCCAGCTTTCAGGACCCAGTGAATGAATGAGGCAATGTCAATCAGAGGGCTGATGTGAGTGTAACTTTTACTATCCCTTCCCCTGTGTACACCCATAACCCACTAACAGTGGCAACACTTAAAAAACAAAAAGGAGAGCTTCAGACTCCCATCACTAGGCATGGTGGTGGGTTGGGGACAGCAGCAAAAACAGTGTGGAGAGGAGAAAAGGGAAACCAGCCTGAGCTGGGGCCCCTCGCCTGGGTCAGGCATGCTGTTGTAAAACAGAACAAAAACATCCAGCTCATCATGGGCTCTTCCTAACTGACCCCTGAAGGTGGGTTAGAGTGTGACATGCTCTCCTGCTCTTTGAAGCCCTCCTTCTTTCAGATGGAATCTCCTCATTTAGAAAGGGATTAAGCAGGGCTCAGTAATGCTCATAGAGGAGGGTGTGGTGTTCTTCCTTTAACCATGAAAAGATTGTAGGTTGCAGTTGCTTTGTAATTGTCCCCAAGGCATATTTGTCCTGGGGAGAGGCAGAATTTGCAGGTTAGAACAATCCCCCTATAGTAAAGAGTCATATTTCAGGCCCTTGCTCAGGTCTGGAATGTAATGAGCAAGGAAAATTAGAATTGCGAATAGCAGCTGGTCTCTCACCCTAATATAAAAGAAGTAAGGACAACAAATTAAAACTATATGCCCTATATAAGGTGTTACTATCCAATACATGTTTGTACACACCTATAAACATGTACACATGTGGGTACAACTAACAGACAAAAAAGTATAGGCTCTGTACATTGTTTGGTACTGTTTGCTACCTTTTAATATCAAAACTATCGTAATAACTGAACATTCTCGGAGTACCATGCGATGTTCTGAAAATCTAGATGTCCTTAAAATAATAAAGTGATAAAAAGAGGGAATTATTGTGGACATGGGACTGTGGGAAGGGAAATATGTTCCAGCCAAGATAACAGTCTATTATGAAATTTATTGATACTATTTTTCTCCTAATAGAAATAGACGCTACATATAAAAAGGACTGATTCCGTGAAGAAAGCAATATTGAGTTTGAGGTATATCAAAGTATAATCAATTTTAATATTAGCTATTTAGAATGTTCAATATGTATCAATTAAACATAGTAAGAAATGAGAGACTAAACTTCATAGAAATCATTGCAAAAGACACTTTAAAAATAGTATATCTGTCAACAAAAGAAGATTACAGAATTAATTCTTTTCATAATGGCCATGATACCTCTGAATATATCCAGAGTCCAACTGTTTCTCCCACCCCACTGCCACCACTCTGCTGAGGGCCACAGTCTCTCCCCAGGATTACCCCAGTGGCCTCCCAATTGCTCTCTTGCCTCCCCTACACTCCCTTTCAGCACAGCAGTCAGTGTGATCCTTTCACAAGGACATGAGGCCTCTGCTCAACACCATGCAATGTCTTCCCATTTTCATCAGAAGAAAAGCTAAGTTCCTACAATGACCTATGAAATGCTGCGCGACCTGCCCCAGCCCACACACTTACCACATCTGTGAATTCACTCACTCTGCTCCAGCACACCCTTCACCAGCACATCCCAGACTCAACTCGTCATGCTTCCCACCAAAAGTCCTTGTACGTTCCTGATCTTGAGGAATGGTACCTGTATATCCTCAGACACTGGGTGTTTCACCCATCTCCCATATCTAGGAAGCCACTGTGTCTCTAAGTCTCTCTTAATCTATCCATCTTTTTTTTTAACCATCGTAACTATTTTTTCAGTGTACAGGTCTGTAGTGTTGACTATATGCATACAGTTGTGCAATGGATCTCTAGAACTCTCCCACCTTGCAGAGGTGAAACTCTATATCCATTGAACAACTCCCCCTTTCTCCCTCTCTCATCACGTCACACACTCTACCCCTGATAACTACCATTCTACTTTCTACTTCTTTTGACTACATTCTACTTTATATCTTATATAAGCAGAATCATGCAGTTTTTGTTCCTTTGTGACTGGCTGATTTTACTTATCATAATGTCTTAAACATTCATCTATGTTGTAGCCTGTGACAGGATTTCCTTCTTTTGTAAGGTTGAATAATATTCCTCTGTGTGTGTGTGTGTGTGTGTGTGTGTGTGTATGTGTGTATCACATTTTCTTTACCCATTTCTCTGCTGATAGACATTTAGATTGCTTCCACATCTCGGCTATTGTGAATAATGCTACAATGAACATGCATGTGCAAATATCTTCAAGATCTCCTGAACTCTTAACCATGGGCTCATGCCACTAATTGTTCTTGCTCTAGATGACTGCAATAGCCTGTTTGTTTTCTGACTGGCCCCCATCTAGGATGTTTTCTACCCTGTAGCCAGAATGGTCTTCCTAAATGTATCATTAAAAATCTGATCATGGCACTTCTTTGCTACAAATCCCTCAACGCCTTATTTGCCCCAACAGCCTTTTAGGACAAAACGGAAATTCTTATCTTATACTTAAGGTCTTCCATGATCTGACGCTCATTTCTTACTGCATTTTCACTTAACGGATTTTATGCTCCAGCCAACTGAACAACCTGTAATGCTTCAAATATGTCATGTTCTCCCGTGTCTCCACCTTTTTCCACCCGTTGCTCCTCAAGACTGGGATACATTCCCCCCAGTGTAGTCTGGATCAATGGTTCTTCAAGTGTGATGATCTGGGAAGCAGCAAACAGCATTACCTGGAAACTCTTTAGAAATGCAAATTCTTGACCCTACACCAGATCCACCGAATTAGAAAACACTGTGGTAGGTTCCAGCAATCTGTGTTTTATTTTTTTAATTTTTAATTTTTTAAATTTTTTATTTCCATAGATTTTTGGGGGGAACAGATGGTATTTGGTTCCTTAGTTGTGATGTGTGAGATTTTGGTGCACTCATCACCAAAGCAGTATGAACTGAACCCAATTTGTAGTCTTTTATCCCTCACCTATTATGCTAAGTGAAGTAATTCAGGAATGGAAAACCAAACATTGTATGTTCTCACTCATAAGTGGGAGCTAAGCTATGAGGATGCAAAGGCATAAGAATGATACAATGGACTTTGGTGACTCAGAGGAGGAAGGAGTAAGAAGTGGGTGAGCGCAATCTGTGTTTTCATCAACTCTGTAGTGATTCTAATATAGGATTAAGTTTGAGAACCCTGGTCTCTAGATAATTTACACTCACCCAGCTCTGTTCGCCCCCAGAGGAAGCTTCTGTGACCCTCTCTCACGCTCTGCTGGATTTGGTGCCCTCCCATTTGCTCCCATATCATTGCTCTGCCATGGCATTGATCATTGTATTATCCCTGCTTATTTATTTGCTTGTCTCCTCTTTTAGACTCAAAGTTCCTTGAGAATAAAGACTGTGTTTTATGGTCATTGACTCTCCAATGTCTTCCACAGCACTTAACATACATTAGGAGCTCAAAAGTGTTTATGAATGAGAGACTGAATGAATGGAGAAGTACATTCCTACCTTTAATCACATATGCAAGTATGCTAAATATGCCATACAGTTATTTACCATATGCATTCACAATATATTTACCAAATATCTGCAAAACTTGTGTTATTAGATGAGACTAAATGACTAAATTGAGAATGCATTTTGATTACAGATCACAAGTATGTCCTATCGTAATGGCCCTAATTAGTGTCAAAAAATATATAAACTGCATATTTTAAGTAACGTACGAGTAGACTAATCACATTTTACAGTAAACTAACCTAAGTTTTAACTGGACAGACCTAATTTGCAAGTATGCAACCTAAGCGCCTAAAGGCTAAGTGACTTGAAAAGTCTCTTCAGAGGTCCACAGTAACAGCACAGGAAACAGCACTGTCTTCCTGGCTCCTGGCCTATTATTTCCTCCAAACTCAAAATAACACTGCATTAGCATTTGGCAAGACCTGTGTGTGCACATTTTTCTTAACAGTTTAGAGAAAATTCTGATCCAAGTTCCTCCAGTCAGAATGATGAATTATACACTTTATAGTGCTGCCGAAATTATGATTTCTTTAAATTATGGTTTACGGTGGAAATGCCGATACCAGCTATTCATTAAAAACTTTCTATTTTCCCCTTTATGTCTCTGTCATGTCCCAGACCCATAATTTCTAAAACTACATCTATTCTCTTTGTTGTGGCTCAAGGCTGATACAGTACTTTGGAGTGTAATTGTGTGGGTGCTAACTAAAATGTGGACCCATGATGATTAATTTACAAGGTCTTATATGCTTGCAGCTCTGTCTGGAAGAGGGGTTTTGGCATTACAGCACTCACCCTCTCCCCTCCCCAGACAGAGGGTCATAGAGGAGTTGCTAATTGTCTCAACTAAGCTTCATGTACCAATTTAGTTGACACCTTGCTTCACATTTTCCCATGGCCCACACTCCTTCCCACCAGCATACGAGGCTTTCTGTGGTAGCTTGATGACCTCCTTATCCTCATCACACCTCCTTACTGCCTTCCTAATTTCTCCAGTCTTGTTGAACTGTTTGTATTTTAGCAACAGTTCTATTCTCTCTCACCTGTGGGTCTTTCCATGTGCTCTTTTCACTTGTGGCAGTGCCCTTTGTCATCACCTCTCCATTCCTCCCAGTGTGTCCCCAGATTTTCACTTGGATAATTGCTATTTATCTTTCTGGATTCAGCATTGACAGAACCTTCTCTAGGAAACTTTTACTGTGGAAAGTTTCTCATAGGACTTCTAGAAGATGGAATAATAGTTTCTCTGCTAGGTGGTGCTATAACTGGGGGACCAGTGATACCCAAATATTGATTTCACGGACATAAGCCTGAAATTTCCTCCAAATTTTCAAGGAGGACCCCTGGAACATCTGGAATACTGTAGAAAGGACATCAGCGATGGATGGGAGGTCAATACGGATTCCGCATAACCTTCCTTTCACTCTGGGAATTTTAAATTCCTTTTTCAAGTCAATGAGAAATGTGATCACTAGGCTTTTTGGCCCCCGAGTCTGTGATCTGGGCCAGGCACTTACTGTATACAAAACCAGGACACTCTATCAAATCCCATCAGCGTGCTGTGTGCCTCCTCTAAGTGGAAACCACAAGCCTCCCACCCAACTCACAGTCATATGGAGAGATGCTTCCAGAGACACTTTAGGTGCTTCAGGTGTCTGTGGTAAGATCGCAATGTTGAACATGCGGCTCTCCAGGCGGGTCTGGGCATCGGAGGCACTGGACACCTGAAAAGAAGGTCATCCTGGTGAGCCTCTCATCTTCTATTGGGCAGAGCATGTTAGTACGTGGGTTTTCCCTCTTTTAAGCCAGCTGTCTTTGAATTCTATACGCTCCTGTGTTACAACTCTCATTCTGCCCTTCATATTTTAATATTGATCTTTTACTGATTCATATTTTAATATTGATCTTTTACTGATTCATATTTTTAATATTGATCTTTTACTGATTTCATTTCAAGCAAAGCTGAAAATTCAGGAAAGTATAAATAAGCAATAAAAAATCATCTAGCATTTCACTACCTAGAAATAGTGAATTTTCATATGTTGATATTTAACTTATTTTATATGCACACATATCAATTGCATATTATAATTTTTTACTTACAATACTATGATAGTTTGCTATATCATTAAACATGCTCGAAAACATAATTTTTGAGAACTATATAATGTCTTATTATGAGCATGTAATACGATTTGTATTCCATTTCTTTCATTTTTAACCAGCACAGGTAAGTGATAGGTAAGTAATAAATCTCAGCCTCATCATTGCAGGGCAAGATTAGTAACATTCACAATTAGTGTAATGGTCACAAAATCAACTTTTTCCTGCTGCAAAAACCTGAAGAATGTTGCTTTTTCTATGCAGCTTCTCCCTCCTCATCGGTTACTGGACCGCCCTCTTAAACCTTCTTTCTCTCCATTGTTTGCTAAGTCATGTGTGACATGTGGAGTTGCATTAATTCTATATGGCAGGGGGCTGAGTTCTATCAATTCTGAGAAAAGGAGGCAGGGATAGCAACCCTTTCTCTATGTCTTTAAAAGTTACTCCAACAGAAAGCCTGTCTTCTCTGTCTTTATCTTGATCACATCAGATGCCTGGGATCGAGTCTCAAAATACATGTTTTTAAGGAGATATAGCATCATTGTAAATTATCTTACCAACAATAACTATAATTCACTCATCATCTATTATGGGCTCAGCACTGCATTAGCTACTTTTCAAGGGTTCTCTTACTTAGTATCCACAGAGTAGATATTATTATCCCCTTTTTTAAAGGTGAAGAAACTGAAGGTCAGAAAATTTAAGCAATGGGTCAAAGTCATAAAGCCAACAAGTGGCAGTATTTAACCAGATCAGTCAGGTTTATGATCATTCCGCTGACCAAGATGACTCACTTTGGTAGCTTTAGGAAATTAGAAAAGGGGTGGCGGAGGGGTGGGGTGGTGGAATATATTCTATCTTTTGAAGAAAAAGAACCAAACATTGAATAGGTAGTGAAATGTGGTCATATTACTGAGCAAGTGAATCAATCTAGTAAAGACACTGATAGGAAATGTGTTGGTCTTTTTCGAACCACATTTCCCAAGGCTGTGTCAAAGTGACCTGAATATACCCAAACCAGGGCTCCTTCCCACACCAAAAAATGACTCTGAATGTGCATGCTTTCTTTGCACTATGCCATGCTCTATTTTCTAATCCCACTAGCATTACATATGTCCCAAATCTTAGATGCAAAGTAACAGATGGGATCCATTGATGGCTCATGACAGCACATCAACATTAAAATGGCATTAAATCCATGCAACTCAGCTGGACGTGGTGGCTCACGCCTGTAATCCCAGCACTTTGGGAGGCTGAGGCGGGCGGATCACTTGATGTCAGGAGTTCAAGACCAGCTTGGCCAACATGGTGAAACCCCGTCTCTACTAAAAATACAAAAATTTAGCTGGGCATGGTGGCAGGCACCTGTAATCCCAGCTACTCAGGAGGCTGAGGTAGGAGAATTGCTTGAACCTGGGAGGTAGAGGTTGCGGTGAGCCAAGATTGCACCACTGCACTCCAGCCTGGGCAACTGAGTGAAACTCTGTCTCAAAAAAAAAAAAAAAAAAAAAAAAATCCATGCAACTCATTATACTGCATTTTCTGCTTTAAAGAAAAAAAAACGAAACAGGAAAAGAATTATTAGAACAGGATTTGTTTAAAGTTTGAAATCCTTTAGGAACACTAAAATGATGAATGGGAAAATTTGCTAACCACTTATGTTAGCACCTAGCTCTAGTGTCTATCTCATTTCAAATCAAAATATGAGGTATGCCTATAAAACAATGAGACTTTAGAATAAACATGCCAAAACTTTACATCAGGAGAACATAATCCCAGAGAGTTGTTTCATATTTGCAACAAAGATGCTGTCAGTGTTCAAAATGCATATTTTGGAATGCCTTCAGACAAAGTTTACAAATCATATAGGAACTCTGAGCCCATTATTCCATAATTACTCCCCACTTTAACCCAAAATAATCACCACTCTTTTTCTCACCAGACCTTAGTCTGACTTTTGACTATTTAGCTATATTTTTTAATCCACTTCCAAAAGATGATACACTGCCACTATGGAGGATATTCTAAAGAATATCTCACACACTTTGAAGGCAATTTCACACAGGAGTTCTAAACACATTTTAAGCAAAACGTGTGAAGACTCTGTAAAGGGAACCACTTTGTAAGTAATAATGTTCATTCAATGGATGTCTTCATCCAGTGAGTTTTTTTTAATCATTATTTTTTGTTATTTTATCTTTTATTTATTTATTTTTTTATTTTTTTCCATATATGGCCAATTTATTTTCAATGAAAGTGCCAAATAACTCCAGTGGATAGGGTAGTCTTTTTAATAATAATAATAATAATAAAGTATTTTTTATTATTTTTAAAACTTTATTTGCTTTATTTACTCAGTAACCAAATTACAAAAGCAATCAAATATTATTTTGAGCAGCTACTTAGATTCCCCTTCCAGGGAAGTGCTCCATATTGATTAACATTCTCCTTCCTCACCCTACGAAGGCAGAGGCAGATCTGAGGATTCTAGTTTGCACAGGTGACTTCTTTTGATTGAGGTCTTTGCCTTCATTCTGACTCATTCTTTGATGACTGCTGCAATCCCCAGGTGCTAAAAATGAAAAGTTAACTTGGGCAAAGGGCACCCAATGTTTGCTCACTCATTGGACATTCAATGTGCTCAGGATAATCTCATTTTAATGGTTTCCAAATTTATCTCAACCTGCTCTCTGGAAAAGCACATCTTTTACACAATATAAATTAGTCAGGCGATGAAGATGTACACGCCAGACATCAGAAGCAGAATGGATGATCATTTTAACAAGGTGAGCTGGGTGAGTTCAGCCCCAGCTGGATTCCTAGACAAAGGAAAAGACTCAGACTTTCAGAGGCCCTGACACCGCTTTGGCTGATCCCCATAAACACAGATATTTTCTCTGACACTTTACCAAATTCTTCTTGGTATCCATGCTTAAACACTCTTTCTTATTCACAATTCCTTATTCCTTTGTATTTCTGTATGATTCTTTATTTCCAAATCATGCTCGCCAGAGGTCTGCCTAATTTTATTGATCTTCAAAGAATCAGGTTTTGTATTTGTTTATAATTTCTAGCATTTTATAATTAACCAATTCCTCTGCTTATCTCTACTAATTCCTTCCTTTTGATTTCCTTAGGTTTCCCTTGCGGTTCTCTGGCTTCTTGAGTTAAATATTTTGTCCACGTATTTTAATGCTTTCTTGCTCAATAATAAGAGCTTAAGGCCATCAATTTTCTTCTGAGTACAATTTTGTCCATATGATTTAAGTTTTGATAGGTTATTTCCTCCTCATCAATATTTCTTAAGTGTTTGCTGTTTTGATTTTCTTTAAGGAATTTCCTAGTAATTATTTAAAAGACCATTTAAAATATTCCAAGTGGCCTGAATTTTTGTTTATCCCTTTATTATTAATTTATAATTTATAATTATATTTATAATAGCCAGAGAACATATGAAGTATAATTTTTCTTTTGTTTTCTTTTTTTCTTTTTTTTTTTTTTTGAGAGAGGGTCTCGCTCTGTCATCCAGGCTAGAGTGCAGTGGTGTGATCATGGCCCAGTGCAGCCTCCACCTTCCAGGCTCAAGTGATCCTCCCGCCTAGCTGCCACCATGCCCAGCTAATTTTTGTAATTTTTGTCGAGACAGGGTTTCACCACATTGCCCAAGCTGGTCTCAAACTCCTGGACTGATGCAATCTGCCTGCCTTGGCCTCCCGAGGTGTTGAGATCACAAGCGTGAGCCACCATGCCCAGCCTACGCAGTATAATTCTTGTTCTTTAATCTACTGAAGTTCTCCTTATTATCTGGTATTTGACCGATTTTTACAAATGGTAATAACAAACCCTTATATAATGCTAACTATCTGATATGCAGTATTCGAAGTACTCTATCTGCATTAACTCATTAAATCGTCACAATAATCCTATTTGACAGACAAGGAAAATGAAGCACAGAAGTTTTTCTCAAGTCATTTGCCCAAAGTTGTGTAGCTAGTAAGTGGCAGAACTGACACCTAAACATGTTGAGTTTGGCTATAGGCCCATGATCTTATCACAAGATAGTAAGTGTTCCAAGAACATTGAAAACTGGAAGGTAAGATTTTTTTTTTCTCCATATAGTATTTTTATATTTTAAAGACTTTTTTTCTGAACACTTTGGCCATTATCTAACCTAAATATCTTGGTTGTGGATAACTCTGCTTGTAAAGATACACATATATCTGAACTGACAAATTAAAAAAACTCCTAATGCTATGAATTATATTTTGTAGGGAATTCCACTGATATGGTTTTGCTGTGTCCCCATCCAATTCTTCTCTTGAATCATAGCTCCCATAATTCCCACGTGTTGTAGGAGAGACCCGGTGGGAGATAACAATCACGGGGGCAGTTTCCCCCATACTGTTCTCATGGTAGTGAGTAAGTCTCACAAGATCTTATGGTTTTATAAGGAGTTTCCCTTTTCACTTGGCTCTCATTCTGTCTTGCCTCCCGCCACGTAAGAGGTGCCTTTCGCTTTCCACCGTGATTGTGAGGCCTCTCCAGCCACATGGAACTGTGAGTCCATTAAATCTCTTTTTCTTTGTAAATTACCCAGTCTCGGGTATGTCTTTATCAGCAGCATGAAAACGGACTAACACATCCCCCAAGTGTGATTTCCTGTCAACTGCAGAAAATTACTCAAGTTGATTATAAATAAGAGTGATTGGATTATTGGATTCATCAGACTTCAGAAAAGTCAGGAAGCAGAGGGTACCTCGAAGCGGAAGGAGTCGCTCTGGGCTGGGGCTCCTGAGTGCCTGTACCATACGATGCCTTCATTGATATCCTGCTGGGTGAAGGTGCTGGTAGGGGTAGCCGTCCTCCCATCAGGCAGGTGCTGCCCTTCATCTGCAGGGCTGTCTGCAGGCATATTCACTAGAAGGACCACCTCCCCTAGGAAGGCACAGGCCACACAGTTAGTGAGGGTCCCTAGGAAAAGTCAAAGCCCTTACCTCCTTTCCTACTACTCATTTTTTTTTTAAACTAGAAAGAAATGATGTACTTCTTTATTTTTGTCTAAGGTGAAGGAGAGGATGTTAACACATAATTCAATGGACAGTATTGAATCCACCTTTAGAAACAGAATTCTCAGGCTTTCTGCTAAAAGAACTAAAAGTCATTCAAGGACAATTCATGTATGAAGTTACTGACTTATTATCTATTAAAAATTACATAAGGAGAGCCAGATAGTAGCAAATACTATAGGCAAATACTCAGATACTGGGCATTGAATGGATTCATTTCTATGCACAACTTTCTATGTAACAGAAAATGTTTTCCAGCCAGGAAGTTTTTGCTGAAAACATAATGGGAAATTAGAAACAATTCAGTGGAAAATTTTCATGAGAGAATTTTGTCCAATGATAGTAATACAGGTTCAATTTCTCTTATCTGAAATTCTTAGGACCAGAAGTGTTTCAGATTTCTGATTTTTGAATATTTGCATATACACAACGAGGCATATTGGATTCAGAACCCAAGTCTAAACATGAAACTCATTTATGTTTTATATACGCCTTACACACATAGCCTGAAGGTAATTTTATATAATGTTTAAAAATAAATTTTGTGCATGAAACAAGTTTTGGCTGTAACCTTTCACATAAGGTCAGGGGTAGAATTTTCCACTTGTGGCATCATGTCAGTGCTTTCAAAGTTATGGATTTTGGAGCATTTCAGATTTCAGATTTTTGGATTAGGGATGCTCAACTTGTAATAGCTAACAGTGGAAGACATGGCAGGCACCCCACTATATCCTATGTGGTGATTCAAACCCAGCTCCATTGCTTCCAGCTGAGTGAGCTTCCTTAAGCTCCATAAGCCTTTGTTCCTCATTCGTAAAAAGAAAATAATAGTATATGCTTTACAGGTGCTTAAAAATAATGTTGGTCATCTTTCTTGACATAGTTTGGCTGTGTCCCTACCCAAATCTCAACTTGAATTGTATCTCCCAGAAATCCCACATATTGTAGGAGGGACCCAGGGGGAGGTAATTGAATCATGGGGGCTGGTCTTTCCCATGCTATTCTCCTGATAATAAATAAGTCTCACGAGATCTGATGGGTTTATCAGGGGTTTCCACTTTTGCCTCTTCCTCGTTTTCTCTTGCTGCCACCATGTAAGAAGTGCCTTTCTCCTCCTGCCATGATTCTGAGGCCTCCCCAGCCATGTGGAACTGTGAGTCCAATTAAACCTCTTTCTCTTCCCAGTCTTAGGTATGTCTTTATCAGCAGTGTGAAAACGGACTAATACACTTCTCATTAATTCTATTTAATTATTCTGAATGATGCCATTATTGTCTTCATTTTACAGATGAAGGTCTTTAGGTTCAGAGTTTAATAACATTAGAAGTTACACAAATGTTAAGTTGATGAGCTGGGATTTGAATCTGATCATGAAGCTGGTCATGAAGCTCTGTTACCAATCATCATTATTTTGCGAACATGTACCAGTATTTACACTGCTAAATAACTTATCATGTTTTCTCCTCCTTCATTCTTTAAACTTTACTGGAACTGAGGCAAGGAAATCTAAATCTAAAGACCACCATCACCAGCAATCTGTTTGTACTGCTTGTTCTTCACCTAAAGCACCTTCACCTTCACCTACTATCTTCTTAAAGTGAGACTGAAAATACAGAGGTATTATAGAAACAATTAAAATTTCACAGGAGACTATGCCTTCAATTGAAGACCAAACAGAAGAATGGATGAACTGCTGCAAGCGGAAGCTATATGCTCATGAAAATGCATGTAACAATAAATCTGAAAGAAGCCACCCTAGCACTCTGATAGTGGGAGGGAGAGGGTGAGGAAGAGGGAGAGAGAAAGAGAGACAGACAGATAGAGTGTCAATTTTTAAAATATTCTACAGGAGAATACTCGAATCTTAATACACTAGACAATAGACATATTGGGCAATTGATGGCACATTTGATTACCCTAGAGAAATTTGTTTTCTTACTCAATGCAGACACTCATTCTAATATTTATATGCACTAAATTCAAGTTTAGAACAAGCATAATATTCTGGATGGTAATGAAACACCAAAATAAGAGAGAAACATGACTACACTACTCTTTATATAATCATATGTAGAATCAACTCACTGTAGTTTTCTTCCTTATATAACTTATCTGTACTCAAGTAGAAAAAATTACATTACCTTTCTCTCCCTGGTTCAACTTCCATTCCTAAGATGCTGTCAATAAACATAGATTTCTAGGATGTGGACTGTTTATGAATGTGAGTACAGTTGCAAAATATTGTGAAAGAAAATTTCCACAATGAAAATGTGGAGAGTAGGAAACATTCAAATGCTGATTTCCTAGTTATTCTGCTTTTATGATAAAAAAGCAAAGCAGAATTTTCCTAATAAGCCCTAATGAAACAAACCTAAATTTTTATGTAAAAAATCACTTTCATGTCATACAGATTAACAGGAATCGTAAGATATTTGCTAATCCCATTAATTTTAACTCAATAAATAGTCATTGAGTACCCATTAGGTACTAATGACTGTGGTAGGCCCTTCAGGAATGGAGGGATTCAAAGCTAGGCAACATGCAGCTCCTACCCCAAAGATTAGCCCCATAAGCAACTGGGAGTCACTGTGGGTTTTCCAGTAGGTGAATGACATGAATTGATTTAGAACACACAACATGTGGTCAGAATATAGAAAGCCTATAAGAGTTGAAAGTCTTGTTAAAGGGGCTGGACTTCATTCTATAAAAGTGGTAACAACAGTAGCTAACATTTATATAGATGGTTTGACCAATTATAAGACTACTGACAAATCCAGAGGAGAGATGGGAACCTGAACTAAGACAACAGAGGTGGGACTGTAAAGAAACACAGATGCAAGAGTAACTGAGGAAGTGGGAGCAGTGGAACTTGACAAATGTTCCTGTGAAGGATGACAGAGGAAGGCATCAATGAGAATCACCTATTGGGATGGATGACTGGATGCCACTACTAGCCATCAATCATACAGAAGGAGGAGGGGCTTGGAGGGAAGATGAAGGATTCAGTACCGGACATGCTGAATACAGGTGACTTTGTGACAAGTCCATGAGTGGACAAGGAGAAATATCAACCTATTGTGGGATTCTCTGCAGAGGGGTGAGAGCTAACCTTTTTTTTTTTGTAGTACCTGACCTATGCTTTAATCATAATATGACTACAAAAAGATAATATTTTAAACATGAAAACCCAAGTTTAAAAAAAAGAAAATGGTCTCTGTTGGGGATTTCCTTTATACTGAAGTCTATATTTTAACCAATAATTTTGAAGGGAAGATTTAGTAGGTATTAAGAATTGGAATATCATTTGAATTCCATGAATTATTTTGAGATTGAGATCATGCATATTAACGTATCTTACATTATGATAAATAATTTGGAATTGCCAATGCATTAGGTTAAATCAGATTCTCCTTCAAATGATTCTCAAGTTACTTCATTAAAACCATCTCATCATATCTACTCTCAAATCTAAGTAAGTAGCTACGGATACAAGTATTAATCAAGTTGTCTAAATTTATACAGATACTCCTTGAGTTCCAGTGGTTTGACTTATAATTTTTTGAAGTTAAAATGGTGCAAAACCATTGTTTTTCCCTTTCAGTACAGTAGTTAATAAGTTACATGAGATATTTAACAATTATAAAACATGCTTTATGTTAGATGATTTACCTAACTCTAGGCTAATGTAAATATTCTGGGCACATTTAAGGTAGGCTAGGCTAAGCTATGATGTTCGGTAGGTTAGGTGTATTAAATGTATTTTCAATTAACGATATTTTCAACTTATGATGAGTTTAACAGGGTGTAAGTTGAGGAACGTTTGTATCTGAAAACGGTGGTGAGTCTGCAAGTGGTTAAACTCAGGTCCTTCATGCACGTACTATACAAAAAATTTACATTTGGTTCTGTTTCAAGGCGTCAGCTCTTCACAAAAAGCCCAAAGTCCATTTTGAACTTTCTTAAGTGATAAGGGAGTACAAGGTAAAGTCTTCACAAATTTACGTAACTGGGACTGATAGATGCAAGCAGATTTGTATTAAGTGGACTTCTAGTTCCCACCACCAATTTCACTCTTGAATGGTTTCTAGGTAACATGATTAGATTATTACTAATGGGGGCTCTGGATACACGGAAAGATCATGTTCATAGGAAGAAGTTAATTAAAAGAGTTACAGCAGGAAAGCATCACAATAAAGCCTATGTGATATTTATCAAACTGAAATGGCAAATTTTTATCTGCTTAAAAAACATTTAATTCAGCATTGTTTTGTTTAAGACTTAATGGAATATTGGGTTGTTTCTAGGAAATTTGGGGGCTTAATTTTTTGTCTTTTACTGATGAAGATAAAGGTAGAGAATTTAATACATCAAAAGAGTCATAGATTTTTAGAGATGAAAAGGACTTTAAAAATATCTAGCTTAAAATCAGTAGTTGAAAGTACGATGAGAACAGGAAACTTACTAATTACAAATGGAAAAATAGTAACTTTAGAGTGGAAAAATCTGGTAGACGCCACTTTAACCAAGTGATCAAAGTTAACATCACCTGTCATAAGATGTAGTGAGATTATCCTGATGATGCACTGAGAAAGGGGGAAAAGCACAACCTTAACCCAATCATGAGAAATCATCCTCAGACTAACACAAATTGACTGACAGTCTACAAATATCTGACCAGCACTCTTCAAAGGAGTCAGTGCCATAAAAGATAAGGACGGAGGAAGTGTGTGTCACAGATTGGAGGAGACCAAGGAGACATGGCAAATAGGTGTAATTTGAGATGCTGGATTGGGTCATAGAAAGGGCATTGATGGGAAAACTGGCAAAATTTGAATAAGGCCTACGAATTGATTAATAGTATCATATCAGTGTTAATTTCTTAGTTTCAATAATTGTTCTATAGTTATAAGATGTTAACATTAGGGGAGGATAAGGGTATTCAAGAGCTTTTGTACTATTTTTGCAACTTTTTAGTCTAAATGTTTTTAAAAAAAATTTTTTTTTTAATTATACTTTAGGTTTTAGGGTACATGTGCACAATGTGCAGGTTTGTTACATATGTATCCATGTGCCATGTTGTTTTAATGATTTAGCCTAACTTCTCAGAGAAACCTATGGCACAAGACCTTATACCTGCCTTTTTCAAGGTTACATAGCTATAACAAATGACATCTCAGCTAGACTGACTGTTTTATAATTATAATACCAATTCTCGATTAGATGGCTTTTCGATGTCTTTGTGGACATTGGAATTATTTTTAAATTAAATAAAAGTTAATTTTTTTCCTCCCTACAGAAAATATATAACTAAAAAAATCTGATAGCCCAGAGGAAAAACAGATTATTCTTCCTCTGCTATTTAGTATGCCAAGTGAGTTTTTACTTTTAATGACTATAATTTTCATTTTCACATGATCAATTTAGTTATTTTAAAAAATCTACCTGTTCCTTTATTTTTGTATCATGTTGTTATCTCTACACAGTTTCAATTCCTTCTTTTATGTCTTTAAATCATTTTAAATCTGCTTATTTTATAGTTTTTATAAGACTGTTACTTTATTTGAAATTCTTGGGGTTTTAATATTCTTGCTCGTTTTGTTTATGGTACTACAGACTGTTTCCTCCCATATTCCATAATTTTAAATTCTGAGCTTTGGTGGTTGCTTCTGAGAATCCCGTGTAGCCTAGCAGAGAGTGGGCCTTCTGTGGTAGTGTCTATTAGTTTCAATAAAGAACCCAAGACGTATCATTGGCCTGAGATTGATTTTCATAAAATACCTCAGCTTCAGGTTTCTTAGACAAGACACATAGTCTAATTTAACCCAAGATTTACCGGAGAAATAGGCCTAAAGTTCTGAATTTTCACCAGGATTTTTTTGTTTTTTTCTACTCTGACTCCAAGAAAGAGGCAGATTTCTCTGCCATGTCTCTGTGCTGATGAGCTCTGTCCCTTTAATTGAAGGCATGTCCTTCCAGAGTCCTGGCTTTATGCAGCATCTTAATTCCAATGCTCTGTCTCTGCATGGACATTAAGTACCAAGCCCCTGGTTACTGAGACATTCACAACCCCTTTCGGAGAAGCTATGCTATTAAGCTCATGCAATAACTGGTCTTCAGTGCCTTCTTTGTTGCTGGCACCCGGAGATTTCTCTCTATCCTTCGGAAGTCAGCTACGAACACCTTATAATCCTTGTTATATTTTATCCAGCATTTCTGGGTGATGATAATGGTAAATTTCTCAGGTTTTCATATTTGACTATCTTGCTGGAAGTAGAAGTAACACTGGAGAACGCTGAAAAATGTTTTCATGTAATTTTTTTTAAGTCTCATTAAGAAGTCTAGTGATATTCTAAAAGACATATAAGGCAGAGTTTGAGAGCCTGACCTTTGAAATTAAACTGACATATATTAGTTAAGTGACTTGCAGCAAGCTACTTTACCCAGTATTTTTACCTACAAAATGAAGTTGTTTTAAAACTTAAGTTTTAGGTGTTATATATAACGTGTTTATAAACTTTAGTACACTACCTAGTAAATGTGTTGAGTGTGATAGCTATCATGATTATTCTGTTTTTAGAGGGGATTTGTAAGGTATTAGAAAGCTCAGTTCATTGGAATTGCAATCTTGCCACATGGCACTATACAGTAGCAAACCCTAGACTGCTGAATGCAACGATGAAACCATGACAAAGGAAAAAATAGTTACCAAATTGGGGGTAGTCTTGTGTAATCTTGTAGATGATTTCTTCAGCACTGGCACCAGGAGCCTCAGCCTGTAAGATTCTGTTGGTGATCTGCAGCATCCCCCCTTCTGGAACCCACACCATGGAATTAGCCACAAGCTGAAGACTCCTATCATTCTGAAATAAAAATAAAATGCAGAATTAGGTCCAAGCAAAGTAAGAATATATCAATTCTTAAACACATAAGTTATCCAGTTCTGTTGTTGTTAAAGATCATCTAATAAGACAGAGAGAGATCCACAGCTTCAGAGTCACTCTACAGACTTCGTATTATGTGTAGACATGCATATTTATCTATATATTTACATATGTATATATCCTGCTTTTTCTTTTAGTTTATCATGAACCAACAACTTATTTAGAAAGACTAAGTCTCTCCATTTCTTTCTTTCATCTATCCATCAACCTGTTTTTCTATCCTCTCCACCCACCCATATTTAAGAATTATTCATTAAGTGCCTATTATATGACAGCTCCATTTTAAAGGCCTGATATATACAAGATGTCTGAAGCAAAACCTTAATGTCAGAACTTACAGTCTAGTGAGAGAGATAGACACATAAATAATTAGGATGCTTCACGATTAATGCTCTATAAGAAGCTTGAGCAGGGAGCTGTGGGAGAATAGAGGAAGGAAGCCTCAGGAAGATTTTCCTAAGAAAAATAATTTCATTTTGAATAATAAAAAAATTGGATTTCTAAGTAGAGACATGGTGAAACATATTCCAGACAGAGGGCCCAGCTTAAGCGAAAGCAAAGATGTAAGACAATGCACTGTATATTTCATAAAATGCCCAAGTGTCTGGTGCCAGCAGGGCTCAGAGAGCCAGGTGGGGGAGTAGATAAAAAGTGACACTGTCTTATGGAAGGTTAGTAGAAGATAAAAGCTATGCTAAAAGTCTCAATTCAACTCATAGGCACTGGAAAGTCAACATGAGTCTCCAGGGAAGAAAATGGGATGATCAGATCTAGGTTTCAGAAAGACAGGCTCCAATGGCAGGAGATGGAAGTGACTAGCACTGAGATAAATCTAGAGCCAAAGATACCATTTAATGGCTCAGGGGAGAGAAAATGAGGGCCTATGAGAGGGTAATTGCAGTGGTAAATCCAATGGTAAATTCATCGTAGACAGCAAGAGATTCTAGAAGCACCACAGAAGCAGAACTGACAGGACCTGATGGCCAATTGAAAGTGAAGCAACAACAGTTAGGAGTAGCTGGCTGGAAGGAATCACCTATTCAGCACTCCTGAGAAGGCAATCATTTTAATTACTAAAGCTAATATCATTAAAAGTGCTGCCATTCCTGCTTTGCAAGGCACACACCCTCTTCCAAAGCCTCATAATTGACATTTTCCACAGAATGAGACTAGGGAGGCTGCCAGTGTTCTGTTTTCAAACTTCAAAAATTAACAAGTCTGATATTTTAACATAGGGTATTTTAGAAGGGATGGTTTTCTATATTATTATTGCTTTCAAATATGCCAATAAATGGAACAGAGCAAACACCACTCCCAGGAGAAGAATACTCTGAAGAGAAAACAACATCTATTCTTTTGCTCACCTGGCCCTTGAGCATCTCACCTCTCAGGAGTCAGTGATGGCTACTGTCATCATATATACACCAGGAAGCTGAGTCAAACAGTGCCCACGAGAACAGCAGCAAAGGCACTTTCTAACCTGATTGGTGCTTGGGGCAAAATCCCAGAGAATATTCTCCTTTCTCAATTGACATAGCATATTATTTATAAAACATCAAAAACGTATAAAAAATTTTTGTATATAATCACCAGGATTCTGAGGGAAAAGGCTCTATTAACTCAGCAGTCTTGTATACCATGATATACTTGGGCCCAGGTTTTTTTTGAGACAGAATTTTGCTCTTGTTGCCCAGGTTGGAGTGCAATTGCATGAACTTGGCTCACCACAACCTCCGCCTCTCAGGTTCAAACAATTCCCCTGACTCAGCCTCCTGAGTAGCTGGGATTATAGGCGCCTACCACCATGCCTGGCTAATTATTGTATTTTTAGTAAAGACGGGGTTTCACCATGTTGGCCAGGCTGGTCTCGAACTCCTGACCTTGTGATCTGCCTGCCTCAGCCTCCCAAAGTGTTGGGATTACAGGCATGAGCCACCATGCCCGGCCCAGGTTTCTTAATTGTTAGAAATCTTTCTAATAGCAGCAGCCTACTGAACTTTGATTTTGGTTATGGAGACCAGTCATATGCCAACAACCACTTTATTAGACTGAGTATGCAACATGGTTTTTTCAGATTCTAAGCAAGTAGGCAGTGTGACATGAATACATGTTCCCAGATGGCTTGCCCTCTATATCTCCATCTTGGCTATACTTATCAACACAATTCTCTATAATTCCTGTGTGAGTGTAACTTTTAAGACAATACACCTTGTGACTCAGTGTGCAGAGACTAGCAGCCCCTGGAAGCTCATTAAGATGTTCAGAATCTCAGGTCCCACCACGGACTTTCTGAATCAGAATCTGTACTTTGAAAAGATCCCCAGAAACTGTGCAGACATACGAAGGCATGAAAAGCACGGTCCAAGGTAGAGATCACAATGGTTCTAGAGTGGGTCTCCTGAAGGTTCACAGCTGAGCCTTTTAGAATATTTATGTCTATAACAGGGTAATACATATGCCTCCATTTCTGAATGATTTTTTTGCAGTATATAAGGAGAAACAGATAACACTAAGAAAAAGAAGTATAATTCTTGGAAATCAGCAAGATGGCAGAGTAAGAGGTTCCAGCTCTAAAACCTGCACAGAACACTAATTTTCACAACCATCTGCAGATGACAATACCTTCATAGGAGCCTGGGATCTAGCTGAAAGTTTCCAGTACCCCAGTGGAATAAAAAAAAAATCAACAATAGATGCATTGAAGAGGGTAAGAAACACAGTTTCATTTTACCCTAATACTCTCCTCCAAGTACACACAACTCAAGGCCAAGAGAGACCACTTCAGCCCATAATTTCTCCTACAGAGGAAAGTAAGATTGAAGTGAGTGCCCAGCTTCCCCAGCCTTGTGGGATGCTGCCTAAGTGATCCATTTCTGTCTCACCCCATCCAGAACACTGAGGGGATTAATATGTCTTCACAGCTGTCTAGGGACAGTAAGGAACAGGGAAGAGAAGCAGAAGCTTACAGTAACCATTGTGTGGATCTCAAAAAACAGCTGCAGATCATACTAACTAGCTAATGGGCTCCACCAAGAGCCATGCTCACAAATCCTGTAAGATACCTCACCTGCAGATACACACACAAGCAAGTACCCCATGACTCCATGCACCCCCTCCCATAGCCAGCACCCCACACTCCCCTGAAGAGAGTACATTCAGGCTCTTCAGATGGTGCACATGAGCCCATGCAGACAGCAAACATACACATCAACAGTCCCCTGACTCTGCTGAACTGGGTAGAAGGCATGCAACCTTGATTACTTCAGGAAACTGACATGAGGAAAATAAAGGCTCTCAGCAGCCTGCTTGATGGTGCAGGATCAACAGAAGGCACAAAATCGTAAGACTTCCCCTGAAGGGGGAACAAGAGGAGTGAAACAGGCACATCCAGAGAAAAAGTTTGAGAAAGCCTTCAGATCTTTAGTTTGGTTGACTAGTAAAGGTCTTTCTCTCCCAAACCCAGGCAGTAAAGGCTGGAGTAGGTAACCACTTTTTCAAATGCAAACACAGCTATGCAAGCCTTCAAGAAACATAAAAAGGAAACTAAGAAAACATGATACCACCCAAGGAACAAAATAAAGCTCCAGTGGCTGACCCCAAAGAAATGAAGATTTATGAACTGCCTGACAAATAATTCAAAATAATCATCTTAAAGAAGAACAGTGGACATCTTAAAGAAGCACAGTGGACATCTTAAAGAAGCACAACAATCTTAAAGAAAAGTAGATGACTAAACAAAGTCAAGAAAACCACACATAAACAAAATTAAAGGTTTGACAAAAGACAGAAATCATAAAAAGAACAAATCAAATTCCAGAGCTGAATAATACAATGATTGAACTGAAAAATTTAATAGAACACTTCAACAGCAAGCTCCATCAAAAAGAAGAATGAATCCATGAACTCAAAAGACAGATCATTTGAAACTATCCAGTCAGAGGAATAATAACAACAAAAAGAAAAAAGAAAGAACAAAGTTTACTGAACTTATGGGACACCATCAAATAAACCAATATAACCTATTATGGAAATTCCAAATGAAGCAGAGAAAGGGCAAAGGGCAAAAAGCTTATTTAAAGAAATAACAGAAAACTTTCCAAATCTGTAAAGAGAAAGAAACATCCAGATCCATGAAGCCCACAGAAACTCCAAATAGACTGAACATAAAGAAGTAATCACCAAGACACATTATAATCAAATTCTCAAAAGTTAATCACAAAGAATTGTGATTTGTGATTTGAAAGCCACAAGAGAAAAGTGACTTGTCACATACAAGGGAATCTTATAAGACAATCAGTGGATTGCTCAGCAGAAACCTTGTCATTTTCTGACAGAATGAGATGATATATTCAAAACACTTAGAGAAAGAACTGCCAATCAAGAATACTTTACCAGGCAAAGCTGTCATTCAGAAATGAAGGAGAGAGAAAGCCTTTCCCAGACAAAGGCTGAGGGAGTTTGTTACCACTAAAGTCCTGTCTTACAAGAAATGCTAAAGGAAATTCTTCAAGTTGAAATGAAAGGACATTAATTAGCAACATGAAAACACATTAAAGTATAAAACTCACTGGAAAAGCTAAGAATATAATCAAAGTGAGAATAACACTGTAATGGTGATATGTAAGTCAGTTTTAACTCTAGTATAAAAGTTAGAAGAAAATGTATTAGAAGTTACTATAACTATAAATTTTTTAAATGAACACATGATATAAAAAGATATAAATTGTGATTCCAGTAACATAAAATGGTGAGGGCCAGGGAGAAGTAAACAGTTTTGTATGCAATTGGAGATAAATTAGTCATCTTAAAATAGACTACTATAAGATATTTTATGTAACCCTTATGGCAATCATGAAGAACAAACCTGCAGTAGATACGCAAAAAATAAAGAGAAATAAATAAAAACATACTGCTACAAAAAAAAAATCATCAAATCACAAAGGCAAACAGCAAGAGAGACAGAAAGGAAGAGAGGAACTACAAAACAGTCAGAAAACAACGAAATGGCAATAGGTAAGTCCTTACCTATCAACAATTAAATGTAAACGGATTAAATTTCCAATAAAAAAACATAGAGTGGCTGAACGGACAGAAAGCATGATCCAACTATAAACTGCCTATAAAGAGATTCACTTTAGCTTTAGGGAGACATATAGGCTGAAAGTGAAAGGATGGAAAAATACATACCATGCAAATAAAAACCAAAAGAGAACAGAGATGCCTATATTTATATCAGGCAAAATAGCTTTGAAGTCAAAAAACATCACAAGAGACAAAGAAGATATTATATAATGTTAAAGAGGTTAATCCATCTAGCAGATATAATAATTGTAAATATATATGCACATAACATTAGCACACCTAGATACATCAAGCAAATGTTAACAGAACTGAAGGGAGAAATAAAAAGCAATGCAATAATGGTAGGGGACTTCAATATCCGACTTCCAACAATAGATCATCCAGATAGAAAATCAATGAAGAAACCGAGGACTTGAATAACACTATGGAACAAATGGACCTAGCAGACATATATAGAATATTACATATAACAGCAGCAGAATTCATATTCTTCTCAAGCACATATGGAACATTCTCCAGTTAGAACAAATGTTAAACCACAAAAGATGTCTTAATAATTTAAGAACACTGAAATCCTATCAAGTATCTTCTTTGGCCATCCCAGCCAGAGCAATTAGGCAAGAGAAAGAAACAAAATGTATCCAAATTGGAAAGGAAGAAGTTAAACTGTCTGTATTTACAGACACCATGATATTATATGTAGAAAACCCTAAAGATTCCACCAAAAGACTGTTAGGACTAATAAACAAATTCAGTAAAATAAAACCGACATGCAATATGTGTTTCCATATACTAGCAATAAACTCTTTGAAAAACAAATTAAAGAAAGCAATCTTATTTATAATAGCATCAAAAGAATAAAATAGTTAGAAATAAATTTAACCAAGAAGGTGAAAGATATGCCATTGAAAGCTATAAAATATTGGTGAAAGAAATTGAATAAGACACAAATAAATGCAAATATATCCCAAGTTTATAAATTGGAAGAATTAATATTATTAAAATGTCCATACTACCCAAAGCAATCCACAGATTTCATGCCATCTCTGTCAAAATTCCAATAGCATTTTACACAGAAACAGAAAAACAAATCCTAAAATTCATATGGAACCACAAAAATCCCCAAACAGCCAAAGCAACCTTGAGCAAGAACAAAGCTGGTGGCCTCACACTTTCTAATTCCAAATTACATTACAAAGTTATAGTAATTAAAACATTATAGTACTGGAATAAGAACAAATACATAGACCAGTGGAACAGAATAAGGAGCCCAGAAATAAATCCACACATTTATGACCAACTATTCTTCAACAAGATGCAAAGAATATGAAATAAAGAAAGGAGAAAAGAATAGTCTCTTCAATAAATAGTGTTGGGATAATTGGATATCCCATGCAAAGGAATGAAATTACATCATACACAAAAATCAACTCAAAATGGGTTAAAGACTTAAACAGAAGACCTGAAACTGTGAAAGACCTAGAAGAAAACATAGGGGAAAATCTCCTTGATATAGGTCTTGGCAACTATTTTTTGGATATGGCACTGAAGTCACGGGAAATAAAAGCAAAAATAAACAAGCAGGATTATGTCAAACTAAAAAGCATCTGCAGAGCAAGGGAAACAATCAACAAAATGAAAAGGCAACCTATGGAATGGGAGAAAATAATTGCAAAACCAATATCTCATAAGAGGTTAATAATCAAAATATATAAGAAACTCCTACAACTCAAAAGCAAAAAAATTCAAATAATTTAAAAATGGGGAAAAAACCTAAATAGGTATTTCTCCAAAGAAGGCATATAAATGCCTAACAGGTATATGAAAAGCATACATAATCATGAGAAAAAGGCAAAGCAAAACTACCTCATACTTGTCAGGATGGCTTAAAAAAAGGTTAGAGAGGATTTGGAGAAAAGGGAATCCTGATACATTGGTGGGAGGAAAGTACATTGGTACAGCTACTATGCAGGCTCCTCAAAAACTTAAAAACAAACTATCATATGATCTGCAATCACACCTCTGGATATACATCCAAAGTAAATGAAATCAGTATGTTGAAGAGATATCTGCACTTCCACGTTCATTGTAGTATTATTCACAATAGACAAGATACAGGATCGACCTAAGTGTCAATCAATGGATAAATGAATATATAGTGGAATATTATTCAGCCTTAAAAGTGAAGGAAATCCTGCTATTTGCACAATATGGAAGAAACTGGAAGACATTATGCCAGGCAAAATAAGCCAGACACAGAAAGACAGTAACCTGCATGATCTTGCTTATATGTGGAATCTGAAATAGCCAAACTCATAAAAGCAGATAGTAGAATGGCAGTTGCAAGGGGCTGGGAGAAAGGGGAAATGGGGAGATGGATGGTCAAAACATACAAAGTTTCAGTTAAAATAGACTATTATAAGATATTTTATGTAACCCCTATGGTAATTACGAAGAAAAACCTGCAGTAGATACACAAAGGATAAGTAAGTCCTGAAGACCTACTATATAGCATAGTGCCTATGACTATCAATACCATATAGTATATTTAAAATGTGCTAAGATAGTAGAGCTTATGTTACCACAAAAAATAAGTAAATAAATACATAAAATTAGTAAACAAAGCAGGAGAAAACTTTATGAGGTTAGGAATATGTCAAAGACCTGGATAGTGGTGATGCTTCCATGTCTATATAGTTATCCTCAAACTCAAGTTGTATGCATTAAATATGTAGAGCTTTTTACATGTCAATCATTCCTCAATAAAGTAGGGTTTTTTAAAAAAACAGAAAAAAGGAAGAAGCATGAATCTTCCCACTCATCATGATGAATATGTTTGTTTCTTATTGTTTTCTTTTGGAGAGGGTCCAGGGAAGATTCAAGAAGAGATGGATAGAACGGTATATATCATCTTTTCTACATTTAAGGTGTCCAAAAAGCCAAATTTTAACCTAATTTCCCCAATGGTTCTGACATTCTGAATTTTTTTTATCTCCTCATATGTTTTTTTCTGTACATAATGTATATATCCATGCCAGTTCAAGAAATTAGTTATATTACCAACTGAAGAATCTGCCCAGTAATGTTTTATAGACCCTCCAGAGGACCACATTAGCAGGCAATAAAATCCCAAAAAGTAAAACTGGGGGCATGATTAAAACAGTGCTTTAAATTAAATAGTTCTTCTAATTCATTTCATAGAACAATAGGCATGTAGAAATGGTAATAAAGCTTAGCCATTCCATATCATATTACAAATAAAAATATTAACGTTACAAACTAGAAATAATGTCATAAGCCTCCATCTTTTGGAGAAAAAAAATCTCACAAACACAACGAAAACTTCCCCCCAAAATTAAAGGTTGAGTCATAAATGAAGAAGCGTTAGCTGAAATGATAATGTACTCTAACCCCAGGCCAAAATATTCAAGATAAAAGTTTTAAACCTCACTAAATAGAAAATGACTAACGTTGAACGTAACAGTGACCTTATAATTTTACCTGTTCTGTAAAAAAATACCCTAATTTGCAATAGCTCATTTATACCATAGCCATTAAAATTTAATCTCATAGGACACTGTGGAAAAGATCATGTGGGGTGGTGTGGTGAAATTTACCAGCATAAAGAAAGCGGGAAAGATAATTGGACTGTTTCTGTGTTTGTCAACATGTGTATGAGCCCCAGAAGCTTGCTTTCAGGTCAAGAATATAGAACCTTTGTTCCATGTAGATTTCAACCAGTATATGTATATTTAAGGAAACATTTTCTGATTATGCACCTTATGAGACACTGAATTGAAAAAGCTAATCAAACCCCCCCCAAAAGGTGAAACCCTCATATATAGCAAGAATTTAGTTATTTATGATATAGGCTCTTACTCATAAGAAATAGACATTTTTATGCCATTGATATTTGTAATTCTCATAAATGTCACGATTATCAAACCAACTGTGTCCCTGAAAGACAAAAAATGAGAGGTAGGCATTAATGAAATTGAGGGAAAAAACCACAGGGCTATTTATCTGTACACAGGCCTTACCACAAATAAACAGCCAGAGAGGACTCTCAGCAATAGAATTTTCCATCCAGTTCCTAGCATGACACTTGGGGACTTTTGACATTAAAGCATTACCCAGTTGCAGAAAATACTGCTCAAAGAATAACAAAGAAGTTTGGAAAGATCATCAGATGTATTGCCAGAGTGGAAAAAAAAGGCATGATTTCCAGAGGTATCTTAATTAATGACAAAGAAGACAATTCCTTGAAACCCCAGCAGTAGACAGAAGCCCACCAGTAAGTATGACTTTCCCTGTCCACATTTTAGCCCTTATTAAATGTCAAATTGCTTTAGAATCATATCTGCAGCAGGCTTGGGTTTAGTAATCCCCCCAATTAATGAAAGCCTGTTCAGCAACGCATTCTTTATTACTTTTTAATCTGTTTTAATTCTTTTGCCTCCTTCCCCCAACAGAACATGTTTCAACATCAGTCCTGGTTATATTTTCTCCTCAGCAACTCAGTATAAGGCTGGAGGTGGCAGTCAAGTTTATTCACTATCAGGCCAAAGATAAAAACTTAAGTTTGGGGGAAGTGATGTGGAACTTGGAAAACAAGGGTTGAACTGACAGCTCCTCTACCCATTCTCAGGTGGGCTCTCGCAGAGGTGCCCCAAGGGCTTCTCATCTGATGCAAGAGATGAATTGGAAGGCAGGAACACAGGCACCAGCCTCACTCAAGCCATTGCATCCATCCAAAAAAAACACAAAAAATGTACTGAACTCCTACAACGTGCTCTGCTCAGGGGAGTAAGACTAGAATAGTCCCTGTTCACACAGAGCTTCCTTTTTCTATCCCTCCCTAGTCACCTTGGCAGGTTGTGTTTTCTGTTGAATGATACTAGGATTAATTCGTACATTTATTCACTAGGAATTAAACACAAACCACTTGGCCATTCCATTTAAACTATCAGCTCACTCCAGGTTTAATAACTAGGTAGCCACGGGGTAAGAACTTACATGCCCATCTTCACTAATGGCTGTTAGAATGAATCAGTCATGTCTGACAATGCATCTACAAGAAGCCATAAGAGTTGAGGCATTATTTTCTTCTTGGGCCCAGAAGACTTAATGATTATAAATACTCTCACTTGTAACAAGGCGCAGTGAGTTCAGAGGAAAGATTACAGAAGGCTTGGGGCCCAGCTTGGATAGAACATTGAGAAAATTACTAAATTACTGTCTTTATTCTATCCATCAAGGGGATAAGAATATATATGACCAACACACTGAAAAATACTAGCTAGAATGAAAAGAGTCTTATGGTTAAGTGTAGGAGGCAGACACACTTGAGATGAAATCATAGCTCCAGCACTAAGTACCTTTATGAAAATGAATGTTTTTCAACCTCTTTGTGCTTCAGTTTCCTCTTTTGGAAAATTAGAGATAATACCTGTACAAACATCACAGAGTGATCGTGAAGATCAAATGGAATAATTCCCATCAAGCTTTAGTGTCTAATATCAAAAACAAAACAAAAAACTTCCACCCATAATAGAATTTCCATTAGAAAAATTAAGGTCCCATAGCCTGTGCTCTAATCTTCTTCCCCAAGACATTGTAAAGATCAGTAAAAGAGATATAAGGAAAAAATATTTTGAATTCCTAAAAGGAAAAATAGTATACATTTGTATAATATTGCCAATATTGCAGTCAAATGTATTATTAGTACATCCTGATGCTGAGGCTCCGGTCATGGGTTTCATTATCCCAATCCATGGGCAGGTAATCACAGCAATACAGGAGAGAGGGATGAAAAGGGGCCCAGGGCATAACTTAAATTCACTTTTCAGGTATCACAGACAGACACAGAAAATACCTACATGACTCACAAGTCACAAGGATTCCAAAACTCTGTGCCTTGTGCTTTATTTATAAATTAAATTTCCATTTTTCTTGGTTTTGTTCTGGTAGTCAAAGCAGCTAAAACCCTAGAAATGCCCTTCCATCTTGGGCCATTCCACACAAAATGGTTGTGCAACACACAGAACTGAGCTCCAAACATGGAGATGGAAGCCACAATAGGAAAGGCAGCTGCTAGGGTGGCACTGAAATCTTCTAACAACATTTGGAAAGAAACCAAGAAGGAAGAAACAAAAACTTCTCTCTGTCTAGACTTCATCTGTCCAGAACTAAACCTCATCTCCCAGGGCCATCGCAAGAGTGATAATTAGGATGAGCTGTAAGGTGGCTATCTGCCAACTCCATCTCATCATCAGCTTTCACTCGCTCCCATCTCTCTTATGCCACCTTCACTGATTTCAGCAGCTGCAAATAACGAGACAGGAAACTGAGAAATTACCTAGCAGATCATATTAGATTCAGCTGTTCACCTTCATGAGGCTCAATCGGATCAATCGCAAATTTTGAGTGATCACTGATGAGAAAGTGACAAGTGGTTTTAAACTGTCCTCAACAAATCAGTCTCTCTAGCTAGTCATTAATGACACCTCAGTAGGCAGTGATATTTGAAATAAAAGGTTGTTGAAGAATTATGTTTCCCCATCACACACCGGGTACTCTTGTGGGGTGGGGGAGGGGGAAGGGATAGCATGAGGAGATATACCTAATGCTAAATGACGAGTTGGTGGGTGCAGCACACCAACATGGCACATGTATACATATGTAACAGACCTGCACATTGTGCGCATGTACCCTAAAACTTAAAGTATAATAATAAAATAAAAAAAAAAGAATTATGTTTCCCAATCTACTACCATGAGAAAGAGCCATTCTTGATGCAACTGAGAAAAGGGCATCCAGTGAAATATCATCTAGTTTTGAAAATGTTTTTCGGGTCCCTTTGGTCTAGCAATGGCTCAGCCCAGTATTTTCTAAAGTGTGAAAGCCATCTCATTTGCAGTATCCAAGAACATTTTCAGTAGTATATGGACAAAATGTCATAGAATGGTTTATGTATTAATTTTCATATTTTAGAAAAAAGTATAATTCTACATTAAGCCCATGATTTCATAAGTATTATTTATTAGGATGAGGCTACAATAAAAAGTAAGTTGATACAAAGAAAAATATTAAGTAATAGTACAGGTGCTTGTGGATATGGCGAAAACATAAAAAGGTGGCATGCCAATGACTCAGGCGGAGCAAAAATGTTATTTATTTATTTATCTATCTATTTATTTATTTATTTAGAGATAGGGCGTTGCTCTGTCATCCACGCTGGAGTGCAGTAGTGTGATCACAGCTCACTGCAACCTCGAACTTCTGGGTTAAAATGATCCTCGCACCTCAGCCTCCTGAGTAGCTGAGACTAGAGGTGCATGCCATCACACCTGGCTACTTTAAAAAAAAAAAAAAAAAAACTTTAGTAGAGACAAGATTTCTCTATGTTGTTCAGGCTGGTCTCAAACTCCTGAGCTCAAGTGATCCCCTTACCTCAACCTCCCAAAGTGCTGAGATTACAGGCCTGAGCCACTGCACCTGGCCCAATGCTCTTTATTGGCTCCTATTCCCTAGGGCAAAGATCCCTAGGATTACCAAAAGAGTTTGCTCATACTACTTTAGCTGAGCTAACAGAATGGATGAACTCATCTTTTTTGATTCATTCAGATTATATGACTATGTTTTCTTTTGTTTTTTTTTTTTGAGACGGGGTCTCTCTCTGTCACCCAGGCTGGAGTGCAGTGGCACAATCTCGGCTCACTGCAAGCTCCGCCTTCTGGGTTCACGCCATTCTCCTGCCTCAGCCTCCCGAGTAGCTGGGACTACAGGTGCCCACCACCACGCCCGGCTAATTTTTTGTATTTTTAGTAGGAACGGGGTTTCACCATGTTAGCCAGGATGGTTTTGATCTCCTGACCTCGTGATCCACCTGCCTCGGCCTCCCAAAGTGCTGGGATTACAGGCATGAGCCACCGCACCTGGCCTCATGAGCTGTTTTTGAGGGGCAGATAAAAAGAGGAATATCTTGATTCTTACGATTATGCTCAGGCAGGAGACAAAAGGATTAGTGGATAATAACACATTCTTATGGCAGTACCTCCACAAAAAAGGTTCAAAAGTGTCCCAATTTGTAGAGAACATGGGGACAGGTCTTTCAGATGAAGGGTGCTCCTAACAAGATATATAGTGCCCTCTATATAATAGGTTATATCTGAATAAATGAATGACTACCCATATCTTAACTTTGTGAGTATCATAAAATCATACAAACAGTAGAAGTTCACATCTAGGTGCAAGGAAACTGTAACTCTAGGAATGACACCTACTTGAGGCACGGTCTTCACTTGGAACAGTATATTATGGAAGGAGTGTCCATCATTGGCCTGCAAGACTGCAACATCGGATGTGCTGTCTGAACCATCATGAGCATAGTGGAGAAGGCCTCTAGAGAGTTCATCCAGCTGGAATTGATAGATAGGGGCTGCTGGGGACTGAAGTGTTTGAAGCAATTGGCCATGAAGTGGAGGATCGATTACTTCAACAACCACATCCTGTGGGTTGTCATCATCTCGGATGTCAAGCAGCTGGGTGGTGATGGTTGCCCTCTCTCCTCTGCTAATGTGGAGAACCTCATTTCTCAGCACATAGGGGGCCTGTGGAGTTGAAGGGAAGAAGAGTCAGTTAATAGGGAAAGAAAGGACAATCCAGTGGACTAGACACCTGATTGCTATTCCTATGCTTTTTGAGAAACTCTAAGTGTTCTAGCAAAGCACCAAACTGTTCCATGGTGAACGGATTCGTCAGAGGTGTGGTTAGTCATAGTAACTCAACAACTAAGGTTACTTCACACCTCTGGGTTCTAGAGGTTTATCAAGCCACTTCAAGACTTGAGAGACAACTGGTGAGAGCTGCTAGCTTCTAAATCTCTAATTTCTCTGCTATCCTGACTTACATTATATCCCAAGAGAGACTAATAAGAGGTATGAAATTTTTGGACTTGCCTTTGGGAGGACACACTTCACTCCAGGCCATGTTGTGGTGTACTGACTCAGAGGAGGCTGCTTTTTCATTGTGAGCTCGCTGTGCTGTTTCTAGTCCCTCCCAGTAATTTTCTTCAGTTTTCTCATCCAAATCTTGACAGAGCCCCACCCCAACTCAGGTTATAAAGCCTGCCAAGATTATGGTCTAGGTGAGTAAGGCAACCACCTGGCTAATTCATGTGAC
The DNA here is from genome assembly GCF_009828535.3 of Hylobates moloch. NCBI lineage: Eukaryota > Metazoa > Chordata > Mammalia > Primates > Hylobatidae > Hylobates > Hylobates moloch. The sequence continues at coordinate 54,263,750 of NW_026652277.1, forward strand.
AAGGTTAATATAGTAAAATTTAATATCTTTTTCCTAGGATTGTCAGGTTACCTCCCACCAACTTGAGGAAGCAGATAAAATGTTCTTTCATAAAGACAAAAGCTAACGAACCACAACAGAAAAAAAAACTCACTCAAAAAAATTGAGGCCAGAAGCCAAAGAAAATATTATTTCGGTTTTTAAAAACATATCATTTGAAGTAGAACCATCTAGGACTTTTCTCAACACACTGCTTTCTTTAATCCAAATGGCTTTCTTTTAAAACTACCCTAGCACCCTCCTGGCCTCCTGGAAATTACAATCTCTGTTAAAGGAATGTCTAGTACATCATTATAATAGTTACATAGTGGGAAATGAGATGATAGTTAGTTTTTAGAATTCTCAAGTGAGAATTCTACAGCTGTGATTCTATACATGGGAAAGAGTGACCCCTCCTATTCTGAAAGAGGAAAAGTCAAAGATGATGTCAAAATCCACAAATGGAAAAGACCAAATTAACTTGCATGAGAAAATCTCAGAGAGGCTCAAGAGCATATTGCAATGTCGCCGAAATTTAAAGGAATGAAAATAAGTTAAAATTATTTTCTAAAATTCCATTTTAAAGACTTAAAATGATAAAAGTTTCTCATATAATAAATAAAATTAAATGTTCTCCTTATTTACTCACTTGATTGTGGGAAAACACACAAGCAACACTTGGGGAACCATGGGAACTCACCAGATTAGGAAGACTTGGCAATATCTACCTTTGGCCTTTCACTGGAGTAGCTTTATTAGCCCAAACAAAAAGAAGAAACAAAGTTTCTGAGTGTAAGGACTGAGAAACATCTAAACCAGTAAGTTGTAAGACTGGATGTAGCCCTCTGTCCTAAATTTACAGAGATCACCTGTTTTAGCTTTTTTTTTTTAGACAGAGTCTCACTCTGTTGCCCAGGCTGGAGTGCAGTGGCACAATCTCAGCTCACTGCAACCTCTGCCTCCCGGGTTCAAGCGAGTCTCCTGCCTCAGCCTCCCGAGTAGCTGGGATTACAGGTGTCCACCACTATGCCCGGCTAATTTTTGTATTTTCAGTAGAGACGCAGTTTCACCATGTTTGCCAGGCTGGTCTCGAACTCCTGACCTCGGGTGATCCACGCATTTCGGCCTCCCAAATTGCTGGGATTACAGGAATAAGCCACTGAACCCAGCCTGTTTTAGCTTTAATTAAAACAAAATCTATAGATTTTGCTCACCCATGAGATCAAATTAACTTAGGATCATTTTCAAATCATTAAACTCCAATTTATCCCTGATGTGATAATACCATCAAGAAGAGGTGAACTGGGCATTAATACCATTTTGCAGCCACTGCTGTTTCAAGTCTATGTTGTTATCCATGATCCTTTCATTTTTGGACCAAAGATATAAAAACATCGGACGAAAAACAATTGTCTGGTGTCCTTCCTTGAATCATGAAAAACATGATACTGAGATCTGGATATTTAGCTGGACTTGGTTCCCCAGGAGAATATTCCACTCTCTTGCTTTTCATAACATATGAATATACCTATTTCCCTATTCTTCACACATTTTGGCTCTTCAATCCCTCAAGCCCAGTTCCTAGAGCAGCTACAACTATATGTATTCTGGACCCATAAGTAAACTTGACGGAGATAAATGCTGAGAGGTGAGTTTGAAGGGCCATCACACTGAGCTTTATAGCATCTACCACGACTTCCTTATGTCTGTGTTTTGTTGATGGCCATACTGGCACACTAGAACTTCATTTAAGTAGATCCTTAATAATATTCTCTAACTGCTGCAAATTCCACATACTAGAGAAAGATAAAACAAACTCCTTTACCTAAAAATAAAGACAGTCTTTTTTTTTTTTTTTTTTTTTTTTTGAGACAGGGTCTCACTGTGTTGCTCAGGCTGGAGCATGGTGGCATGATTGTCATTCATTGCAGCCTCAACATCCCTGAGCTCAGGTGATCCTCCCACCTCGGCTCCCCATGTAGCTGGGACTATAGGAATGCATCACCGGGCCCAGATAATTTTTTGTATTTTTTTGTTTGTTTCAGTATAGATGGGGTTTCGCCATGTTGCCCAGAATGGCCTCAAACTCCTGGGCCCAAGCAATCCATCTGCCTCGGCCTCCCAAAGTGCTGAGATTATAGGCATGAGCCACTGCACCCTGCCAACTATTTGGAAGGGCTGCTGGCAGATTTAGTATAGTAAGGTTAGGCGTCATAATATAACGGTTAAGAACACCGCCTCTGTAGCCAGATTTACTGGGCACAAACATCGACTCCCTATTTATTAGCTATATTACCATAGACATGTTATGTTGCCTTCTTGTGACTTTGTTTCCTTGTCTGTAAATTGGAGACAATGATACCTCATAATATTGGCATAAGGATTAACTGAGTTACTTACGTGAAACACTTAGACTATAACGCTAAGTACTGGAGAAGTATTAGTAATTTTGGTTGCTGCTGTTGTTATTACCCAGAAATCCTAAAAATTACTCCAGTGGCATCTCAAGAGGAAACCAAGACTAGATTAATTTAATGCAATCATTTTCATTAAATCTGCAGGAAACCTGGATTTCGTGCTTGAGAACTAGTAGGCATGTAAAATTATTAATTACGTGGCCATTTTTATTACCTGTGTTGAAAATGCTTGTATGTTGATCAGCTGTGGCTCAGAGAAGAACTGCTGGTCACTAATTTTCAGGAAAAAGTAACCTTTCCTAAAGAAGTCCCAAAGAAAGGAATAAGAAAATACAATCATTACGTTAGACTTTAGACAGAAAAGGCTTAAAAACATTTTCAGGTTATGTGTAGGTAAGAATTTGGATCAAACCGCTGCAGTAATGTCATACTCATACTATAAAGAAAAACTATCAGATAAAGATGAGCATAGTAAGATTCAGGTAAAAATACTGTGTTCTTAAATCTCCTTATAACAATAATAATAATTATGTAACCATTTTGTTTCCTATCTTTCTAAACTGAATAAAGAAAAGCTGAAAAATTAGTTGTCAGGCCAAGGCAGATTAGTAATATATTGTAGGCTAATGGTTAAATTGAAGAGTTAAAAGGAATCTTTTACAGCCTCTGACCAGTTCTCCACGATTCCCTCTTCCCAACAAATGCTCTTCCTAACTCCTGCCCAATTCATGTGAGTGGGCCCCTAGTAACAATGTTTGCAATGTCTGTATTACATGGCTGTTCATCTCCCCTCACTCCCCACCAGCCTACTCATAGTCATTGTGGACAGACTAGGGAAGGATGGCTGATTCTTCCCTGGCGATTTGCAACTGGCCCGAGAGCCAGCAGTCAGTCTCAGCATCCGACTACAGGACAACCAGAGTCTATTATGTAGAACAAGCCTGTGTGTAAGAGAGAAGTGAATGAAGCCTATAAGCAAAGAGACACAGGGATGACAGAAGAGTTGATTCCTGCTTCCCCTTCCCAGTCCTTGCTTCCAGACTGTCCTGGAGCACAATTGCCCTTGGTGCCTTTGAGATCTGAGCCACCCCTGCAATGTTATAACAAGCCTTACATTTTTGCTAATCTAGTTCAAGTTTACTTCCATTACTTGCAACCAAAGCGTCCCAGTTAATAATAAAATAAGCCGTTGTTCAAGCAGCTTCAGAGACTGCTAGAAGGGAAGATAAGACTTACCCACCTTCAACGCCAAACCAAGCACAGAACTCGCTGCTGGCTGGTAAGACATAGGACTACTGCATTATGGGGATTTTTGAATTCTAGTCTATTAAAGGGACCATTGTTTTAAAAGTTCTTTAGAAGTTATTCTTGGAACTACTATTTATACATGAAAGAATGTAGGTGGATCTCAAAAGCATTATGGCAAAAGACAGAAACAAAAGGCTACATATTGTTTGATTCCATTCACCTAACATTTTAAAAAGCACAAAACTATAGCAGTAAAAATGGATCAGTGGTCACCAGTGACTGGGGGTAAAGGAGCAACTACAAAAAGGAGACTTTTGGGGTAATGGAACTATTTTACATATTGACTATGGTTGTGGTCACAAGACTGCAAAACTGTATACAGCTGTTAATATTTATAGAACAATACACTTCAAAATGGGGGATTTTATTGAATGCAAATTATACCCCAATAAACCTGATTGCTTTTTAAAAAATGATTCTTCTCTTCTCTTCTCTTCTCTTCTATCTTCCCTTGATTTTCTGTCCCATTTAAGTCCTGTCCCTCTCCACCACCACCTCAGGCTTCAAGAGAATGTAACTGATGGACTGTCTTCCAGGACAGAAGAGAAGGGAAGACAAAAACAGTTTTTTAAAAATGATTTTTGATGGCACTCAGGTTCCATTAACAGTGTTCAGTATATGACTGTTATTTGATTGAAAGTACCACCCCTTCTTTGTTCAGGGGTGATACTTCCATCAATTAATAAAATACAGCATTATAAATAAAATAATTTATCATTTAAAAAAATTTATTTTATTAAATAATGCCTTATTTTATTAACTGATGAGAGTACTACCCCTGAACAAAGAAAGGGTGGTACTTCCTATCAAATAGGGGTAAGTGTTTTTTGGTGGCACTGAAGTTCCAATGACAGTGTTCAGTATATCAGCAATGCCACTTTATCCCAGTGATGGCAACTACACTTATAAGTTGTCTTTTACTCCACAGAAGCATTCTAATCCCAAAGGAATCCAATCCTAAAGAATCATTGTCAGTGTCTTCATGGTTAAAAACAAAACACAACACAAACTGATGTGGCAGGTTGCCCTTTTGTTTTGTATTTTTCAGAGACTTTAATAATCTTATTTTCCATGGGTTTCTACCAACCTCGTTTTATTATTCTTCTCACTCTTTCTTTTGTTGAATTTTTACTATACCTCTCATTCTTTCTTTTGTTGGATAAAGAAAATCCAGTATTAAAATGGGTACCCCAAAAAGACTACTGTGAGGATTTCCTAAACTGCCATTCTTTGTCCCATTTAGGGGTACGAAGCTATGATTCCACAAAAAAATAGGTGATGAGAGGTTAAAGATGTTAAATAGACAAGAGGGTTGACCTTGGTTTTCTATGAAGCTTTACGCTTTTCATAAGTGACTGCAAGAAAAGTGACTACTATACGGAGTTGTACAGCTCTGTGTTTCTGTGTCTGTGTGATAGAAATACTTAAGAATAGGCTGAGTGTTGCAGCTCACGCATGTAATTGCAGCACTTTGGGAGGCCAAGGCAGGCAGATCACTTGAGGTCAGGAGTTCGAGACCAGCTTGGCGAATATAGTGAAACTCTGTCTCTTCTAAAAATACAAAAATTAGCTGGGCATGGTGGTGTGTGCCTGTAGTCCTAGCTACTCAGGAGGCTGAGGCACAAGAATCACTTGAACCCGGGAGGCAGAGGTTGCAGTGAGTCAAGATCATGCCACTGTACTCCAGCCTGGGTGACAGAGTGAGATTCTGTCTCAAATAATACTTATAGTAAAAATGAATGCAGAATATAGAGTAGGAATTTGAAGAGTCTATGGCATCAAACACCAGAGTTTTAAGCTCCATCTCTGTAGCAATACTTCTCTATGAAGTGACCTTTCGTCCTTTGAGGATGGAAGCATGATGATTGTTCCTAGTATATTAGGGAGGCAGAAATCATTGTGGCTAAAGGCATGGGTTGTGGAATCAGTCTTGGCTTGGAGTCTCAGCTCTGCACACACATGTTGAGAGGTCTTGGGCAAGATAACCTATACTATCGAGGCCTCAGTTTCCTTATCTGTAGACTAGCAACATGAGATACATAGTTCATGTAAAGTGCCTAACATGATGCCTGGCTCAAAGTTAGCACTCCATAAATGCCAGTAGTTCTTATTCCTATAATATGATCTTCCAAGGTCACTGGCATCATCACCTCTGAATTACAATAGAGAAAGTGCCATCTACTTTTCTCCTCACCTATCTGCCAGCCCAAACCTCAAAACCAACCAACCCTCAAGGTTAGTGTTGACCGTGGAAAATCCTCACTGTGTCCTTGTCACTGTTCCACGGGTTTCAACTCCTTGTTTATACATAGAGTCTATGCTGAATTATCTGCACTAATGAAGCAGGGCAGGATGAAGGATAATCCAAGAGGCTAATCTTTGGGGGGCACTCTCTGACTTCTGTGGAGTAGATTTACCCTGCTAATTATATAGCTATATTTGTTTGGGTTGGTGTTAACATTCAATTGCATTCCTGAAGCATATGTCAGCTGGGGTGGGGAAGGCAGCCAGAAGTGTGCTAAGCATCAGGGGAAAACTGGATCAGGCTTAAAAATTAACCACAATTAATTCCATAATGTGGATAATAAAAAGTTCACTGTGATTCTAAGTTTCCTTCCAACTCTAAAATCCTAGAGACCATACAACACCTTGAAAAGCATGTGCTCCATCCTCTCTCTCTCCGCCCACTCCCAGTATATTGCCCCAATGTTGAAGAAGCAGCTGTAACATCTAGGTATATGACCACTTTTGTTTCTGCTGGGCCAAAAATCTGAGTAATTGTACCAGGGATTTTTCCGTCGCATCAGAGAATTACCCATAATTACGTGAGAAAATGAAAATGTCTCTAACAGATGCATGCTCTTTGAGCAATCACAGGGAAATGATGACAGGCAGCTGAGAGCACTTGGGCTTGTGGAGTATTGATCTTCCCCAGATGAGAAGGGTTAGCTATTGAGAAAGACGCTGGGACAGGGTGGAGGAATGGAAAAGCAATGATGGAAAGGAGGCAGGAAGAAAACAATGGAACACAGAATCACCTGAGTTTTTCTTTGCTGTGCACAAAACGCACTTTCTTCTCATTCACATCTTTCCAGCTAAAACGGCCAGCCTTGTCCAGCTGAACCTCCTTGCCATTTCTTGAGAGCACTAGCTGACCATTGGTGGGACTGCTCACAACATGAAACAGGAGATCTTCGACCCTACCCTCCTGGTCTCGGACATTCAGGAGGGAAAAATCCAGTGGCTTTATTGAACCAATTGGGAGGATCAGGGAACCATTCACACGAAGACTAGGGGTGTGTATTTTGCCTGAAAAACATATGAATCCAAAGGTCAAGCTTGTGGTACCTTCACTAATTAGGTCACTTTCCCCCTATTTTGTTTATTTTTTCAGACCACTCCTTACAATTTCCAGAGAATAAACACTAAATAAGAAACAGAGCTGATTTCACTGCATAAACAGTGTGCTGGAGTTTACAGCATTACATTGTTACAAAAGACCGCAACCGTCAGCTCGCTCTAGGGAACTTCAGTATTCCTGAAGAATACACACGATGTCTCTGCCTCCCAGTGGGAGGTCCTCAGGTGTGAGTCACTGCTCCTGTTCTTAGACACACGTTCCATATAGAAGACATGGAGCCTGGAAACTATGCCGACGGCTGGAGTAGGCCATTCCCAATTCCATGCCAAACTAAAGGCTAATGGCTACTTTCTTCTTTTAAAGAAGTTTAGGTGAGAAAACAATTCCTAATTCCAAACCAGTACCTATCTTTACCACCGCATCTGCCAAACACCGCTCTCACTTCCTGCTGAGCTCTGGCTCTGACTGAGACATGTTCCCCTCTTACAGGCAGCTCCAGCTTTCCTTTCAGCTGCCCCCCCACCATGTGCCAACCTTTTCTTAAAAATTTTACATAAGCTTGTAATGTTGTTAATTCAGAGCTGCACAGATGAGATTCTGGGCTATGGTATACAATAAGCCTCCCAGTGGTTACCACCCAGATGCACGACAAGAACATAGGACTTCAATGTAATCATTAAACTATAAAACTCTTAGAAGAAAATATAGGAGTACATTTTTATGATTTTGAATTAGACAATGCTTTCTTAGATAAGACATAAAAAGCACATGTGACAAAAGAAAAAATAAATGGACATCATCAGAATGTAAAACTTCTGTATTCAAAGAGCACCCACGAGAAAGTGAAAAGACAACCCACAGAATGGAAGTAAACATGCAAATCAATTCTACAAAGGGACTTATATCAAGAATATTTAAAGAACTCCTATAACTCAACAATAGAAAATGAAAAACCCATTTGTTAAAATGGTTGAAGAATTTGAATGTTTCTTCAAAAAAGATACACATAAGGCCAATAAGCACATGAGCAGGTGCAAAATCATAACCACAATAAGATATCACTTCACTTCCACTAGGAAAGACAATAAAAATTGTTAGGGTGTGGGGAAATCAAAACCTCATAGATTGCTGATGGGAGCGTAAAATGGTGTAGTCCCTTGGGAAAACAGTTGGACAGTTCCTCAATTAAATACAGTTACCATAGGACGCAGTAATTCCACTCCTGTTTATATAAATCCAAGAGAATTGAAAACATTTGTCCACACAAAACTTGTACACAAATGTTCATAGCAGCATTACTCATAATAGTCAAAAAGTAAAATCAACTCAAATGTCCATTCATTGTTGAATGGATAAATAAAATGTTGTATGTCATAAAATGTAACATTACTCATCTATAGAAGGAAAAAGGAATGATGTGCTGATTGATGATATCATATGGATGAACCTTGAAAATATTATGCTAAGTAAAAGCAGCCATACATAAAAGGCCATATATTGTAAATTCCATTTATGTGAGATGTCTAGAATAGGCAAATACCTAGAGACAGAAGTAGATTAGTGGTTGCCAGGGACTGGGTTGAGACAGGAGTGGAGAGAAACTGCTAATATTATGGGGTTTCCTTTTAGTGTGATGAAAATGTTTTGGAACTAGGTAGTGGTGTTAGTTGCACAACTTTGTGAATACACTAAAAACGACTGAATTGTATACTTTAAAGCATGAATTTTATGGTATGTAAATTACATCTCAATAATAATAAGAATCATATAGGGATCTTTTAAAACAATACTGACAGTTGGGCTCCACTGCCAGAGCTTCTGACTTGGATGTTCTCAGGTGGGACCTCGGGAATTTTACAAACTCAGCAGGTAATCCTAGTGGGCTGCTGGCTTTGAGACCCACAGTCCTATCCTGATGCACCTGCCACATCAGACCTGCCAAGGGCAGGTAAAGAGGCTGGTGTTTGCTACCATTTCCTAGAATAGCGCCAGTTAATTTACCGTGGAGTAGGATTATCAGGGGCTCATACTTAGAATTCATGTGAAATACACATACCTTGTCTTACAATTTTATAATCTCTGTCCACATGAAACATCTGATGGACAAAAAGGGATTTCTTAACATGCTGTAGAATTTATCCCATCTCCTGCAAGTTGTTTTTGCCTGGACTTTAATTGGTAGGGCTCCTTTCTACAACTAGGTCAGACAAGACGGTTTGGAAATGCCAAGTTTCAGTGGGACTACTTCGACTGTAAGATCGCTCTAATGAGAGTGGCACTCATTTTCACAAGTGGTCTCATATCCTGGAGAGAAGTAAGCTGGCTCTCAAGTACTTAGGGTTTTCAGAAAGATTCCCCAAAAATAAGCCAAAAATATTTTTCCCATGGGGAAGTCTTAATATCTTTAAAGGCCAGAAATATAGAGACAGAAAATATGATTGAATATGAGTGTTAAAAAATGCCTCATGTTTTTGACGAACGACTCTCAAAAGCCAACAAACACTCAGAGTAATGTCCCTCCCAAGCTTTACTCACCCATAAAGGTTTTGGGTTTCAAAATTAAGACTGAATTTAAATTCACTTCTCTTTGTTACTTAAGGTAACATGTCCATTAATGTGTTGGAAGAGAGTGGCTTCATTTCTTAACATGTTACCTATTATTATTATTATTATTTTTGAGACGGAGTCTCACTCTGTTGCCCAGGCTGGAGTGCAGTGGCACGATCTCGGCTCACTATAACCTCCACCTCTCAGGTTCAAACGATTCTCCTGCCTCAGCCTCCTGAGTAGTTGGGATTACAGGCGTTCATTACTGTGCCTGGCTAATATTTGTATTTTTAGTAGAGACAGGGTTTTGCCATGTTGACCAGGCTGGTCTTGAACTCCTGACCTCAGATGATCTGCCTGCCTCGGCCTCCCAATGTGCTGGGATTACAGGCGTGAGCCACCATGCCCTGCCAATGTTACATATTTTTAAGGGCAAACGGGATAGCTTGAAATCCATCCACTAGAAACATGTGAGCCTCATGAAGTAGACTCCTCATACTATTTGTTATTTATTTATAATTTATTTCTACTGTGTGAAAAAGGGTGTACCACTGCACTTTGACATAATTAGCTCTACAAATTTACATAAATATAAATAAATTATATGTAAATACAGTCATGTGCTATATAACATTTCAGTCAACAACAGACCACTTATATGATGGTGGTCCCATAAAATTATACTGTACCTTTTCCATCTTAGATATGTTTAGAAACACAAATACTTACTATTGTGTTATGATTGCCTACAGTATTCAGTACACTCACATGCTGTACAGGTTTGTAGCCTATATTATATAGCCTTGGTGTGTAGTAGGCTGTACCATCTAGGTCTGTGTAAGTACACTCCATGAAGTTCAATGATGAAACTGCTTAATGATGCATTTCTGAGAATGTATCCTCATCATTGAGCAAAGTGTCACTATATATATGTAATTTTCTATAACATGGCTGTAGTTCAGGAACTTAGCTAAGTTTTATGCCAATTTCTTATCTGATAGCTGTGACTTTTAAGGCACAGATTGCCTCTTTTCCTTTCCAATGATTACAGAAGTTGCGATTTCCCAATTTTCCATATTCTATAAAGAGTCCCTTACTCCTTAGTAGCACCCTGGGTTTTCCCAAATTGGGAATGCTGCATTTATATCACATAAGTCAATTATGTATGCAAACTCAGCCTTCACATAGAGAAATTATTGGTGAATTCACCAGACCATCAGAGGGGAAGCACTCACCAGAACATGTTTCATTAGAGGTGTGGGCAGATAAGCCAGGAACACAGTTGTAAACACAGAGGCCACTCTTCAGAAAGAACCCATGGTCACAGAGGTGACAACGGTCCCTGTGGCTGCAATGCAAGCACCCCCGAGGGCAGGCTATTAAAAAAGGAAACACTAAATGAGGCTCAATCAAGGCACCACCAGCCACAGAGAAATAAAGGGCTTACAACCAGAAGAGTCAGAACACATGCAACAAATGAGCCCCAACTGTAACAAAAGAGAATACTGACAGTTTCCCCATAGAATGTATACGGAGCTGATCTACAGAGAGGAACACTCCTCACGTTACACAATGCGATCTAAAAATGTTACACATAAATGAATTGTTTAAAAAGTTAACCACATTGACTTGTAAGAAAAGACCTTTGTAGTGATTAAGAGCACAGACTCTTTCTAGGTACCCTTCCTCCTCTAACCTTCTCAGCTGTTTAACTTGGGCAAGTTCTGTTTAACAATCGGTGTCATAGTTTTCTTGTCTTAAAAATGGGGACATTAATAGCACCTAATGCAAATAATTGTTGGGAGGATTACATGTGTTATAATGTGCAAAGACGAAAACAGTGCCTGGTACACAGGAAGGGCTCAATTGTTCTACTACTACCACCATTGTATCTCTTATCACTATTGTTATTAGTAGTAGTATTTAATAGTATTTTAAATACTGGAGGGGAGCAGCTATGAATAGGACCATAGGATTACTTATTCGGGTCAAGTTAACAATTTTCTATGAAGAGTTTTTACTGCCTAATTTTCCTGCTTTCTTAGTTGAGATTTTGCTATAGAGAGGCTACACAGTATAGTTTAAAGGGCCCTGGATTGGAATCAGAAAACCTGGGCTTAACATCTGATCTTAAGTTGCTGTATGCTTTTAAGTCTCTTATTTTTCTTTCACTTGTAAGACAGGATTCATAGTGTCTGTCATATTTTATCAAACCATTGTGAATATTAAGTTAGATAGTGCAAATGGGGTAAATTTAGTGATATGTAAATGCTATGCCTGCTTAATAGCATTATTAAATGTCAAGTATTATAGTGGGGCATACGAACCAAGTTTTGATAGATATGATGAGAACAAACTGATAAAATTCTCTTAGCTAATCCAGTGGACAAGGAGATTAAGACTTGGGGTTCAACTTGAGTTTCATAAAAGCTCCAGTGTGTTTCACTAAATTGTCCCCAAAAATCCCATTCCTTTTTTTTTTTTTTTTGAGACGGAGTCTCGCTCTGTCGCCCAGGCTGGAGTGCAGTGGTGCAATCTCAGCTCACTGCAAGCTCCGCCTCCCGGGTTCACGCCATTCTCCTGCCTCAGCCTCTCCGAGTAGCTGGGACTACAGGCGCCCGCCACCAAGCCCGGCTAATTTTTTTTGTATTTTTAGTAGAGATGGGGTTTCACCGTGGTCTCGATCTCCTGACCTCGTGATCTGCCCACCTCGGCCTCCCAAAGTGCTGGGATTACAAGCGTGAGCCACCACGCCCGGCCAAAAATCCCATTCTTTAAGGATATTATGCCAATGTCAGAATCATGGATAATTTAGTCTAAACACTAAAAATTCTATGTCTGTATCAACAAGGCTGACCCACTCTTAATGGATCCCTCACTGTAGATCAATAGAAGTGTTACATTCCATAAAATACTGGCTTTGTTTCCATAAAGACCTTTGGGGACAATATTGATTTGTGTAAGAGAATATTGGCTTACACTCCTATATCCTAATTATCCAACATATGGCAGATATGCATGGGAAGCCATCAATTACTTAGGCTAAGCTCTCTGGGCTTTCATTCTACTTTCTAATTTAAGTGTTCTTGGATACCTGAGAGTCAGCACATGTGACTTACTTGCTGCCCTCACTTCTTTCCAGAATAATCAGCACAGTCTCCAAGTTACCTGTGCATTTGTGCTTTGCATGATCTGCAAAGTACCCCTTCCCACATTCCTGGACACACTGGGCTTCCAAGAGGAGAAATGGCCCTTCACAGTGGGTACACTCATGGGGACCTTGGCACTGGAGACAGTAGCTGTCACAGTCTGAAAGACAAAAGTCAAGTCATCAGGAATCTGTGTGGCTTTCCAGGGGCTCCAGGCCCTTGTGGAAAGGCAGCATGAGATGTCCAGCAGCAGTACAGCCTAGTGTACTGGGCAAAGGACCATATGAAGAGTCAAGGAGTCTGGGTTCTGGTTGTGACTATGATACTTACCGGCTGGGACACTTAGGATTAGTCACTCTACCTCACTGAGCCTGTGTTCTTCTCTATAAAATGGGGGTTGATATACTGTCCTACCCACCCATGGCAAATGCTAGATAAACTATAAAGTGAATGACAGATATAAGCAGCTATTACTATTACTATTATTACTATTATTATTATTATTATTATTAGAGACGGAGTTTTTCTTGTTGCCCAGGCTGGAGTGCAGTGGCACAATCTCGGCTCACTGCAACCTCTGCCTCCCGGGTTCAAGCGATTCTCCTGGCTCAGCCTTCCTGAGTAGCTGGGATTACAGGCATGTGCCACCACACTCGGCTAATTTTGTATTTTTAGTAGAGATGGGGTTTCTCCATGTTAGTCAGGCTGGTCTTGAACTCCCGACCTCAGGTGATCCATCTGCCTCCGCCTCCCAAAGTGTTGGGATTACAGACATGAGCCACCATTCTTGGCCTAAGCAACTATTATTATTATTATTATTATTATTATTATTATTATTTTATTATTATTATTAGTCCTTGGCTCTCAGTACTGTTTTGCTGAAGTGTTGACCTTTCATGGTTCATCAAGTCAGTTTTCAGTCCCCCAGGAATACTCCTAGGAATGCTCTCTGTGCACTTTTGATGGGAATTTCAGGGTCTGAGAATTTTGTAGTGTTCAGTTGAGGCTAAAAGGGATACTAGGCCAGAGAGAGATGACTGTGACCTATATGGTATACAGAAGGTTGAAGGGGGCAGATAGTGAAATAATCGGGTCTTCCTATGTGCCCAAATGCCCAGGGTACAAACACCTTCCCACCTGGAGGACCTGACTCTTCAATTTTTAAGAAAATCTGAAAGTAACAGCTAACACACACCTGTTTGTGTGGTCCTATATGCCCAAGATTTCCATATTGCCCTCAAATTTTAGCAAATGTCTTATTAGGACGTGGAAGATGAAAAGGGGAACTTTTCATGATAACAAAGATAGCTCTTAGGAAAGAAACCAGAAATCGGGTAAAAAGCCGGAAGGGGAAACTTGCCACAGTTTCCTTCTGAGAACAGTACAAATCAGAGGTGGCCAAGGCATGGCTGAGCACAGAGCAGGGCCTCTACACACTTACTCTTGCAGAGGCCCAAGTCCTGGTAAAATGATGACAAGCACTGCTCCACGCAGGCCCCATCCTGGAGAACGTAGCCATCCATGCACTGCAGGCAGTCTGTTTTCAGGGGCCCACTGCATGCACTGCAGCTCCAATCACACTCTAAAAAGAAAGTCTGCATTAGATTATCTTCCTTTCTGTCCACCCTCAGACCCAGCAATTCATTTATGAGGACTCTGCATCCTCAAGGAGTAAAAAAAGGACAACGTAAGAGATGTCAGATAAGTAGGCTCAAATGAGGTTTCCACTTGTAGTAGCCTGAATGCTTCTCTGAGGTTTAAGTGTTCCCTAATTATGTTAGACACAGACATGTACAAGGAGCACTCCATGCTTGTGCTGAGCCTGCTTGTTGGCAGGACTGCTGAGAAACCAGATCACTCTGGTCTTAGCTCTTTATCCCTGTGCCACATCAAGTCTTCATGCAAAACCTGCCACAGGGAGTGGCCAACTTGCCCCACAAACCTAACCCTGACTTCTTCCAAATACTCAATGCTCAATAGGTAAAGAGATGTCAGAGACTCAACTAAGAATGCATCTGCTGCTACCAATAACCCCAGCGGCATGAGTTTCTATCTCTCAAAACCAGGCAGTGACCAAAGTGACAGAAAGAACCAATGATGTCAGAATTATATGGGGCATAAAGGTGCTGTCCAGAAAGAAAGGGGTTTCTAAAACAATAGAAGATCTGATTTAGGCATTGGAACGGACTCAATTACATGTTAATTTGCTCCATAGGCACCCATGGGATAGTCACTGAACAGCAGGAGGAGGCAATATAAAGGTGGTAGGTGTAGAACTTGTCGTCAAGGAGCTTATGTTCTAGAGGGGTCTAACCTTGAATGTGCATGCAAATAATCCAGGGGGGTTGTTAAAAAATATAGATTAGGCTCAGCATCAGATTTATCAAATCAGAGTCTCAGGGGTTGGGTTGGGGCACAGGAAAACATGTTGCTGCTGTATTTGTTATTGTGAATATTACAGTTGTTGCTGTTGCTGTTGTTTTTAATGGCCCAGGCAATTCTGATGCAGTCAGAAAACTCATGTTTGAAAGCCAGTGTTGTAGCTGGTAAGGGAAGTGCTACATGCATGGAAGATGGGATGGGAGAGCACAGTTAAGTGCATGGGTTTTGAAGAAAGGTAAGTCTGTATTCAAGTCATGGCTTTGCTAATTTTTATCTATATTATCCCACAATCATGTTTTTATCTATATTATCCTGGTTTCTCACCTGTAAAACATGGGTGAGAATAACGCCCATTTCATAAAGTTATTGTGAAGAATAAAATGAAATAATGAATTTAAATAATTTAGCACAGTGCCTGGCATATAGTAACAACTCAATAAACGTTTGCTGCTGAACTGTTGCTCTTAGAGAACCTATGTCCATTCAGGGCCACCCTCTATCTCACCTTCCACCCCTGCTAAGAAACTGGAGAAACCTCTTATTAGTTACCTTTTCTCTTCCTTGAGAGAATATTTCTAAGTCCCAAAGAAATCAGGTAAATGTGCAAGACAGTACACGTGCTTCCAAGAAGGTTTACAAAGTTAATCCTATCCCTTTATTTGGCTGAATCAGTCCTGAGGGAAAATGACTAAAACAGAGCCTTGAAAACTGCCAGCACAGTTATGAAATCATTTATAATGGAGTGGATTTGTGATAATCTTGTTTTTCACCACAAACTGACAGCTTCTGGTTAGAAGGCAAAAAAAAAAGAAAAAAACTTCTGTGGTCTTGAGCACAGCAGACCACCTAAGTTGACAACCAAGTAGAATTTCTTGGAATGGAAAGTGTGTAATTGTGCAGAGCCTTAAAGCATCCTAAGTTTACTTGACAGATGTTTGACCACCATATCCAAGCTCTAGCTTCTCTGCCAGCATCAGAGGGATAGAGAGAAATGTGGAAGGAGGCAGGAATGAGGAAATGGACAGGAGCAAGTAAAACCTGTTCTTTACCTCTGCTTTTCCTCTTGCTGAGCACTACCATTCAAAGAGCATTAAGCCCCGAGAATTCCAAATACTGGAGAGCAAAGAAAAAGGCACTTGGCATTTGACATTATCTCCTTATAAATTTCCTTGAAGACAGGGACTATGTCTTCACTCATTTAAATATGTTAAGCAGAGATGAACACATCAGACACGACTCCTGACCTCATCAAGCTTAGAGGTAGCAATCTCGAGTTGTAAATGCAAACACCTACAGCCCAGGAAAGTAATGTATCTTCAGAATAGGCCTTGTGTGATAGAAAGGGAATGGTGGGGACTGCTGAACTGAAGAGATCCTGCTCCATCCAGCAGGGACGACAGCTACACCGTTTCAACCTATGGTTGCACTGTCAGGATACATACCCAACATTACTAGAGCTTCATAGTCGGGATACATACCCAACATTACTAGAGCTTCATGGTTGGGATACATACCCAACATTACTAGAGCTTCATGGTCAGGATACATACCCAACATTACTAGAGCTTCATGGTCGGGATACATACCCAACATTACTAGAGCTTCTGGTTAAGAAAAAAACAACAACACTTGAAAATCTCAATTTTTGTAAATGAAATCTTCTGATTTTTAAAAGGCAAATAATTAAAGATTTTAAAGCATTGAAACATTAGGTAGACAAAGAAAAACATGTCTATGGGCCAAACATAACCTGAGGATTTATAATTTGCCACCTCTGGTCTTGTTATCAAGACATGGCACAACGTCTGACACAAGTAGGTGCTCAAAACTATATGCTTAATAAGTAAAGGAGTGAATAAATGAATATATACATACTTACACAATTGTTGCTATCATCAGAGACAGTCAAAATATATGATGACTGGTGTTTTCCCAATATGGAAAACTAGACATCAGTAGTAAAGGGGTATCACTGTGTAAAAGAATCTTTACACAATTCAGAAAGAGCTTTACCTTTGCACGTGTTGGTGGAGAAGTCAAGATAGTACTGTGGGGCACAGCTCTCGTATTGACATTCCCCAAAGAGCAGAACCTTGTTTGGATCTCGGCAGGAGGTACAGCTGGCCTGTGAATCACAGCTTCCACAGTGTGTGTTGCATGCTGAGCAGACAGGAAAAGAAAATGACCAGATGATTACAATTGCAAATACTGAAGCACTGATCAAACCTAGACAGACGTTGCACAGGAACAAAGCCTTGTTCCAACCTGCTCCACATTTCATTATGGCTCATAGCCCTTCCCTGTGATCAACAAAAACAGAAAATAGTAGTTTCCGAAATAGAAAAGGGTAATCTTATTTTACAAAGAATATAAATTGCAAACCCAAGAATGGAAATCCCATATCCAAATTGCTCTGTGATTCAGCAACAGAATTTATGCTTACTCTAAGATCCCTGGAATTACAGTTCAGAACTTAAACCTTACTTCTTCAGGAATCATGCCCCCTTAAGTTCATAATGTAGATTCAGATTTTTGTGTGATGCCAACATTAAAATTAGGCACCAACTTTATTGCGGATCTTGGGAACTCCCATACTTTAAGATACAAAGGACTTGAAGGTGGACTGGTTTATTGATTTGCCTAGTTACAACTCTTAGAAGCCAGCCACATAACTCTGACATTCAGGGATGATCCCCCAATCTGGTCATGCTTCCATCTTCCCTCATTTAACAACTGGCATTTCTCCATCTACGCAGTTGTTCATGCCAGAAACCTCCGAGTCTATCTTGACACCTCTCTTTCCCCGACTCCTAATCCAATTACTCACTGGATCCCATTTATTCAAACTCTCCGATATAACTCTCAGAACTTTTTGCTTTTTTCCATATCCACAAATGCCAATATTTCTAAGCATCATCCCCTGCTGAACTACTATCACAGCCTCCTAATTGGTTTCCCCGTCTCCGCTCTGACCCCCTTGCAATCTATTTTCCATGCATCCACCAGAGCGGCTTTTAAAATTCATACAGCTCAGGTTTCAGAGTACACTTTCGCCTTCAAACTCAATGTCATTTTTCAATCCTGGAAAATTTCCAGCCATCATTTCGGCAAATATTGCTCCTCTACCATTCCCTCCATTCTCTCCACCTGGAAATCCTATTATAACATGCATATTTGAATCCTCTTAATATAATCTCCGAGTCTTTAACTCTTACTCATTCTTCAGTCTCTTCTTCTGGGACCTTTGTTAACTTTCTATTCTAAAACAGGCCTTCCATTATAGCACGCTCTACAAGTTTTTCATGCCATGTATAGCAATTTCCATTTGAGTGATTATTTGATTAACATTTGTATCTTTTAGGCTGCAAACTTCATGAAAGCAAATAACAGGTCTGTTTTGTTCTGTGTAATGTCAGTCAGCACCTAGCTGGTTATCTGTCATATTGTAGGTGTTCAATAAACACTTGCTACATAAATGAAATAAAGCCAGTATTGCATAAGATATATACAAGCAACAGCATTTCTGTCTCACTCTGAAATCTTCTCTAAGTATGTGTCAGAGGAAAAGTCCAGAGAGAAACCCAGTGAGTTTTAGATCTATATGATATCAAAGCACACGGCACAGTGCAGGAAAATTACCTCCTTGAAAAAAAAAAAAAAAAAATCGCATGCTATTGTTTCACCTACAAAGAAAGACATTGCTATAAAACATTCATTAGAATATGTACATTGATAATTTAAGGTCCTGGGAAAATTCTAGACTGGATTTTCAGTTCTAATTATTTTCAATAATTAGAAAAGAATATTTTAACTGTTGTAAGCTTAGATGAGACCAAATTTTTATCCTTTTTTTTTGCTAGAATTTTTATGCATGGTGTATCTTAATTTCGGCAAAGCATTTGACATAGATTCCAAAAATAAACTTGTGAACACAAAAATGAAGTGAGACCTACTAGTTGTAAGTGGATTTGAAGGTGGTTGAAAAGCATACTCAAAATGTGATCAGCAAATCTTTATAATTGATAAAAATAAGTCCACAGCAGAGTATCACATTAATTAAGCCTTAATTTCTTACTTGATCAATATTTTTATCCATGACTTTAATGGAAACAAAGAAACCATGTCAATAATATTTAAATATACCACATGCACCTATATAGAAAACATACACAGTTAAGTTTCACCAGCTGGAAGAACAACAGTTCAGTTACCTTAACCAGTTGAAATAATGAACCTACAGTAATCAAGTGAAATAAGGGAAACTCTAAGAAAAGTCCCGCGTTTATGTTCTAAAACCAACTGTACAAATACAGGATGAAGAAGACCTGCTTAGATAGCAGTTCCTATACAAAAAAAAAATCTAAGATTTTTAGTCAATAACAGGCTTGATAGTAACTAAAAATGTGATATGCAACATAAGGGTCAGCTGGTCCTCTTTTCTTGACATAGAGCTGCAAAATGAGGTCCCTGAATGCCAGTTCCCCAGCCAGGGGTCAAGGCCAATTCCCTGCCCTAGTGTCTGAGGGTTTCTTATGACTTACTTCCACCTGCCTCTGTGTTCCTGAATCTCTTTTTTTTTTTTTTGGAGACAGTTATCACTCTGTCACCCTGTCACCCAGGCTGGAGTATAGTGGCATGAACACAGCTCACTGTAGCCTCCACCTCCTGGGCTCAAGAAATCCTCCTGCTTCAGATTCCCATATAACTGGGTCCACAGGCACATGCCACCATGCCCAGCTTATTTTTTAATTTTTCCTAGAGACAAGATCTCACTTTTTTGCCTAGGCTGGTCTCAAACTCCTGGCCTCATATGATCCTCCCACCTTGCCCTCCCAAAGTGCTGGGATTACAGGTGTCAACCACTGTTTCAGGCCTGAATCTTTCTACAAAGTACTCATTACCCCTTGGAACCTTGATGTATACCTCATCCCCTTCACTCACTTCTAAAAGAAATGGATTCATGATGAGCATTTTGAATTGCTGGAAGACTTTATGGAGGATTTGGAGGGACACAGTAGTGTCACATTGAGAAACAGGGGGCTTCCATGACTTCTTCCTCTTATCCCTTTCCAAAGTAATGAGCAAATGGCTGACCCTTTCTGACACAGAGCAGTTCTGTAGGTACCAGCTTCCATGGTATGACATTCAGACCCCACAAAGTACTTACTAGTCCTGACGCAGACATCTTGGTGTGGCCACACCTGGAGTAGCAGGGGCAGTTCTCTGAGGTCGGTGACCCCCATAGCAAGTGCAGGAGGACAGTGAAAAAGTGGCAGAGTGGACCAGAAACCACGGAGGGAAGCTGGGATGTGCTGTAACCATCACATCTGGGATGTGCTGTAAGGAGCGAGGGACCCCACAGTGTGGGGGTTCAATCGCCTTCTTAAACAGACCTGTTTTCTGCTGTAGGTCTAAGAAATGTTCATCCAATCCTGCTCCAATACTCCATTGGCTCTAGGTCTACATGTCACAGAGATGTCCAAGTGGGGAATGACAGTTAATTTCAAACTTTGGAAAGTAATCATGTGAATGAAGGAGGAAGCTTATTCTCTATCACTTTGGAGGCAAGTTCTAGGGCCAATTAAAAACAACTGTCCAACACCTCCAGCTCCCCAGCAGTGGAACCGGCTTTCTTCTGTGGAAGTCTGTGGGGGTGAGTAAAAAAGAGTCTCTGCACTGGTGTGAGATTGGCTTGAGTAACTGTGGAATTCTCCTCCAGTACCAAGGCACGATGGTTTCAAGTACTAGAACCTTACATGTCATCTCTTTTTTAAAGTTCCTACCTCAACTGGTGACCCTTAAATTTTTTAATTCAGTTAATAGTACATACTCTCGAAAGATTCCTGTAACTAGAATATCTGGAAAGCTCTCCAGTCCTCACTTCCTTCAATAATTTGGTTATGACTGCCTCCCTTAATACTGATTACATTTCCTCAAAAGCCCTTATTGCAGAATTTCTAAAATTGGCAGGCCTATAATTGTCTATAATTATGAGTATTAGAATAGAGCGTTGTTGAATCTTTTTTTTTTTTTCTGAGATAGAGTCTCGCTCTGTCACCCAGGCTGGAGTGCAATGGCATGATCTCAGCTCACTGCAGCCTCTGCCTCCCAGGTTCAAGAGATTCACCTGCCTCAGCACCCCCGAATAGCTGGAATTACAGGTATGCACCACCATGCCCTGCTAGTTTTTTTGTATTTTTAGTAGAGATGGGGTTTCACCATGTTGGTCAGGCTGTTTTTGTTTTTTGTTTTTTTTTTTAATGTACTAGAAACTCAAATATCCCAACTTAGGAACATATTTTTTCAATCTTAGAATGAAATTTAAGGACTAAACAGGAAATTCTTAATCCAACTGAAATATTCTATGAAATTCTATTTACACGGGATCATAGCAAATGTGTTTGTGCAGAGGCCACCCTGCCCCAAGATGAAAACTTCCCAGAAGAGAAATATTTCAATGCAATGTATTTTTGTCACCTATACTTCATACAATGGATTCTATTTTTTCTTTTGAACTTTTATTTCTGTGATTCCACTGCTGTGAAAAGCCTAATAAATCTAAGTTACTATTTCTCCACCAACACTCTCTTGCTCTTGAATAGAACATGGAAGTATTTCATTCCTGTCTCTTGTATTACAGAATCTACAGATTCTGGCAGGCAGTTGATATGCACAAAGTAAGGTTTCTGTTACAAAAGCAATCTTCCCACTGGCCCAAAAAGTTTGTTTTTAGATCTCCAGTACCTCCACAGATGATGCAAAAGGGTGAGTTTCATATAACTAATGCAAAGCTTTGCAAGGATCTCAACAAACTAACAGTAATATCTATCTTCCTATGTATAAAATAGAAATATCTTTACCACTTTATTTGCCTCTCATTTTAGATGATGATGATAAAAACAAAATAATGGTTAATCAATACTGACAACTTATTCTCCACTACAGTCTATATTAAATGTAATAACATTAGAATGTAGGTACTGTTATAATCTTCCTTTTACAAAAAAGAGAAACTGAGGCCTAGTGGTTCATTGGATTGCTCAAGGTCATAAAGCTCTAAGTAGCAGTTAGGATTTGAACTTCAATTCTCTGACTCTGGAGCCCACTCTCCTAACCACTACTCCACAATTCCTTCAGCATGGTACCCCTAGAACACACAACTGAAATACTACCACTATATTTGTTACCTGTCATTTTCAAAAGTATAACAATTTTTTGTTTTTGCAAATGACACTTTGGTAACTGAGATAAAATAAGTGGCATCAGCCTATCATAAATGTTCCTTCATCTGTGAAGTATATCTTAATTTTTTTTTTCAGGCAGATTTACCCATTCCCTAATTTATCCTAACCCTTTGTGCCTGACTCAAGGTAATTAATCATATTCTGACTTACTTGAGAAATAAGACATCTATATAAGTAACTCCCATACAAATCCAAATAACTACTGTTTGGGCAGAAATGGAATATTTCCAGCATGCAAAGCCTTGTACACTGTCAGTATTCACAAATACATGTAGAAAACAAATTAAATCCAGAGACATGCTTAGTCCACAGATTGTGTACTACAGCAAGCTCCACTCTCTGCCTAGGGTCCTAGAATGGGATTGCTGAGAAAACTATAAAGATGAAACAAACTAACACTTTTATGTTTTAAATGAGATAACCTGGACAGAGAAGTTAAATAACCTGCCCAAGATCACACAGGTGGCATTTACAGAGGAGACCCCATTGCCAAGCCCAGCACTTTCGATTAGGCTGATATCCAAGCTATAATCTGCCAATGGCAACCTTATTGCCTTTGTAGATTGGTGTTCTTCCTTTTATAAAAATAAAGGCTACCAGGTGAGAAGATGGAAGTAAGAACCTCACATTTCTTTCAATGGCTCCAGAAACGCAGGAAAGGAAGGAAAGGAGAGAAGGTTCATTGGAAAAACCTACGCTGGCAAACATGATTGTCATCAAGATAGTGCCCAGGGAAGCAGGTGGTGCTGCAGGTGCCAGTGTGGGACAGCACGAGGTTGGTGTCACATGAGGAGCAGGAGAAAGGTCCTCTGCCCTGGCAGGTTCTGCAGGAGGAGTGGCATTCTGCAGAGGAAAAACAGACACAACAGAAACCGTGATGTCAGATTCTCTTCCAAAGCAGCATCCCAAGTGTGGGTAATAAAGTCCCAACACTGAGAACATTGGCAAGTCTGGTTTACAGTCCCATGGCACACTTCCTGCCTCCACTCTCTCTTAGGAAAGGTCAATCCTTCCCAGCTACTGCCCGAAGAGAACCTCAGGTGGCAGCTCCAGCTCCTGAGTTCAGCACTTACTCACTTTTACAAGCTCCTCTCTCTGCATAGTATCCTGAAGGGCAGTCAGGAACACAGTGGTCCCCGAGCAGCAGGTAGCGGGCATTCTGGCACCTCAGGCAGATGCTCCCGGTGTTGTGGAGATCAGCTGCACAGTGCTGGCACAGGGGATGGCAGTCTGGAGGGGGAAGGGGAGCAGAGAGAAGGCATGGGTGCTCATGAGCACAAAGTCTCATCACTGCACAAAAGGGCAGAAGAGATTTCAATTACAAACACTGCAGCTGACAGCTGGAGAGTAGCCCAAAGGCAGTGTATATCGTGTGTATCAGTAAAGTAGAAGCTTGGGACCTGTACAAATTGTGTGTTTGAGGTTTTTTAGCAAATGGCCAGGCCCAGCAAAGTGATTGAGTTTTCATCCCTTTCCAATGGAATGACCTTTAGATACGAGGGTGCCACGTGATAGATAGTTGCTAGGAGCATAGAGAGAATTTCCTGACTAACAGAAGCAGTAAGATAATACTATCAACATCTCTCCTGGGGGTCTGAGACTGGAGTGCAGCTTCCCCCAATCCCTTCACAGTAATAGAGGCAGGAGGCAGAGAAATTCTAGGTGGACAGGGCGGGTGGGTCCCTGGTGAAACCCCACCTTCACCATAAAACAACAACAACAAAAAACAGCCTGAAACCCCTGGCCGAAAGTCCAAAGTAAGCACTTACATTCCTGTTTGCCTGCCGTCTCCCAGTTGGTTCTTTCTGAATCATGCCTTTTTACCAATTGAATGTTGCTTTTTCCAAAACTACCTATGGCACGCCCCACCCCCATCCTGTGCCTATAAAGACCCCAGATTCAGTCAGTAGAGGGAAGACAGCCTGACTTTGGGGAAGAGACAACCTGATTTTGGGGAAAGACGACCTGTCCTTCTCGTCCCCTCTCCAGCTCCACTCTCTTCTGAGAAATGTTTTCATCATTCAACAAAATTCTCCACTTTCACCATCATTCAATTTTCTGTGTAACCCCGTTCTTCTCAGACACTGGACAAGAGCTTGGGACCCAACAAGTGCCAGTACCCAGAAAAGGCTGTCACACCAGCCCTTTGCCCTCACCAGTGGAGGGAAACCACCCCAGCAACAAGGCAACACACCACCTGGGTGCCACCATGTTTCCCCTGAGACAACATGCCTGGTTTGGCTGCAGGCCCCCCATGGAGCTTGCTCTTGTGTCAGTGCCCGGAGTGGCCAGCTGGATCCTGCACTCACTAACACACATGCTTTCTCCCACAAGGGGTTGAGCACAGCAGGCTGAGTAGATGAGGTGCCGCTCCCATGAGTCCGGCAAAGAAGCTGAGAAAAATCCTCCATCAACAGGGCTCCTGAGCCCTCTGCAAGGCTCCTTCTCACAGATTTGGTCTTCCAGAGTCAGGATACCAGTCTCAGCCTTCAGTGTGAACGGACTGGGGTTAGGAAATAATTGGATTGAGTTGCTGGAAAATTTTGGTCTTTAACTAGAGATAAAGTTATGAAGAACAGTTGTGAGTTGAAGTCATTTTTATGACCCAATACATAGTGCATAGTAGCTCTGTAATACCAGTTGGCATTAAAGCTATAAAACAAATTATTTTGTCCAGACAGCACTGTCTCTTGTTCTCACTCACATAATAGTCATTCTTTAATAAAGAACTTGATTGTGTTCAGCTTCCTTTGTAGGTGAAAACTTCCTGCTTTCAAGTGGTAATTCCCCTTTAAGTCCCATTTATCATCCTATATCCCAAAGGCAGGAGAAAACCCACAAATCTCAATTTACCCACCTCAAATGAAAAAGGAGTAAGATCTAGAAAAGACAAAAGAAAGAGTTCTGGTTATGGGGCCTTCCCACCTTCCCCTGTAGGATTCAAAGCATTTGTTTGTACTCGCTAATGCACCACCCACGGCCCCAAAATGTCGTTTCATCTCAATGCTTGTAGTAGAGATTGTGATTTCTAGCAAAATCCATGTTGGTAAAACAGATTCCTGCCCCTGGAATCTGTTAAAAACACGTCTTTCTCTGTACACTGTTGGTGATCCTAACTGTTGATCATCTGGATGTGTTCCCTGTACATGAAGCAGATCTCCCTTTTATGTCCAGTGCCCACTCATCCACATGAGAACCCTTCAGAGGACCTTTATAGCCATCCCAGAAGTTAAGCCACAAGAGTCTGCCTCAAAAATGCTGATTGTTTTGGCAGCATACAAACTAACAGTCTCAAACCTTTCTGTGAACTTTGGGAGTTACAAATTACAAGCAGCCTTTTGCCAATATTAGGAACAATTCATGATATCCTGAGAACCAAATTAATCCTCATTTCAGTCCTTCAGTAAACTACAAAGGAAATTATGACTGCATTGAGGGAAATATGAGAAGGAGGCTACTTTTCCCAGATTTGGTGTATGGTTTCCACATAATGCCAAGCTCTTTGTTCTATCTTCCCTATGCCTTCCTTACAGTGCCAGGAGCACAATCCCAGCTGTGCAAAGGGAAATTTAAAAAGCTTCAAAAGTTGCAAGAGCAAATGAAGGTGATGGTGTTTTACGATTACCTTAACAAGTGGGTAAATGTTAGGATTGGAAACCTAGGAAACACTACAGATTCAAGCCTCCGTTATCTGAAAAGCCATGGCCTATCCTCTTTAAAGCAATTTCTTCAAGAGCTTTCTGAGCTTGGGCATGCACCAACAAGATCTGCAGGTGTTCAGTGGTCTAAAGACTAGTTGCATCCAACAGATGCTTTCTCTAGCATGCAATTAGAGAAACATAAAAGAATAATTACCCAGGGGATGCTTTCAAGAGAAAGTAAGTAGACCCCTGTAGTATTTTGTGGGTACAACAAATAAGTAATTATGGATTTATCTGATCTTGGGATCTTTGTTTAAATAAGGAGTGTAACGTGTGTTAATTATTCTAAAGGAAGCTGGAGCCAGGTTATGGACATTCCTTCCCCCTCACCCAGCAGTGCTTTTCAACCCTTATTACTCTTCTGAAGTCACTACCCCACTCTGCCCACCCATTCATGTCTTCCCAGGTGATCTCATCTACATCACTAAGCAGAGCTTGCTGGATTCATTCCTTTCACCTCAAAACATCTATCTATTCCTGTTTTTATTTCATTTGCTCCCTTCTCCCAGGATAAAATGGCTAATGCCTACACCTATATTCTTGATCCAATTTTCAATATTATTCCTCCTGTTTTCCCCTATCTCTATTTTCAACCTTAACTTCCAACCATGCTCTCCATTGCCTACTGTCCTAAAAACTTTACTCTACAAACAACTCATCTCTTGCCTTCCCTTAACTACCCAACTTCCTTGCCTGTCTAACTCCTCACTTCATTGTAATCTGTCTTCAAAATATTTTACTGTGGTATTGCTCTTGAAAAGGTCTCTGATGGCCTCTTAAGGACCAGATTTAATGGCCTCCTCTAATTCCTTATCCTACCTGAAATCTCTGCAACACAAGGCACTGTTGACCGAGCAGCCCTCCTTCTCAAAACTCTCTCCTCTCAGCATGCTTGACACAGGTGCTCTTGTTGGCCGGGTTCTCTTTCTGTGCCTCCGACCGACTTATAAATACAGGGGTTCCTCACAGCCTTTAACTTTTTCTATCCTCCTAATCAAGTCTCTGGAGTTCTTAAACCAGACATGGCGGTTTGGCAGATTTGGGTACACAGACGCCAGAAATCAATGGAAAGGTCTGAAGAGTTGGAGAGACTCTGAAATTACTCAGGGCCTCTGCTTCCTTCCACAGCTCCATGTTAAGCCATAAGAAGGCATCAGATCAGTCCCCAAACATATATTGCATGATGGAGTGAGTGCCCAGAGTCAAAGGAGAAATCAATACATGACACCTGAAAATATAAAATGATCAACTCCAAGTTGCCCAATACATCACATTTATCCAAGTTAGTTTATAGTTCTACCTTACCCAGGAGATTACAAACACTCGAGTGTGCCAGGTTGAACTCTCTAACTCTTTTTGTTCACTACTTGCATTCATTCTACGGTTTAAAAGGTCATGCTGAACACCCACTCCTGTGAATAGACTCATTCCAAAGCAACAACCTGAGTGGGACCCATGTTAATCCACTCATGCAAACTTTCCTTCCCAGCTCCGTCATACGCAATCCCCCAACAGAAGACCAATTATATCATTAGGCTCTCAAGGTTGGTTGACTGATTTTTATTAAATCAAGCCAAAAAGAATAATAAGTCCCCAAAACCTAGGAAACACTTTTGTCTTCAGAAGCTTGAAGTCAAAATCTCTTTGTAGGAGAGAGTTTCTTGCGAGACCTCAAAATGAGTAACGATCTGCACAGAAAGAAGCCAGAAATCAGAGCAACAAGGGCTTAAGGATTAATACCAATGTTCTGACTTACAACCAGAAAAGTATAGTTCCCTAGGGCAGACTACAAAACTCAGGCAAGACAGGCTACGAGTAGCCGGCCTAACAGGGCACCGCCTGTGCAGGCTTCAGGTACAAGCCCAGGGATGCTGTGATCTACACAGAAGGGCTGAGCAGGTTCAGACAGGGATCTAGAGGTTTTATTTTTCTGACTACAAAGTAAGCCATGGAAGAGAAGGAAATATGAAAAATATTTTTACAAAGTATAAATAAGCATAAAAATCACCCTAAGCATGGTAGTTTGGGGTCAATAACTACTAACATTGACATTTTTTCTTTTAGTGCTTTTTCTATACAATTTTACATATAGATATTTTTACATAGATTAGATTAGATTAAATGTGGACATTATAGTACCTTTTTTACTCAGTATCATCAGCATTCCCACATGTCATTAGGGACTCCTGTAAACATCATTTTTAGCAGCTACATCATATTCGAGTATTAAGTAAGCAAACAAAAATCTGCCATTTTTCTTACAGTTTGAACATTTACTTACAATTTGTCTCCATTTTTATAACTAAGGCTATGATAACACTTTTGTGCATAAATCTTTGTCTGCATCTCAGATTATTTCCTAAAGGACAATGTCGAAAGGGTACAATTCATATTATTATTATAATTTACATTTACTGAGCTCTGAATATACATTGGGCAAAATATTAATTATTAGAAACACATAATTTCATTTGAAGAGAAAAAGTAGGCAATGTTATTATCCCCATTTTATAAATGAGGAAACTGAGACTCTGAAAGGTTAAGTCATTTGCTTACACATATCATATACAGACTAAGTCCAGAGCATACAATTTTAAGCACTACAAGCATGAAAAAAATGTAAAATTCTTAATTGATATTATAAATTTTATTCCAGAAAGTTCCTATCGATTTGTATTTCAAGAGCCATTTATGAGACTGTTTCATCATAATTTTGCCAGCACTAAGAAATTTAAAAACAGTAAACCAACCTTGGCTAATTTGGTTGGTGAAAATTGGAGTTAGGTCATTGTTTTACTTTGTGTTTCTTTTATTATAAGTGAGGTTAAGTAGGAAAAAAGTTTTTTTTCATTGAAACAACAAAAACATTCAAATGGCTACTATACTCCTAAAATTTTCAGCATGGTGGGGGAAATGATTCTGGATGTATCATTTTAATTGAGTATTTAATATGCACAATCAAATAATAAACTGAGGTGTCAATCAGTGAGTTCCTTCCTCATCCACTGTCACCATCCCCCATTGGACTAGGAAGCATAGGGTCATCATGTGTTCCCAAAGCTATCAAAATCAGACCTACAAAGACACTATACTTATAGAACCCAGGGCACAGGAGATAGAAAGAAAAAAAATTGTCCTTTTTGTTTGGTAAGACAAGGTGTCCCTCTGTTGCCCACACTGGAGTACAGTGGCAAAATCATATCTCACTGAAACCTCGAACTCGGGGCTCCAGGATCCTCCTGCTTCATTCTCTTGAGTAGCTGGACCTATAGGTGTGTACCACCAGGTCCACCTAATTCTTTTATTTTTCATACAGACAGGAGTCTCACTATATTGCTCAGGCTGGTGTCAAACTCCTGGCCTCAAGCAATCTTCCCTCCTTGGTTTCCCAAAGTGATGGGATTACAGGTATGAACCACCTCACCTGGTCAAAAAAGTTCTTTAATGTGCATTGGAACTAACAGACCCAGGCCCTCCCCCACCAACACAATCCCTACACTCTCCATCTCCCTACCCCAACCTAAAAAACCTTCAAACTGAAGGGGAAGAAAAAGCAGAGGGACCATTCCCTTTGCTCCTGCCTGCCCCTCTTATGGAACAGGCTGGAAGTAACCCAGTAGAATGTTCAAGAGTCCCATAGTAGAGTGGACTTGGGCTATGTTTCTTGCCTTAAAGAGGGCGGTCTCCAAATTTTGTCGTGGGGACACAGTGTGCTGAGCAACCTGAAAACATGGTGGACACTGAGGTGGAGGACTGGCATGAGACTGTTACAAACGTCCTGTCGAATGCTACAGGGATAATGATAGGGTGCCATGAAAGTACATAGCCGGGGTACCAACTTAGTCCAAGGGCCAGGAAAGACCTCCCAGAGAAGGCTGAGACAAGAACACTGGTGGCAGTTAGCTGCAACAGGAGCAGGGCAGCAGGAGAATGTTTGGAAAGGGTTCCAAGAGGAGGGAAAGCTTAGGCAGACCAGCAGTTGAACAGAACAGGATGCCTTCAAGGAACTGAGAAAAGTTCAGCATGGCTGGATCTTAAAGAACACACAAAAGAGCCACTCAGAACCTGGGTAGGCCAGTTTTGCAAGACATTGTAAGTCAAGAAAAGGAGTCTGGATTTTATGGTAAAGGCAATTGGGAATCTCTCTCTCTCTCTCTGTGTGTGTGTGTGTGTGTGTGTGTGTGTGTGTGTGTGTATGTATGTGTCTTTTTTCAGTTTATTTACCAAGGTCTCTGTGCTTTTGTTATAGATTTAAATGAGAATTTTTTTTATATGAAAGGCAACTCATGTTAGGAGAAGACATTAAACCAAAGCAGAAGACTAACAATCTAAGAAAACCGACATACAACAGCTCTTGCCATGAAACCCTTGCTGGAGGAGGAAAGCAGGCTCCTAACTGTTCTCTCCCCTCCTCCCCTCCATTACATCTGCAGAAGCCCCTTTTCTGCCAAAAACGTCCCTCTGCTGAATTGTTCTCAAGGGGCTTATGCTGGAGTAGGCCTATTAAGAATATTATGATGCAAATACATGAAAACTATTGTGACCAGGAATGGAGATCCTTGAGAAAGAAGAAAAACACACTTGTGGTTTGTCTTTGCATGACTGGGGAAGACCTTTTCACTCATGGTCAGTTCTCAGA
This sequence comes from Hylobates moloch, assembly GCF_009828535.3. Classification (NCBI taxonomy): domain Eukaryota; kingdom Metazoa; phylum Chordata; class Mammalia; order Primates; family Hylobatidae; genus Hylobates; species Hylobates moloch. The sequence goes on from NW_026652277.1 coordinate 54,294,516, forward strand.
ACTCCTTTTAAAAGGAAAACAAAGTGGAATTTGGCCAAATCAGTGGTACCGAGTAGGTAGCTCCCACACAGTTGTTAGAGGGGGGAAAAGTTATTGGAGTAAAAATACTGGGAAATCGTGGAGAATTTGAAGGCCCACGAAAAAGGTCAATATGGGTTGCATCACCTGGTTTTCAAAATCCACTTCAGGCCAGGAGAAAAAGGGAGCTACTCGGCTGCATGTGTGACAATTTCCAACTGCCTTGTCAGTTACAACTGGAGATAATAAAAAGACAGAACTACCCCCATGGCCAGCCAAATGTATTAATTATACAATCTAAACATAATTAAGAGGTGATATGAGCCCCACATCTAGGCACTGTGGGAGGTAACTATGTGACCCAATAAACTGCTATGACACCAGTCATTTTACTCACAGTAAAGTCTATGGGCATATTTTCTACAAACTAATCTGATTTGGAGGTAACTCTTGAATTCTTCTTATTTGGTAGTAACCGTCTGATGAGCCCTCTAATTCAGATCTTTGATGGGCCCACACCACAGAAGCACATCTGTCAGAAACTGTGTCCTTAAAATGGCAGCATCCTCAGAGAGACCAACAAATTCCAGGGTGAATTCCCCCTAAAATACTCCAGTCTGCCTTCCATGCCTGTTCCTGCCCACAGGTGATACTGAAAACAATTTCACAGGACACAGTAGAGGAAGTGTATACGGTCACTGCTTAACTTGTATCAGACTGCAGTTACTAAAATAAGGGAATTGAATTTCCAACCCACCACTCTAGCAGCTTCTGCAAGGATTAATGTCCCATCCAAAAAGCCCCATCTGTGCAGTAAGGCATCTGCATCTGACCTTCCTGCCTGTAATCAAAAAAAGGGAGGCTGACCTCAAATAGGTTTAAATAGGGAGCGTGTATCCGTTAATTCCTTAAAAACAGTGCCTATTCTGGAGCCTGTCTCTCAGATTCCTCCCGCTACTACTCAGCAAGTAAATTCTTGTTTGTCACTATTGCAATTACAGTAGAGTCTTTAAATATAAGACTCATTAAGAGTCACAAGGAAAGAAGAGAGGCCCAGGATACATTTATGCTTAGGCTGTTTCAGATTACTGATGTATAATAAGTATGTGGGGGGGGGGGGCACAGATGGAATTCCAGTTGCTTGTATATGTACCTCCTTGCTAATAAATGCAGTAAATTAGCACTGTAAACAAGCAAATTAATAAGCACATTACAAGGTAGCCTGAAGACGGAGTATTAGCTCCAGCTGAAATAAATGCCTTTATTGTTTTTAAGCAAGCAGAAGATTCCAATTGTTTTCTAAATATGCACAGCATGTAGACATGCTAGAAATTTAAACAGATAAAAATATTAATATTTTGACTCAGCAGCTGTAGAATCCTCTAATATGTCACCCTGCAGCTGTGAGGAAATTGCATGTGGTCATCACTACGTGATGCTTTCTTCAAATCACAAAGGCTCTGCTTCAAGGATCAGTGAGGATTACCCAAAATCATGATGGATGGAAGCACATGGCAGTGAAATAATTTATTTCATGTCTTTGGAGCAAAATCAAAAAAGCTTGAAAATATTAAAGTAAATGTGTACTGTCGACGCAATGGCTTTGGATATTGGTTTTATGGAGCAGTGACTCCTTAGCTGATAAATAATGACCTATAAAGACAAATTTAGACACACAGTGAGATTTTTAATAATGTCCTGTCAGTCCATTAGGTTCTTAATGCAACGACATTAAGTGCATTTGGAAGCGGTCAAAATAATCAGCACTTGTAGCTGTTCTTCGTCAGGTGAAAAAGAAATGATTTCATGCCAAAACTCAGGGCCTTTAAAGGGCATAGAATTTGAATTCTAATACCACTTTTAAAATTGAAAAAGAAGCATCCTATCTCTTTCCCTTTTGATCATTACTTTGTGCTCAGCCCACCCGTAAGCTCTTAGAAATCATGTATTGTTTTTAGAGGCTTTGAATTAGTACAAAAGCTACAAAACAAAACAAAACCAACCAACCAAATGAGACTTCCTTCTTCAGTGTCTGTGGCTATTGTTTTACTCTTAAAAAACTAACCAAATAAAACATGACAACAGAATGACCTTCATGTTATAGGGCAGTGATTTCTACCCAGTGTTGACAAACTCACCAATGTGTCGGGAAGCTGCCGTAGGAGCCAAGGAAACAGCTTGATGTGGGGAGGGTAAGGGGAGGTGGGGAGTCGCAGTGTCAAATGTAAAAGCAAAGCTCAAGGTTTTGGTGCCAGCTTGCACTGCCAGCAAGGTGTCATGAGCATCACTCTTACCATGTATCTTGAAGCTTTGTATCCAATTTATGTTTTACTCAGTTTAGCTCCACAATAGAAAACAGTTCACTTCAATTAACACTTATGGCAAGTCAGCTGAGTATGAGGCACTGTGGAAGGTACTATACGATTGAATCAGACTTGAATCCTTCTCTCAGGATGCTTAGGAAGCGATGACCAAAAAAACAAAACAAAACAAAACAAAACAAAACAAAACAAAACAAAACAAAACACACGCACACACACATACACATCCCAAATGCAACAGGTGTCAAAGAAGGATCAGAGGATATTTTATCCAAAGTGAATAAGAGGAACTTGAACTTGAGTGCTTATTTGATGTTTGCAGATGGTGCCAGTTGAGGACATCCTTGTTAGAAGGCAAGAACATGTAACAGCACAGAGGCACACAGGAACAGAGCAGTGTGGCGTGGGGGAGAGAACCAGCATGGCTGGAGCTTTGGACATTCACTCGGAAACCAAGGAAATCAGGGACCTTGAAAATCAGGGTGAAGGATTTACAGCTAATGCAATGGGCAATGGGAAGGCATCGACAAGTTTTCAGTGTCAAAGAGTGTTTTATAAACCAAAGTTGTTATCCAAGAAAAGTTCTCCTCCCTCATCTTGGGAAGGACTAGGAGAGCTTTAGTGAGGAAGACCCTCTAGCAGAAAGAGAAAAATGAGGCTGTCATCTAAGAAAGAAGAGCTTATGGTTTTTGCAGCAGAAACAGAGATACGCAGTATCTATGAGATATGGCAGTGATTGCAGTATGGAAGAGGGGTTGTCAAGAAGCAAAGGTAACTAAATGGTTTTGAATTGTGCCAATTGAAAAATCAGTAGTGGGTAGACAAGGACGTCAAGAGAAGGAAGAAAAGCACCTGTGGAGGTGGGAGGGATGAAGATGAAGGGTTTTCTTTGCAGTTTTCCTGTGATCAGATGTCCAGCAGGAAGAGAGAAATGAGGATCTGGAGGGGATTATCACATGCACTTGGGATGAAATCTAAGGAGAAAATAGAAATGAAGATTTAAGCTGTGAAAGACACAAGGGCCCTGGAGGAAAGAAGATGGGAGAGGAAGAGGAGCAGGAAAAATGAAGAGAAAAGGAGGGAGATGAATGTGTAAGCAGAAGAGGAAACACCTGAGTGGAGAGATCAGCTCAGGAAGGCAGATGGCCTCTGGGACACTGGGGGAGGAGCTCCCTGGGGCAGAATGAGGGAGCTCCTTTCTCAATGGAAGGAAAAAGAGGTAATAGAAGAGAAAGAGATATTTGAGGAGAAAAGATGAAGTTTGTTTGTTTTGTTTTTATCAGATAATATAAATCTTCTAAACAAAAAAGAAAGCAGAGTTGTAGACTGAGAGTGAAGAGAGTGTGTAGGGAGTGTGTGGGAAGGCCATGAGGGTCAAAACCACAAAGCATCAAAAAGAAGTGAATAAAATGATGTCAAGAAGCAAGAGAGGGTCTTAAGGAAACTAGATCAGTGATGAAGGCTGATGACACAGTGATCACATATGTGCCCTCCGAAGTGCACTCCTTGGATTCAGAGCCCAGCTCCAGGGCTTACTAGCTGTGACACTTTGGGTAAGTGGGTTAACATCTCTAATCTCATCTCTAATCTTATCTTGGCCTGTAAAATGCAGATGGTACTAATCACAGGACCAACTTCCTGTGCTTGCAGCCAGAATTAAATGACATAATATATGTGATGAGCTGGCACACAATGAGTGTTCAATAAACATGAGTTATTATTCCTTATCTGTAGTGGGCCCAATCAGAATTGACGTTGACGCTGATGCTCATGTTTGCAATCAATTCACTGTTTTTACCTATTAAAACTAAGCCACAGAAATTCACAGGTGTGTAAAAGTAGGTAAGTGTAGCCTTAGCAGTTTTGCTATCTTCAATACTGAAGAGGATAACCTGTAAGTCTCAATTCAGCTGTGTTCTTTCAACATACACCCACAAACACTTTCTCTGCAATTCAAGCCCTGACCTACAGTTATTAGGAAGAAACAGCAATCCTGACTTCGTTGGGAGCTTTTACAAGCTGAAAGCTTACAAGTAAGGTCCCTCTCTCATTATGAAAGCTAGGGAAGGTATTGTTTGGTAAATGTCACATGAAGGAGAAAATACAAGATTTTTTTTTCTTTTTTAATTTAGGAATGACTCAATTTAAGCATAGCTCATGTTCTTTTTTCCTAAAAGGAAACGCTCAAAAAAATAATAAATGCCTTGAAATATTCAATCATCCCTTTGCAAAGAGATTGATCTCTTAAATAAAACAAAATATGAGAGAACAAGAAAGAGACAATCACTGAAAGTTCTGTAGAGAGGGTGGATATGCAATTCATGGTTCAAGCAATAAGAGATAGGGTGACAAGATGAGAAATAAGAAAAGAAAGTGCATTACAAAACACAAAAAAAGAAGATAAGGAAAATAAAGAAGCAAGTGTTAAAAAAATAGAAAACACAAGCAAATTGAAAAAAAAACACAGAGATAGAAGAACAGGACTAGATGGAATAAAGAGGAAGGTGAAAAAGAAGAGATAAGAACCAAAATATGACTCACACTAAGAAGAAAGATCCTTATCGTAATTATCATATGAGGCATTAGAAGAGGATTTGACATGAGGACAGCTGATTCAAGTCCTTAATTCTACCCAACAGTTCTTGACGACCATCCAAGTGCTAGCTTGGTACTCTACTGAGTCTTAATTCACCAGTCAACAAAATGGGAATTACTAGCATTTCCAGTTCTGCAGGGGGGCTTCAGGGGATGATTAAAGGAGAAGATCCATGAGAAAATGCTTTGAAAATTATAAAACTTTATAAACACACCATTACTAGTATTAATGATGACATGAAACACATATCTAATCACAGCTGTAGCCTTGGAAGTCATGGACCAACCAGTAAATCTATCTCCTGCTTTTTACGGCCCAGATCCACAACAGGAAAATGGCCAAATTAAGTTACCCAAACACAACGGAATATGACTTAGGCATTAAAAATGACAATTATGTAGATTCTTCCAATATTTGCCAACATATGGAAATATGTCATTTAAAGTGATATTTTAGAGAACAGAACAAAGAAATACCATAGCTGTTGACTACAACTGAAAACCATGCACGTATGTATATATTGGAAAAGATTAAAGTAAATGTGGAGTGATATAAATTATTAAAATTTAGTATGCATTAATGTTTTTCTTTGAAGTTTATTCATTTAATAAGGATCAAATATAATGGGAATGCATGTACACATGGCAGTCTAAATTACCTTTCTCAGCATTTAAAACAGACTAGCAAGTTCGTGCAATGTTTCCCAACAACGCCTCTCCAAGCCACTCTATTTATCACACTGACTTTTAATCCACCAATCAAGTAATCCACCTACCAATGCGCTTTTTAATTCACCAACCAAAAAAAAAAAATCATTCTTGAGCCCTGATTGTGTGCAAGCAATTGTACTTGCATCATGGAGTACAAAATGGTTGAGTATGTGGACTCTGGAATCACATTCTCTGGGTTCAAATCTTGGATCAATCATTCCTGACTTATATCATTTGGAGTCAGTACCTAACCTCTGTTAGACAGTTTCAGTTTCCTTATATGTAAAACTGGGGATAAAATTAGTACTTACCTTCGAGGATCATTGTGAATGTTAAATGGTAAAATGCATTCAAAGCAATTAGCACAGCACTTTTCATATGATAAGCCCTCAGAACTGGCACCTATTATTAGATACCCATGAAAAGATCAGTCACAGAGAACGTGAGCTGATCAAAGCCCAAGTGCTAGGTAAATGGTAGAAATAATCAGCATACTAGAAATTCTAACAGGGGAGTTGCCAAGAAGAAGCTGGTCCTGGAGGGGGAGGAATCTGAGCCAGGCATTGAGGGATGGATGGGTAGGATTTGCTGATCAAAATAAGACAACAACTGCTACATGTTTAAAGTTTATGGCTCTTTTCTTCCTTTCCATTTATAACTGCAGAAGCAGCCACAGCAAGATGTAGGGCGGTGCCAACCCACCTCCCCCGCACGGTAGAAGCTGCTTTAAAACAGAACTAGCTCTCACTTCTCTGGCTTCCAGTCACTGTGTCTGGAGGGGAGACAGAGAGCTGGTGCCCTGGCTCATACCAGGCTCCCCCCAGGGTTCTTAATTATGTTCAACTTGAACTGGGTTTTTCCCCCTGTTATTCAGTGCTGCAGTTGTATCAGCTTATTCCAAAATAAAGATGTGTTGCTCTTTAAATTTGAGCAATTTTACTTTTTCACCACAGTTTTAGGGCCCTTCTTTCAGAAATGGTGACAATAAATGGGAAAAATCATGGAAAGGACTAAAAAGTGTTTATTTATGATGTGGAAGAAAAATGTTAACAGCACTGCTCTTCAGCAGGCAAAAAGGTGGCAAACACACACCTCCTTGGGTGACCTCTCTGCCTGCCCACAGAGAAAAGAAAGAAGGTAGGGTAGAAGGGAGAGAGAGAGGGAGGGAGGGAGGGAAGTCAGTTGGTCCACAACCTGCATACAGGTTCATGAGTTTCTTTTACCTTTAGGGGGTGCAAACCAATTGTTCAAAGTATTAATATCAGTTAGTTCAGGACTTCCAAAATATTGTTCTGCAAACCACTGGCTAATCCTTTAAGAGGCTATAATAAAGGGAAGGGGTCTTCAATTCAATGCTTGGGAAATGATGTTTGGCCATCTTCATCTTAAAGATTCACAGCACACATTTGCATTTTTAAGGTTCTCAGAAATCCTGCAATAAAGAAAGTTTCTTACCTTTATGTAACCGAGTCAATCCCAAATTTATCTGGCCAGGAGGATTTTTGTTTTTGTTTTTGTTGCATGCAACACCTATTAACCATTGTTTAGAATTTGAGTTCTGTGGAATAGGAATACAGTATGAAAATACTCACAGTAATATTTCTTTACTGATATTTGTCTTCTTTTGCTTACATTCTCACACAGATTTGTGGAAAGAACAAACCTACATTTAAAAAAATACTTCATAAACAATAACAAATTTTTAATCCCCCAGACTTTCACTACCCAAAAAAAAACTATTTTAATTTTTCAGGTCTTCCCCTCTGCAATATTACCCTTGATATTATCTTCTTTCTACATAAGAACTCAAAAACATAGCCATCCCATCAGGCAGTCCACAAAACTCACAGCATTTTTTTAAAAAATGCAACTGCATGTGGACATTCCCCCACTCGCCGGTGTTTATCTGTTTTCCTTTTAATTCTTACCCTATTCTATGAACAAGAGGAAGCTTTTAGCTGAGAAAGAGAAATTCAGAAAGCACCTCAGGCTTTGGAGTTTTCTGTTAATGTTGTTGAGATGTGGGCAAAAAAAAAATTTTTTTCTAATCTATGACAAAAGAAAACCTGGCTTTCCATAGAAAGTAACTGTTTCGCCCACAATTATGCACAGCTGCCTCTCACCTCAGTTCATTTATCTTTGTTGAAAACCTGCAGCTCTGGCCTAAATCTCACGTACTTTATATTTGTTTTGATAGACTTGGAGGAAGAAACCCCACACATATGACATCTCCATATGTGAGACACGCTGAGGTTACTGGACCTGCTCCCAGGATGGGTTTACTCTTGGCGGTGTGCTGGATTTGATGTCATTTTCTTTTTTAAACAGCTAAGTACAATTAAGAGGTCTCTGAGTCAAATAGAGGATGCATCCTGAGAGGAAACCCTACCACCCTGGAGGTGCTCGGACATACACGAAAGAGCAGGCAGAGAGGGTCCTTCTCCGGGACTTCCCATGAGCTAGGACTGCCCAAGGACACGGAGAGGATATTCCACTGCCAGCCCCGCACTAGGTAGATTATCCTCGGCTTTGCCTGTCGTCACATGGTTTCTCCTAACACCTTCCTGAGTTTAGATAAAAGTCACCTAAACATTCTATGAGGTTAACTATGACCTGACTGAGGCAATACTTTAGTTAAAAACGAAACAAAAAACAAAACAAAACAAAACAAAAACAAAACAACTCCAGGACTTTAGGTTCAGGGCAACACTGAGAGAGCAGACAAGCTCCTAGTAGCTAGAGTAAGAAACCTGTCCACTTATACCTTTAACCTCCGCCTGGAGAGACACTCTGGGATGTCCAACTGTCACCCCAAATTCAGCTTGGCCAAATTCAAGCACACTGTTTTCCTCACTGCCTCCTAGATCTATTCCTACCCTTGGTAAATGGTACTCCCATCCCTCGAATTTCTGTGACTAGAAACCTGGAAACTATCTACAAAGTTCCTTCTCCCTTATCCCCCAGGGCTGAGGGAGCACCAACCTCTGTTGCTTCTATTACGTTAAATCATATGAAATTGCCACTCGGACCATTTTTGCAGACAAAACAGCAATCTGAGATGAGCCAACCTAACATACTATTAATACCTGGTGAAATCATGTCCCTTTCTCTTTATCCCCTCAGCAATGTTCTCATTAAAGGATTTCTCTCATCTGGATTTCTGCAGCTACCTCCTAAAGAACTTTCTGCCTCAGTATTTTCTTCCAAGCCATCTTCCGCAGATCTTTCTCTTCACAGAAATGCAATTGTGACGCTTCCCAGAACCTTCAGGGCATCCCCACGGGTGTACCAAGGCCCCACAGACCAGTCCTGCTCCCTCCCACTTCAAGTCTCGCCACTCTCATAGGACTCAACTCTTTATGGGTGTCTCAATAGATAACCCTCTTTGGCCCATTTTCTGAAATGTTCTGCCTCCAAAGCTCCACATTCCTCTAATTCTCACTCACCTTTAAAATCTCAGTTGTGACATCCTCCGGAAAGCTTTCATACCCACTCCACACACTCACATACACACACTCCAGTGTGGGTCAGGGTCCTGTCCCATGGACTCATCTTATATCCTGTGCTGTGCACAGAGTACCACAGCAATATCATACTAAACACCCACTCCCTTCTGTTGTGGGCTGAATTCGTCCCCTGAAAATTCATGTGTTGAGGCCGTATCCCAGTACCTCAGAGTATCTGTAGTTGGATATAGGGCCTTTAAAAAAAAAAAAAAATAGGTAATTAAGTTAAAATAAGGATATTAAAGGATGGGCCCTGATCCAATGTGACCAATATAGTTATAAGAAGAGAAGATTAGGACATGCAGAGAGAAATGGGCGCATGTGCACACAGGAGGCAGCAAGAGGGCCACCATCTACAAGCTAAGGAGAGTGGCCTCCGAGGAAGCCAAGCCTGTGGGCACCTTGATCTTGGACTTCTAGCCTCCAAAACTTGGAGAAAATAAATTTCCATCATTTGAGCCACCCAGTCTGTGGTATTTTGTTATGGCAGCCCTAGCAAACTAACACTTTCATTCACTCAAGAGTCTATTTCTTGTATGCAAGCATCATATCTGATTTGTCTTTACATCCCCAGAGCCCAGTACAATGCCTGGCATAGAGCAAAGACTTCATAAATGTTTGATGACTCTGTACATGATTGATTGTATTGCAATGCTACAGAGAAAAGTAGAGGTGTTTAGATAAGTCATACATTTAGTGAAAAAGTAAACTTTGGGGTCAGCACAGTTCTCTGAAAGTTCAATAACTGAAATTACTGATCAAACTTTTCTATAATAAATACTATAACACCAGTCTTTAATCAATAAATGATTTCTAAGCACCAGACAATGGTTACCTCATTTAAAACCATTACTTAATACACCGAATTCCCAGGACAGCCAAGATTTTCCTTCTCAGCTTATTTTGGTAGGACCTTCTCTTCTAGGGTTGGGGGCTTCCAGAGTTGTTTAGCTCAGTCCCATGATTCTCCTTCTAAAGGTTCCCTATTAGCCTTAAAAAATTAACGCAAGTCCTAATTACCTAATGTACTATCAAAGAACACTCTGGACATTAGAGAGAACAGAGCTCATTAAAAATTAAATTTTTCTAATCTCCTTATATAAACATGTATTTTTTAAATATGCCCTAGCATAAAATTTTTAGGGCCCACATTCAGAGTTAGATTTTAAATAAAAAAGCCATCATGAAGGATATAATTCAGGTCCTACCTTCTAACTCTTCTCCCTGACTCTAATCTGTCCTTATGTTAGTCCATTTTCCATACAAGTTGCAGATTTCGTGCCTTAAGACACCCTTAGTCAAGCTATAGTCCTCTCCAAAACTCTCATGGCCCTATTGCTCACAAGATCTAGTCAAAACTTTTTGGCCTGAAACTTTGAACTTTCTATACTCTGGTTTGAACCTAAATTTCCCAACCATTTTAACTAATATGCTTTAATATCAACCATGTTTTTCACCCAGGTTAGATGACTCACTAGTCATGAGGGGCCCACGTGCTATACCTGCTGGGCCTGTCTCCTGGTGAAACCATGCTCAGAAAGCCCACCAGATCTCCCTCTGTCTCACAGGATCCTGGTTATTTTTCTGGAAATATTTTGGGTTCCGCCCCCCCGCATAATGCCTTCCATGTCTTGTTACTTCTCCCTACCTTGAACTCCTACAGCCCTTATTATTGGTTGGTGTTACTGTCCCTAAATTGCTTTGTACCATTTGTTAACTACACTTGTGTCTTTGGTTCACCTCCTTAGGTAGCCTAGAAGACCTCTGTATCCCCCTCAAACATCAACTTGGCACCTTGTGCTCAGTGGGTTCTCAGTAAATATCCACCAATATGCTTTAGCCACGTAGGGAGCCAATTAATTCTCAGAGTAGCTGCTCCTCCATGTCTTAAAGTGATAACAAGTAGCTAAACTCAAACATACAAACTGTAATAACAACCCCTTCCATCCCCAAATTCTCTTTCGGGGATGGGCACTACTATCTCCCATTTTTCCCACTTTCCAAGACAGTCCTGACTATGACTGACATCACTAGCAATAGACTCACATCCTACAACTGACAGGGGTTCTGATTAGTCTGAATCCTGGACTCTGAGTTTCCACTTTTTGTTGCACCTAAAATGCTTGCACAGTCTCTACACTTGGGCTTCTGCTCTGAATCCAGCATTCTGGGCTGCAGCCCTGTGCTTGACAGTTTGGTTTTCTTAGGATATAGACCTTAATACCAAAATGTCTAGTCTTTACTGTCATGTGCAAAAACAAATGGCTCACCTGGACCATGGTACCACCAGCCACAAGGAACACAGCCAGTGACTTGCTGTGCCCCACCCCACCCTCAATCCACCAGACCGAACAGCTGATATGTCGGTGCCATCCCAGACTGAATGTGCCTGCTGGATACTGTGATCTAGACAACTGGCCACGCCTCCTCCCTGCTCCAGGACAAGCCTGACAGCCTGGTCAACCTCTCAGCACACTTTCTCACCTTTCCCTTTTGCCCAGGATCCCCTCAGTTCAGCCCTTCTGAGCTGAGGCAACAGCTGCTAAAGGTGAAGCTCTGCAAGTTTGTCCCAGAGTTTGAAAAAGTGAATCAAGAAATGTACAATAACCCATTACCCAGTAAATTCTCCTCCCCGGTCTATAGGCTCTTTGGTGGTGGAGTCATTGTCTCCTTCATCGTTTTCCTGGATTCTGAGCATTTGACCATTAGTAGGCACTCAAACACACACACTTGTTGTCTGAATAGATAGATGAACATAAATGATGTCTGGTCCCAACATTATTCAAATTTCAGACTGCTTTCCTAATTTTTTTTTTAGATCTGAGTTCTAAAATGAGGAAGAAAAAAAATCCCATCTCCTAAGGCAACTGATCTACTTTTAGGTTAATCTCTCAAAAATTTTGTGTCTGGGGCTGATGGCAAAGATTCTCCACAGCAAGAAGCAGGACAAAATGCAGACAATAGAAAGGAAGGCTTGGAGTGACTTATTTTCAGAACACTTTTTGCTATCTTAAGAAGAAGTTTTGAATGCATATAAAGTTGCTATTATCATCACTTCATTCTTCATCAACATGAGAGTCTGAGATTTTCAGGATCTGCAAGAGTATTATTAGAAGTTCTATTTAAATCCACAAGTATTTACTAAATGCCCAAGGAGAAGCAGTAACATGAGTTTCCAGACATGAGACAAATGTCTCCTATAAAAGAGCTCATAAACTGAGGACAAAGAGCCCCCTTAAGCCTGGTATGAAGAGCCCCGGCAGCTGCCCAGTGATTTCCGAGGAGTCCACAGGAGTTTCACTCACCAGCACAGTATCCCACGAGGTTGAGGAACTGCTCTTCCCTGCAGCTGGTCCTGCAGTTACCATTGGTAAGAGAGACGTGAGGGTAACAGGAGATGCAGTCAGACTCCAACGGCCCATGGCACTGCCTGCAGGTTGGGTGACACTCTGGCAGGGGGACGAAAACCAGGATTGGAATTAGCAGCTCAAAATGTATAGGTGTGAAGTATTTAATGCATTCCACAAATTACATTAAAAGCAGACCTCCAACTCTAATCATCTTTAGAAGATTCCTGAGCAAGCCTGGCACACCCTTGGACCTGACCTAGAGACTGCATTTCTGATGTCAAGGGGACTACTGTCCGTGAACACAATACGGAATCTAGAACTATAAATATGTGAGAAATCGGCCACACATTCCAGAGGGATCAGCATGATCATCCCCATCTGTGTAAGGAAGTTCAAATCATAGTCACAGAGCAGAAGCATGAGTGGTAGGACTCCCTGACCCTGACATACCATGACTCAAAGAATGAGTGGGACAGGGAGAAGAAGGGGACATTTTACTTCTCAGAAATTTCTAGCAGATGATGGGGGAATCCATACACAGCAAACTATACTGCAACTTCTCTCTAGAGTCAGGGGCCATCCAGGCACTCCCTTCAAGCCACCACCACCACTGGGATGCTTATTTTATCAGCAATACTTAATTTAAATACAAAGAACAGAAGAAGTCCTCTTGCTGGAGGTTCTCGTGAGCTGCCTCTGAAGTTCAATTCCTTACAGACAAAGTTATGCCAAAGCTATGTCTTCTCCAGAAAAAACACCAAATTAACAAGAGATACAACACTGAAACAAACCAAGTGAGTCACGGTAAGGTGTAAGCAATAAGGATAAGGGTGGCAAAGAATCAAAGGCGGCTGCAGCTGCGGCTGCACTGACGCTGCCAAGGAGCAGCAGGAGCAAGCACCTGGAAGCAGATGTAAGAACTTCTCTGCCAAGGACAAGGAGGTCTAAGCAGGTCTGAGTCCAAGAGGAGGGGTTGTGAAGGGCTGGAGCTGGGTAGATCTTGCAGCAACTGATGAATTCCCTCCTGGCACGCGGCTGGTGGGAAGCAAAGGCACAGATTTCAAGTAAAGTCAACAGCCTCTGGATTCTGGCAAAAGGCCAAGAGAAGATAAGGAGTTGTTTAAGGAAAAAAAAAAAAAAGCAAGCAAGCAAGAAAATGAAATGCTGATTAGAAGGATAGCACTCTCACCCCTTCTACATTCCTGAGGCTCTCAATGTTGAAAGTGCCTATCCAAAAGACATAGCATTCTCTGGATGATTTCCAACACCCAGTTCTTCCTCCCTATCAGAATATTTCCAGTGACCTGGGTGCCCTGATGCTTATGGTACCATCCATCTGCTGGCTCCCAGCAGAAAGAGGCATGGACAGAGAAGAGCTAGAGCTATCCAGACTTTCCTCCCCTAAACAATTTTATACATACAAAAACCAGCTGGGCTAGGATGAAAGCACCTAAGGATAGAAACAGCTCTCAAGGGCAATCCTAATGACAAAGAAACCAGGAACATTCCCCCACTGAGCTTGACAGAGTATTTAAAGTAAAGCAACTCACCAGGGGACTGCAGAGATTAAAAAGACAGTTAGAAAAAGGCAAAAAATTCCAGAACAAATATAATATTGATCTTCAATCATCTAAATTTGTGTTCATTCTAAATTACTTCTTTGAAGTTTAAGGCTAGATGAATGTAACAAATATTAATTTATTTTAAAAACATGTCATAAGTTTATTACATTTACTGACTCCAGAAATACATGTGATATAATTTCATATTAGTGGGCTTTTTCCTATCAGCTGGCCCCAACAGTCTATTTTTTAGAAATAAAAGAGAAATCATAATAGAATGTTTTTTTTCCTGTATATACCAAAAAAAAAAACAAAAAACAAAACAAAAAAAAAACACCACACACAGAGCTACAATAAAGTCCTTAAATTTTAGTAGTGTGTCAATTCCAACAAAATTCTGTACTAATCCCAACTAGTGATTTTCAAAATCTCTGTCACTGAAACATAAAGGTGATCTTAAAAAACATACTGGACTGACATGTTAAAGAAGGAAGTAAATACCTCCATCTCCTTTTGCTCTATTCTGCTATAGCCCGGGAAAAGTGGGGCTAGGAAGTGCACAGTTACCTGTACCAAATGCTTGATTCCATACAAGTGCATTAACACCCAAGGTAGCTTGTCTCCATGATGAAGATAATCAAATCCATCCCTAACTGTGTGCATAAGCCATTCCTCCACTGAGAGGTGTATTCTGTTCCTTCACCCACCCAAATATGGGTTATCTTGCTTTGACCAACAGAATATAGCAGAAGTGACAGTGAGACTTCTTAGGTTAGGTGATAGGCAGCTTGCAGTTTCTGCTTAGGTCTCTTGAAATACTCATTCCAGGAGAAGACAGCTGACACATTAGAAGACTGACTAGCTGAGATTGCCATGCCATGAGGAAGCACAATTAGCCACGAGAAGAGGCCTCATAGAGTAAGAGATTGTTGACCAATCCAGGTGACAGACATGTCAATGAAGAGCCCACCTGCAGGATCTGAAGAAAGAGCTGCCCAGCAATCCTCAGAACTGGGAAATATAACAATTGTTGTCTTAAGCCACAAATTTGGGGTGGTTTCTTAGGCAACAATTGAAAACCAGAGCAGTACCTCATTAAGAGGGAGAAAGTAGAAGATCATCTCCCTAGTGTCCTCAAGTGTCCCAGTTGCCAAATTTCATTTCTTATGTGAAAAGAAATGGAGCCAGATGCAGTGACTCACACCTGTAATCCCACGACTTTGGGATGCTGAAGAGGGAGGATTGCTTGAGGCCAGGAGTTCAGGACAAGCCTGAGAACAAAGTGAGACCCTGTCTCTACAAAAAATTAAAAAAAAATTACTTGGGCATGGTGGTGTATGCCTATAGTTCCAGCTACTTGGGAGGCTAAGGTAGGAGGATAACTGGAGCCCAGGAGTTCAAGGCTATGATCATGCCACTGCACTCCATCCTGGGTGACAGAGTGAGAATCCATCTCTTACAAAAAAGAAAAAGAAATAGAATAATATGCAGCCATGAAAACGATAAATATACACACAGGTATCTGTATATATAACTTTTTATCACATAGAAAATTACTTATGACAGCCAAGTGTGGTGGCTCATGCTTGTAATCCCAGCACTTTGGGAGGCTGAGGCAGGTGGATCACGAGGTCACGAGATCGAGACCAGCCTGACCAACATGGTGAAACCCTGTCTCTACTAAAAATAGAAAAATTAGCTGGGCGTGGTGGCATGGACTTGTAATCCCAGCTACTCAGGAGGCTGAGGCAGGAGAATTGCTTGAACCTGGGAAGCGGAGGTTGCAGTGAGCCAAGATTGCACCACTGCACTCCAGCCTGGTGACGGAGTGAGACTCCGTCTCAAAAAAAAAAAAAAGAAAAAAGAAAATTGTTTA
Source organism: Hylobates moloch (assembly GCF_009828535.3). NCBI lineage: Eukaryota > Metazoa > Chordata > Mammalia > Primates > Hylobatidae > Hylobates > Hylobates moloch. Next base: position 54,310,455 of record NW_026652277.1, read on the forward strand.
TGACTTTATGTTTTGAAAAAAATATAAAATATAAGGCCGGGCACAGTGGCTCACGCCTGTAATCCCAGCACTTTGGGAGGCCGAGGTGGGCGGATCACCTGAGGTTGGGAGTTTGAGACCAGCCTGACTAACATGGAGAAACCTCATCTCTACTAAAAATACAAAATTAGCCGGGCGTGGTGGTGCGTGCCTGTAATCCCAGTTTCTCGGGGGGCTGAGGCAGGAGAATCGCTTGAACCCGGGAGGCGGAGGTTGCGCTGAGCCAAGATCGTGCCATTGCACTCCAGCCTGGGCAACAAGAGCAAAACTCCGTCTCAAAAAAAAATAAATAAAATAAAATAAAATATAGCTCTAATTTATTCTCAATTTTGTAACAGCATGCATAAAAAGTAGATCAAAAAGGAATCGATCACCAGGGTAAGACTTGTTGCTTCTAAGATGTGGCATAATCAGTTATCTTTATCCCCAAACCCCCATTTATTTTTCCTATTCTGAACTTTCAATCCTTCTACAATGAGCACATATATTTTTAATAATCAGAAACATAAACTTTTAAACTTTTTTAAAAAACCACAGGCTGGGTACAGTAGCTCACATCTGTAACCTCAGCACTTTGGGAGGCCAAGGTGGGAGGATCACTTGAGCCCAAAGTTCATGTCTAGCCTGAGCAACACTTTTTTCTACAATAAAAAATTAGCCAAGCATGGTGGCACATACGTATGGTCTCAGCTAATCATGAGGCTGACGTGGGAGGACTGCTTGAGCCCAGGAGGCCGAGGTGAGGTTGCAGTGAGCTGTGATCACACCACTGCACTCCAGCTTGGGCAACAGTAGAACCTTATCTCTCTCTCTCTCTGTCTCTCTCTCTCTCTTTAAGCCATAGCAACAAAGACTTATGCTGAACTAAGTTCTAGTTCTTTTAGGAAATAAAGGTCATTATGTAGTCCATGACAGGAGTTATTTATTCAGATCATTGTCTTCCAGGCAAGAGAAAACCAAGTTCAGAGTTTATTCAAATATTATAGTTTCTAGGGTAAAGCTGATTCTAATGTTTTATTTCCACGCTTCCTTACTGAAAGAACTAAATTTCACTTGTTCCCCTCCCTCTATACTTTGAGCCTGCAAGTTCAAGACAAGGATTTACAGCTGAATCTTAGTCCCTGGTATGACAAGGTTCCTAATTACAGTGTCTGGCTATGCTCTGAAGACAAAACATGGTCATAGGCAACGTGCCCCAGCACGTTACATACTCACCTGTGCAACTACCTTCCTGGTGAAAGTAGCCATCTGGGCACTGGGAGAGGCACTGCCCATCCAACAGCACATGGGAAGGCCCACAGTCTGTGCAGTTATGTGGGCTTTTCCCTGCACATCTTAAACAGGACTGGTGGCAAGCTGGGGTAAAGACAAAGCAAAGGAGACAATCAGGAAAGCCCCACGTGACACAGACAGTAACTCTATCTCTCCCATTAACATTCCTGGGTCAGAGTATGTTCTGTACATTCACTTGGTTTTCCCAGGGACAGGTCGCACATCTCACACTTCTCTCTAAAGGCAATCTCCTGCAAAGCAAGCATTTGTGGAACCCAGATTAAGTAAAGCACACATGCCTCAAAACAGAAATAAACATTTACAGAATCATACATTTCTTTCTTCCCAAGTTCCCATTCTCAGAGAATGTCAAATAAAAAACAGGAAGCCAGAAAACAGTTCTCCCTCCCTTGGGACAGCTCTCTATCACTAGATACTCTGCTGCTTATTGGGTTGCTCAAATCAAAGAGAAAAGCTGGTGAGAGCTTCACTTACTGATTTCACATAGGTTTATAAAGAGCCTACTCTATGATGGAGACTGGGCATACACAGATGAGAATTGCCCAACATGTTGCGCTGCTCAAACTAGTTGCTACAACAGACATCCAAGCAAGCTACTGAAATAGAATGAATGAAAGACGGAGTATAGCACAGAGAATAAGAGCATCACAGCATAGCTCCATGTGACTTTGACTAACTCATTTCTCAAGGCTCCTGCTTCCTCATCTATAAAACAAGGATCCAAACAGAACATACTGCATGGGGTGTTGTGGACACTAATTGGGCTGATGCATGTGAATTCTTAGGATGGTGCTGGACACGTAGTGAGGGCTTAATAAATCTTGGCTATAAGCATTAACATTAAGTGCTATGTTAGAACAACCCACAGGTGAAAACAGACTAAAGGCAAGGAGAAAGAAAACATCTCTGCTTGCTTTCATCGGACCTTTAATGATAAAGGGGATATTTGCATGACTTCTCAAGGGTAGCCATTGTCTTAATCATGCCTTTTTATTTTCTATATTTTTGATTCTTTGACACCTGAAACCAAGCAGATTTTGGAGAGACTGGCCCTTCCCAGGCTATATTCCTGGAGATAGTAAATAATTTCCTTGGGAGCATGTCTTTCATATGCAAACTAACTAATCCAGAACTCACACTCCCACCACCTCCCTTATCATACTCTTACACTCCAGGCTACTATTCTTCTGCCTTGGGGCCAGGTACTAGACAACTAGAGACAGTCTCTATACCTCACAGACCACTGTAATTATCCCAACTAGCCAATCCTAAGCCTGCTTACCCTACTTCACCCATTCCTTTCTACTGACGTTAGAATGAAGTCTCTTGCCCATGTTCCCCCCATCACCTCTGCCTCCTGACTGACCCTGGTGCTCCCGTTTGTGGCCCTTTATGCCATGAGGTGCCCCTTCCTCTTCGAAGCTGTGAGTAACAAACTTTTCAATGGCAACAGTCTCCTGATCTTCTGGCCTCAACACATCGGAATAATAAAAACTACATGTTAAAACAACCAGCCATTTATCTCCAATCATTCATTTGTCATTGAGCCTCAAGTAGCTTCAAGTACTGGGGATACAAAGATGAGTAAGACGAAGACCTGGTTCTTCATGCAGATAACCCTATGCATTTCAGGCCATCTTCTGCCCAATGGAAAAGATCCACCAGACTGCAGAGACACCCTCTGAGTACATTCACTGTGCCTCAGCTGGTTTGGAAGGACCAGAAGTGATTTTTCACCACTGAGATCGCCATTGCCACCAACCCCTAATAAAATGTAACATAGAATCTTTAATATATATATGGAGCTAATGTTCAGCTGGGATGTCCTGGTTCATCAGTACTGGTGGTTAAAGTATTGAACTACTTCCATGCAGGTTGGTATATGGCTGTTACCCTAAGCCTTCCAGTGCTCTGCTGCAGCCTTGACCCCACCCCTAGCACCCTGCCCCACTCATAGCCTGACACCTACAGGCTAATACCCATACCAGGAGATTCCCAGGACTCTGCTCCTGAACTGAGGTCAATGCCATTCTCACTAGGCAGTGCCCCTGCCTTACTGGTTAATAGACATTTTGATCATCATCCCTGGATATACTACAGAGCTTTATTCAAGAGTACTTTTTAGTATATGATAAACAGAACCTAGAGACCCATATTTTTAATTAATGTTCTTTTTCTTAAATTAAATTTTATTTTTTAAGATTATAAAACAGCCCTATTATTGGGGAATCTGCCCCGATATTCATGTAGGTTCTTTTCTATTTTCCTTAAGCATCGGCCAGCTTGAGAAATAAAGGGACAGAGTACAAAAGAGAGAAATTTTAAAGCTGGGCATCCGGGGGGAGACATCACATGTCGGTAGGTTCCGTGATGCCCCACAAACCGTAAAACCAACAAGTTTTTAATTAGGGAGTTTCAAAAGCGGAGGGAGTATACGAATAGGGTATGGGTCACAGACATCAAGTACTTCACAAAGTAATAGAACATCACAAGGCAAGTGGAGGCAGGGCAAGGTCACAGGACCACAGGACCCAGGTGAAATTAAAATTGCTAATGAAGTTTCGGGCACCATTGTCATTGATAACATCTTATCAGGAGACAGGGTTTTGAGAGCAACTGGTCTGACCAAAATTTATTAGGTGGGAATTTCCTCTTCCTAATAAGCCTGGGAGTGCTATGGGAGACTGGGGTCTATTTCAGCCCTGCAGTCTCGACCACAAGAGACGTGCACGCCCAGGGGGGCCAGTTCAGAGACCCACCCCCAGGCACATATTCTCCTTCCCAGGGATGTTCCTTGCTGAGAAAAAGAATTCAGCGATATTTCTCCCATTTGCTTTTGAAAGAAGAGAAATATGGCTCTGTTCCGCCCAGTTCACCAGGGGTCAGAGTTTAAGGTTATCTCTCTTATTCCCTGAACAATTGCTTTTTATCCTGTTCTTTTTTCAAGGTGCCCAGATTTTGTATTGCTCAAACACACATGCTGTACAATTTGTGCAGTTAATGCAATTATTACAGGGTCCTGAGACAACATACATCCTCCTCAGCTGACAAGATTAAGAGATTAAAGTAAAGACAGGCATAGGAAATCACAAGGGTATTGAATGGGGAAGTGATAAGTGTCCATGAAATCTTCACAATTTATGTTTCAAGATTGCAGTAAAGACAGGCATAAGAAATTTAAAAAGTATTAATTAGGAGAACTAATAAATGTCCATGAAATCTTCACAATCCACATTCTTCTGCCATGGCTTCAGCTGGTCCCTCCATTTGGGGTCCCTGACTTCCCACAACATCTCTCCCTTTCTTTTTATATAAATGTGCCATGGCGATGAAGGCTTGTTCATTCTCCCAATTTTGACGCAGGATTCTTTGACTGGTCCGGCACACTAAAAACAAGCCGATTAAACAGAGAAACATAATTCCGAAATCTACTACAGTGGAGCCCCCAATAGACTTAATCCAAGTCGTGGAGTTTAATCCATAACGATTTTCTGCCACCTGATCTAATGCCTCAGCTCCAGGCACAATGGATAAGTGAGCTTGAGAGGCTTCAAAAATTTGTCTCTTTAATTTAGTTATGTCCAATGATAAATTATCTTCCCTACCTAGAAGGTGTCCTTTGACCATTTCCCATGAATGATCAGTCTCATTATAGGAATATGGGGTGATGCAGAAATCCGAAGTATTCCAATCGCACTGCATTTGCATGTGATGCTCGAGACTCCCTACCCGATCTCCAAGCCAAATAACAGACTGTCTTAAATCATTAATTTGATTTGCCAATTTTTGATCGATGCCGAATTCCACATTTGGATGGAATTGGCTTGCCAATCATTAACAAAATGAGCCGTTTGAATGTATTGGTGTAATGCCATTCTGGCAGTGGTGGCCATTGCAGTGACTATAATTAGGCCCATGATAACAGCGATTAAAGTGAAACAAATCTCTTAGATCTTTTTAGAATTCGCTGTAGCACTTCATTAATTAAATGTATTGAGGGGGAGGATTCCCAAGGTCTAGGTAAAGTTACCGGAATTCAGATTCCTTCTCGAGCTCGAACCAACATTACACTTTTCCTGGAGTCAAAATGGGAGTTAATACAAGTGTATAGATGACAATTAATGCATTGGACAGTTGGATTATTCGTCCAAATTTTGATATTTCCTACTAACAGCATGTAAGGAGGCTTAACACAACTCTGTATGGGAACAGTCGGGTTGGAGGTAAGTAAAGCAGAATGTCTGGGTCCACGTTGATAGATACTGAGAGAGTGGGACGGTAGTGGGAACAACAGTCAGAATAGTTTTTCCTTCCCATACTTCCAGTCCAGACACGGCAATAGCCAATTTCCAAAGTTCTGGGTGTTCTGGGCTCAGAATGGGGAGTATCATATGAGGCCTGGTGGGGGTAATGCCTTTATCTTTCCATTTTAAGGGAAAGAATGAGTTGATCCTCCTATGCAAAGTAGAATGATGATTCTCATTCTCCTGATAAGAAATAAAATAAGTAGCCTCCAGGCATTCCCTTCCACCAGAGAAGCAACTATTTTTTAAATAGCCCTTTGGTGCCCAGTCTATTACTAAACCATATGAGTCATTTTTTAATATTACTGCATGTGAGTTAACATAATCTTCCCAAATTAAAGTTTTAGATGGGCCCTCAAAATTTTTAGGGCATGGTTTCACAGTTAGGAATTTTTTCCCAAGTATTTTCAGACTCCTCTTAAAAAATGAATAAACTGATGTTTAAGAGAATATTATTATAAAAGAAGGATATACTTTAGCACCTTATTTAAGACATGTTTAACACAAAATGAAACAGTATGTAAAGGAAAGTGAGGTGGCAATACTTTAAAACACAGCTAAATAATATTGTTAACACAAAGCTTTGCAGGATAATATGGGGGAAGCATCTTGAAGCAACACATTTTTGCACACCTAAACATATGTCTGATGATACCATTAGGTTTATATCAGACTTTACAAGATTGCTAAAATCCCTAGCTCTTCCTGTTATACCTCCTTAATAAATAGGAAATCAAAATGTATCACTGTGGAATTGAAAACTGGAGAGAGTACAAACATTTCATTTCATTTGGTCACAAAATGAATGTAATAACCTTACTCAATGTGCACAAAGGTTATTTTTCAATTATACACAACAGGAAAGTAAAGAAGACAAACAAGTTGAAAGGCTCGTGGGCCAAGAAGTCCAGAAGAAAGTCCCTTTGCATCCATTAGATTTTAGAAATAAGCTCCAATGAACGTTGCCATGACAGTCTTCAGAAGACTTCATTGGAAATGTTTAAGAACTAACTAGATAATGAATTAGTTAGTTGCTGTGGGTACAGAGGGAAAAGAATACGCTGGATGACGATCCTCTTAAAGTATCTTTTTTCTCTATAATGCTCTGTTTCTGCAAGTACAGGCATTAACATCTGCATCCTTTAAAAAAAAAGTCATGAAATTTCAGTTCCGTGCTGGTTTTGGAAATATTGACACTATTTCAGTGACTTATATGAGGTTTAATCATTCTATGGAAGCTGATTTCACAGCAGGAGTTCTGTCTGAAGTCTAAGATCCTTCAAGGAAGACTGAACCCATTACAGAGCGTATATGGGAGATATCTGAAAGAAGTTCTATGAATAATTCCTCCATGCAATACTACATTTTCAGAGACTGGCTTTCCAATTGATGGCTAAGTACATATATTTCTGAAAAAGCATAAGTGAGCTGCTTAAGCACTAACAAGTGTCCTTAGATGACTATAAAGTCCAGTCAACCTGACTTCAGCAAAAACTGTACCTAAAATAATTAAACATATCAATTTTCATTCATTCTATTTTCCATGTATATTTCAAACAACCGATACTACTATTGTTTTTCTTTTTAATGATACAACAAAAGTGATAAAGTGTCCCTACTTTCATATCATACAAGATTTCCTGGCTTTTCATGTCAAAAACAAATTTTGGGGGGGCTTCTCTCAAAATATGATGTAGATATCAAAATCCTCTAGACTCACAATGGGAGTACTGTGATAAGGGCTAAAAATTGAAATGAGTAAAGTTAATCAAAATTGATCTCCCCCTTACCCTCACCCTCCTTTTCCTTCTTCTCGCTACTTTTTGTTTTTTGTTTTTTCTTGATGAAGGGGTCTTGCTCTGTCACCCAGGCTGGAGTTCAGCAGTATGATCATAGATTTCTGAAGCCTCAAACTTCAGGCCTCCAGCAATCCTTCTACCTCAGCCTCCCAAACCACTGGGATCGTAGGTGTCAGCCACTGTGCTCAGTCTTTTTGTGTTTTCTTGTTTTAAATGAACATGATTGAACATCCCCAATCTCTCATTCTGACTAGATTAGAAATTCTTTAAGAGTAAAAATCATGTCTTTTTCATCTCTATGATCCCTGCAGTGCCTATCACAGTCCCTTGTCCCTGTCATGTCGTAAATTCTCAATAAATGAATTTCTGCTGACTAAATGGGTGGCCAGGTAGGTGTGTGTGGGGGTGGATAGATGGATGAAAGCATTGGCATCATACTTATCTAGTTCTTCTGTCTTTGAAAATGTCTTTCAGCCTCTTTCTCTAACTGCCTCATAAATATTAAAGCTTCCCCCAATTCCACCCTTTATCCTTCCTTTTCTTACTCTTGGGCAAACTTTTCCATAGATTTAATGATGACCTCCATGCTAGTAAGTCCTAAATTTATGTGTACAGCTTTGGCCTTTATCCTGAACTCTGATCACATAAATCTACTACCTAGGAGATATCTTTTCTGGGTGTTTCAAAAGTATCTCATATTCCTCACTTCCAAAATGCTACTCTGCATCTACTTCTAAGCTCATCCCATATGCACTTAATGTAAATTGTGGACATCAGTCCAAAACTTTGCTCACTATCTATCCCCAACCCCACATCCTACTCCCCTACCTGCTATTTCTTTTGTATTCCCTATCTCACTTGGTAGCTCCACCTTTCACCAAGTTACTCATGCTGAAACCTTGGAGTTATCCTACACTTTTACTTTTCTATCACCACAACCCATTTAAGCTCTGTTGATTTTACTTCCTAAATGTCTGTCAAATCTATCCCACCTTCCCACAGCCCCTTAACACGGACCTTCAACATCATTCATGACTTGGGTTAGTGCAGCAGCTTCCTAACCAGCCCTACCCTGTTTCTGCCTATTTATCTGCCACACACTCACCAGACAGATCTTTATAAAATGTGAATTGACCAAATTTTTTTCCTACTTAAAATCTTTTAATAGTTTACCAGTAACAACAGTGTGAACTCTAAACTCCTTAGCACAGCGCATAAAGTACTTCATGTAATGTCCTCCACACACCCTGTATCTCCAGTGTCATTCTGCACAATTCTCCTCTTCGGACTTTATACCATAAGAATACCAAACACATTGTACTTCTCCAAATACGCCTTTGCACTTACTGTTTTCTTGGCTTAGAATGCCCTTTCTCACCTTCTTCACCTGGTGAACTCCCATTAATCCTTCAAAGGCTTAATCATGGAAAGTTTTCCCTCTACAAATCTTTCCTCACTACCTTCCCTCCTAGACAGAGCCTGTCTACTTTGTGCTATTTTGGTCCCTTGTGACTACTGCTATTACGGCATGTGTCATGCTCTTTTAATTATTTGCTTAGACATCAGTCTCTCCTAGTTTATCATGCTTCCCTTCAGGCATGGTCTGTAGTTTTTTCATCTTTCTATCCCCAAAGCCTGGCACACCCATGCTATAAAAGCAAGAAGGGGAAAGTGAAGAAGACTGAACGTTACCAGAAGGCACCAATTTGTATAGCACATGTCAGCAATCTAGGGACTACATTAAAAGGCATTGCTTAATATAGATTCCATATGCTTAATCAAATTAATGTAAGAGAATTCCAACTTCATAAATGGTAACATACTCTTAAGCTGTGCAGGCAGATTCCTGCCCACGTATTTCTTTAATTAAAACTCTTTGCCTTGAGGCCTTTGGTGAGTCTTAGCAACAACTAAATGATCAAAATACACAGAGCATGCTTTATTTCTTCCCATTCACCTAAACCAAGTTCATTAATTTACCAAAATAACTGGTGAATTATTTTTTTAAAAACTGATACTAAACCTGTAGCAATTTTGTGTAGTTTTGCTCTGTGCAGTAAGACCCAGCCCTAGGAGGCTGGAAACATTTAGTTGCTGAAATTCCCCTGACAAATCCCTGACCAAAGCTCCATCACCAATCTAAGTACAATGAAAAGACAGGGATGGGACTGCTGGAATGTTTATTATCACTGCTTTTTTTAAAAAAAAAAACACTGTGTTTCTTCTGAGATAATAAATTAGACAATGTGTAAGTAAAACTCATTATTGTTGTACAGAGTTCATTTTTAAAATAAAAACTTGTAATTTCTTCAAAATTATATTTAATCCTCACGCTGAACTACGTGGAAATTGAAAGACTCCATTATTCATTTACCACGGAATTGGGGCAATTACATGGCTAATCTAATCATCCTGACCATGTTCATATCCAGTCCCAGTCACCACTGCCAAATTGTTTAATGGTGACTGAGCTGCATTATTAATTGGATGGCCTGGCCTGAAATTAAATTGTAAAGCTCTAGTGTGACATGCAAAAAAAAAAAAAAAAAGGAATTTAAGCTTAAATGAAAAGAAAGTAAGTAAATAAGTTCTGGGCAACTATGTCCTATATTAGAACCCAGTATCCCTCATTGCTAAATCATTCTTTACTTGGTTCCTTCTAAGCATCACTTTTTTCATCTATAAAGTAGGAGTAGATATATGCAAACTTTCAAGATTTTCAACAAAATTATTGGTTGTAAGGACTTTCTAAACTATAAAGGGATATAAACCCACATGTATGGGTGTTCGTGTGTGTATGTTATATAAACAACTGTCAGAATTTATGCCATAAGATTAAAAGTAGTAATCTCAAAATGAAAGGGTTATAGGTAGTGTTGCTAAACACAAGACACTCAGTTATGAATTTCAGATAAACGACAAATAATATTTTAGAATATCTTATGCAATATTAGGGATATGCTTATACTATAAAAATTATTCATTTTTTAAAACTTGCTAAAGCCTGAATTTTTATTTGCTAAATCAAATCTAGTAATAGGTATTCTTTTTCTCTTTTTTTCCCTTACTTATACTTTTTAAAGTTTCTGTAATATGTATAATGCATGTAGTGAGAAAAAGCAAAAATGAGGATATTTTACTAACTGTTTAAGAGAGAAAGAAGTATGCCACTGCTGAAGTGATATGCTGCTGCTTCTTTGATTAGAAGCTTTGCTTCTCCAAACTGTGGTCCAGGGATCAGCAGCATCAGCCTCACCTAGGAGCATGTTATAAACGCAGCAACTCAGACCTCACCCCCACCCAACTGAATCTCAATCTGCATTTTAACAAGATTCCCAGGACAGTCCTGTGAGAAATTCTGTTCTAGAGAGACCTCAAATAAAAGCTAAGTCTGCAAAATAATTAAACCTTTTAAAAGAAAAAAAAAATCCTTCAACCATAGTGGAAAGAGAATCAGAGGCTGAGCTGAGCAATTTAAACAGATCCAAGGAACATCAGTAGCAAAGTCCTCCAGGGCACATAGAGTTCTAGATCCTTTGCTCTGTCTGTCCATCCCTAGGCTGCCATGTACTGCCACACCGGTTGTCACGAGTGACTCCAGGAGGAGCCAGGCACAAAGGTAGCTATGAGAATAGCGCCCTTGCAGGTGTGCAGCAGAGAAACCCCTCCCCCTGCAGACTTCATCTAGATTCACACCCACAGAGGCATGGGAATCAGTGAAGGAAGACTGATAAAAAAGTAAAAAATGTTTTTCTGATGTTGTTTTGGAGGACGCAGGTTTTTATTAATTTGTTGTAATTTGTTTAGTTTTTTTGTGCAGGGGGCTGTGTTTTTCTTGGGTTTGGGTTTGCTTTTTTATGAAGTTACTTGAATCTATCAGTGCTAGCAAACACTCAGCTAAACTGGTGAGATCAATTTGATGAAATTACTACAATTACTACAATTCTTTTCGCTAATAGTAGTAATATTTAATAAATGTGCACAATTCGGATTGATTATTGAAAATGTCTCCAATCTTTTACAATTAGCAACAAACCATGTTTTGTGCCAGCAATTCTAGCCACACTTTGGAAACATAGAGGCCTTGTGGAAAAAGAAACATGAAGTCAAAATTCTGCTTTCTGAAGCACCCAGTTCATATTTTTTTTGATGAGCCAAAGCACAGGACGAATGCATACAAGTGGCCATCCCCATATTACCAGAGCTCTTCTGCTTTCTAGACACATCAGCCCATTCCTCTCTCCTCCATTACCTTGCTGGGGGCTTCCGGGCACAGGCCAGCATCCATGGGTTTTGTTGCTGCTACTGTTATTCATTCATTCATTTATTATTTATTATCTGTTTCTCTCACTAAAATACAAGTTCCCTGAGAAAAGGACTTTACATTTGACCCGTTCGCAGTGCCTAGAAATGCCTGGCACCCGGGAGACACTCAACAAACATTTGCCGGAGGAATGAATAAAGACAGACTGTCCTCCAGCTTCCAATAAGTAGTGTTCCTTTTGATCACTGTTAATTTTAAATTTTTTTGTCCTCACATCACAGACTCAGATTTTAGTCAAATATCTGTAGTATTGTTTTTTCATCCTGCACTAGGGTTTGTTGGTTGGCTCAAAGTAAAAACTGTTATGATAACTTCTGACACCACTTCAGTGTCTAAGTAAATTGCTTCTTCCTATAACGAATCTGTCTCTCGCTTTTATTAGCTGCAGTAATATTCTAATCACTCTGTGCTGTAGTCTCAAAGAAAGGAAGAAGGAGAGTTCTAGAAAACAGTTGTTTTTCTCTTCCTTACAGAAAGCATTTGAAACTAAAGGTGCTATAAAAGAAACCCTCAATAGTGCATATGTGAGCACACACGCATACGCACACATGTACACACAACGCCCATCTAACCTTTTTAATATTCTGCAGAGAGGCAAGGATATTTCTGGGAAGATGTGGGAAAAGCCCAATGCAATCTCATAGGACTCCCAGGCCTGATTCATAGACAACACTTCAGCAGAATTGAAAATGGAACAGATTATGGGAAGGCAGAAAGGTTTCCAGAGATACAGGATGACTGACAGGAAATACATCAATCAGCACACATAACACACAGGTAAGGTTGGAAACAATTGGTAGTTGTGCTCAGTTTCCCAAAGGAATCTTAGGCAACTCAATTAACCTCTTTCTGCCACATTCTCATCACTTGTAAATTGAGTACAACAATCTACCTAGTGAGATTGCACAGGGATTTGCTAATAAACGTGAGCTATATGTATGATACCTAATAATATTATGTTAACGAGCATAAAGTCACAGGGCTACAAGGAACTCAAGAGGTCAATTCAGTCCTTTCACATGGGACCACAATTAAACCATTCTGGCAGGATTAGATTCTAACTTTTTTTTTTTTTTTGACAAAGTTTTGTTAACTCCAGGCTGGAGAGCAATGGTGTGATCTCGGCTCACTGCAACCCCTGCCCCCTGAGTTCAAGCAATTCTCCTGCCTCAGCCTCCCAAGTAGCTGGGACTACAGGCATGCGCCACCATGCCCAGCTAATTTTTTGTATTTTTAGTAGAGATGGGGTTTCACCATGTTGGCCAAGCTGGTCTCAAACTCCAGACCTCAGGTGATCCACCTGCCTCGGCCTCCCAAAGTGCTGGGATTACAGGCATGAGCCACCGCACCCAGTCAGATTCTAAACTTTTTAAAGGCGCCTGTATAAAGGGCTTCCCAGAAACCTTCCCTTTGTCAAGGATGTTTTCTTAAATGTAAGATGCTCTAATCCTGAAGCATTAGTATGCTATGCTTCTCTCCTGTATGGAATGGAGACTAGGAGCTGTACCACCTTGAACTCTTCAGCCACTGGAATACGGTAGCGTGATGGTTTATAGCATGAATATGGATACTGGACTTAGATTCCCACTGGATTCTACTCTGTGCTGGCTACATGACTTTGAGCACATCACAACCTCAACTTCCTCAAGCCTCAGTTTCTGCTCCTGCACAACAGTTGTCCTACTGACCCCATAAGGTTGGCATTGAGACTAAGTGAGCAAAACTAGTAAGGCACTTCTCACAGTGCCTGGCTCATGGTGGGTATCAAATAAATGGTCATATTATTTTCTGGGCTAAAAAACCCTGGTCACTCTGATTTTTATTTATTTACAATTCTAACTATTTCTGAACCCACTCCGGATTCCCCATTTATGAATGTTTAATGTGGTGCTCAAAATTGTAAGAAGCACCTAACTGCGCTGAGTGGTCTAGGAAGATGTCACTTTGATTTTTCATGGGAGCACTGTACCAACGGGAAAACCAGAATCATCAGGCTACAGTGAGGAATTTCCTGTGGGCTTTTCTAGCCTCTCTACTTTCAACCTGTGTGCCAAAAAAGCCAGGGGTCTCACGGGGCATCTCTCTGAATTCTTGGAAAGACTGGTGTTCCTGGAGGTCTAATTCCTCTGTGGTTTCCACTAAAAACCTCACGGTGCACAGTTCAAGGCTGTGTAAAACTATGCAGACTAGTTTCACAGATTCCAGCAAATCAAAAACCACTTCTGTAAAATGCGGGAGAGAGAGACAGAGAGAGAGAGAGGAGGGAGGGAGAGAGAAGTTGTGCTTTCTCTTTCTATTTTCTCCTTGTACTTTCCTCACACCAAGCAGGGCTAGGCACTATAATAATTTTCTTTAGGGGATATAGGTTTTGCCAGAAAGCGGAAGTGGCTGGAGGAAGCTTGTCCGGCAAACCTAAACCCACGGAGGAGGACGGAGAAGCAATTAAACGGAGGAGAAAAATGCTTTTTTCCACCCCTTGCTCCCCACCACCTCTCCTCCCACTGGAGTCTGTGGGGTCCCTAAGGAAAGAGCCACATCACCCTCCACTTTGGCACCTGGAAGTAACCAGACCACAGGGGAAGGCTGTGTGGCATGTACCTTGGGACGGCACTGGGACTAGGCAGCAACAATGATGTCCATATTCCACAAGTGGTTATAAAAACAGAGCCACGGGAGTTTAAATGGCCACAGAGAGGTTGGGCAATGCATACATGGGTAGAAACCAGGATGTCTGGAGAGTGGTGACCTTCCCTTCAATTTCTGGGCACCATGAAAATCCCCTGGAGTCTGGAGCCTCCCAGGGAGCAGGGGATTCGCCATCATGTTCCAGGACACCTGAGTACATGGATGGAGGTTTGCACCCACAGAGCAGGAGGGCTTTATAATTTACCGGCCACTTTGACACTCCTAACCGTCTTTGAGCCTGGCAAAAAGGCTACGTGTCAGCCTATTCTAACACTGTGAATGCAAACACTTAGAGAGGTTAAGTGTCTGGCCCTGGGTCTCTGCATTTCAATTCTGCATCCTTCCTGCTGTGCCATATGACACCTTGTGCCTGAAATCTTTTAACCTAGTCTTAAAACCTGTATTTCACTGTGAGGGTATATTGAATTGGAGGCCACTTCAGTGAGTAGACTTGTAGGATACAAAACTGCATTTGCAGGCTGCTTACTGTTATGTTACAAATATAAACACGCAAAGCTATGAATATGAAAAAAGACTCAGATATCATAACAAAATGGAAAAGGCAATCGGGTTTAGGTAGTGGGTGTATTATAAAATTTTTTTAATGAACATATGTTTACAATGAAAAATATACAAAAAAAAATTAACGATTTTTTTTTCAGGTAGCTTTAGAGTCAAACTATTCACCCAACAGCAAGGCAGCTACTTGTGGGAACAGAAAGGAAACGATACCCTTCCCTTTCATCTCCTCAGCCACTCATAGATGGCCTGGCTATTGAGTCAAATTATTTATTCAGGATGTCATCAATTCTCTGAAGATGATATGCCAAGGCAAACAGCAGAAATCACTTCTAAATTTTGACAGAAGTCCAGATTTTGCCCTGAAGGGACCAATTCATATTCAGAGTAGCAAATTAGAAGAAATAATAAATGAAATTCTACAATGAGCTCTGAGTCTTTTGTAACTACACATAGTGGTCCCTGAAAGAATTTCTGTCTGGGACTTCTGCGAATGGAACCTTGGAAAAGGTGGAGTGGAAGGGATTAGCTCTTTAAGATCATCTATGTTCACAAAGGGAGGGAGGCTATTGGTGGGGGCTACTCTTTTGCACGCTGGTCTCCTGCTTTATTCACAAGCATCTAGGAACCATTCTAAAATGAAACATAGGTCTTCCTGGCTTCGGTCCCACCTCACAGGATCTCTCAAGAGGTAAGCCCAGAGGCTACCTAACACTTTCTCAAATCATGCTTACCTTCACATATGCCAGTGCTCTCCAAGTAAAAATGGGCTCTACACTGGGCTAGACACTCGCCAGAGGGGATGCCCGCCCCAGACAGCTGCTCCACTTGCAGTCCTTCCTCTGGCTTCTTACACCCAGTACAGTGAGAGGGTGCGGGACCCATACAAGCCAGGCAGGAGGAGTGACAGGCTGCAAATGGAAATAAAATGCAAAAAATAATCTAAGGATCAAATATATGTTGCAAATCTTTCATTAAATCAAACCCACTTAGAAAAGTTCACCAAATGCAGCCTTTCCCAGCATATTATTTTTCTAATGTTCTATACAAAGCACAGAGTGATAATAATGTTTGTGAAAGTTACAGTGAGGGGTGGCGTAAACCAGTCACATCTCCCAGGTCCCATAAAGGCTGTCGGGCTAGACAACAACAACAAGAAACAAACGAACGAGCAAAAACAGCAAACTGGACAACATTGGCTTGGTTCTCCAGAGAAACACACTCGCTAAATGATGATTTAACATTATGCCCTTGGTTTGTATTGCAGATTTTTAGAACCATTCATAGGGAGGCCATTACTGTATCTTTTGCAAAAATGGTGGTTGTGTTATTACCCATGAGTCATCCAACACCTACTACATAGGGGTCCAGGCAACAAATTCCTCTTAGAATTTTTGTGGGTAAAGTCTGCTTTTCTAGACAGTATTTTGCTTACCCTGGCTACTGGTGAAAAGCAAAGCCAAATAAGGTAGTCAAACTATCTGGTGCCCACATTTGAATACAATTAACTCTCCTGTTCTTTAAAAGAGTCTCTAAATTTTCTCTTCTGAAACAGTTGTCGCAGCTTTCCTGTTTCAAATACGTTCTTGTAACTGTTCTCAAACTCTGTTCTAAGGTGCCTGATGCACAAATAAATGTATATTAATTTCACTTAATTCTAATGTACAAATAAATATACATTTATTTCACTTAATTAAAATGTTTGTTCCCAATATTCTAGTTTTAAAATGTTTAAATGATATTGCCCTCCCAAGCAGCTCAAAGCCTTTATGGCAAACAGCTATTTAAGACACATGCGCACGTGTGTTTATTGCGGCACTATTCACAATAGCAAAGACTTGGAACCAACCCAAATGTCCAACAACGATAGACTGGATTAAGAAAATGTGGCACATATACACCATGGAATACTATGCAGCCATAAAAAATGATGAGTTCATGTCCTTTGTAGGGACATGGATGAAACTGGAAACCATCATTCTCAGTAAACTATCGCAAGGACAAAAAACCAAACACCGCATGTTCTCACTCATAGGTGGGAATTGAACAATGAGAACACATGGACACAGGAAGGGGAACATCACACTCCGGGGACTGTTGTGGGGTGGGGGGAGGGGGGAGGGACAGCATTAGGAGATATACCTAATGCTAAATGACCAGTTAATGGGTGCAGCAAAACAACATGGCACATGGATACATATGTAACAAACCTGCACATTGTGCACATGTACCCTAAAACCTAAAGTATAATAATAAAAAAAAAAAGGAATTTTCCATTTCACTCAGCCCAGAGGCATCGCTAGTGACTCTCAGTTTGCTCAGCACTATCATTACTAAAAAGAAATTCTTTAGGGAAAAACAAAATGAAGTCTAAGAAAAACATTAGCAAAGGTAAGAGAATAGAGAAAGGAGGAAATAAGAGTTCAATTTTGTTTAATTTAATATTCCCCCTAAAAACAGGCAGAAAAAAAAATCATAACGCTTTGAGTGTCTTCACAAATTTTCAAATAAAATTTTTTCAGATTAACCCTTTGCAAAACTATTGTAATGAAAAACGCATATAATGTATGGATAGCCATAAAAGATACACTAGAAGAAAAGTTACACTGGAAAGTTACATTATTGAGAAAAAGTAAATCTATGTTCTTGTGGGATAGCCTCTCAAGAATGACGGTGACACCAACGATACCTTTGCAGACTCCGTGGTCAGAGTAGAAGCCCTCTCCACAGTGGGGCAGACAGTGGCCTTGACGCAGAGTCTTGGGGGGGCTGCAGGCTGTACAGTGAGAGGCTGTGGGCCCAGAGCAGCTGGCACACGAGTTATGACAAACTGAGGAAGAGAGTGAGAGAGGAACACCATGGGACAGGGGTGAATAAAGTGCCCACTTCCTGGCTGGGCTTCGCAAGCCTGGGACTCTTAGTCCCCTGTGGATGTCACACCAAACCAAGGGGAAAATGTGTTAGGAGGTGGTTACACTGTCAGAACTGCCCACGTGGCCCTTTACCCACCATTTAGCCATGCTCTACGTATTGCTTATTAGCTACCCTTTATTTAGTGTTTGTATTAAGCACTTTCTACACATTGTCACTTTTAATTTTCCTAACAACATTATGAGGTAGGCATTATTCACTACATTTTATAGATGAAGAGACTGAGGTCTTGGAAGTTCAAAAATTTACCCACGATGACACGCTTTATTCATAGCAGGGATGAGATTTAGCCCTAGGTGTGTCTGGACCTAAACCTCACACTGCCTAAATGGATTAGAGCGGAAAGGCCGTGGGTTGGAGTGTTGGAAGCACTGGCATTTTGAGCAGTTTCTCCACCAATTCATCAGTGCCCTCAGTCAAGCCTGGGTCTCTCCTGGCCTAGTTTTCTTGGCATGAGCACAGTGAAAGGTTGGACTAAATGATCATTTAAGATACTTCCAGCTTTGACATTCTAGGATTTTAAGTAACAATTACAGTAACGACTCTGACCACAACATAAGACAATGTCAGGAACACATGTCCCCTGCTTTGACCCTGGTGTTAATGGGGACATCTCTGACTCTAAGGGACAGGTATTGGTGGCATGGCCTGGCTGAGCCTCTAGCAGGGCTGGGGTCAGGAGTGAGATATGGGAAGAAGGCTCTGCAGGACCATGGTCAGGAGCTGGGGGTGGGTAGAGATGGGATGAGAACGTGCGGGTAGGACACAGAGGAAAGGTGGTGAACACTGGGTGAGTAAAGAGGTTGGCAGGCAAAGGGGAGGCTGCTAAGGAGAGATGTTGGGATGGGTCTAAACACCCTGCACTAACAGACAGTAGGTAGATGTGAGGATGTGGGCATATGTTTCAGAGAGGAGGGGAGATCAAGATGTCCCAGGCAACAAGAAGTTCTCAGAGTTACCTGTGAGGAAAGACACAAGTCAGGCATACATAAGGTAGAAATTTTATAAAGTCTCAAATGGGTATGTTTCATAGTTTAGGCTATATAAGTCTGAAATAAACAATATATAAGTAGCACACAAAAAAACAAGTTTTCAATGGATACAGACTTTAGCTTTACTAGCTATCAAACTTGGTTTAACTTTTTAATTTTATTTTTGTGGTGTGTTGTAGTTGCCAATATATGACCTATGTCATATAAGAAATGATTCTGTTATATCTGCAACCTAAGTTAGTGATGGTTTACAAGTAAACAAGGACTGTATGTTAAAGATGTCTTGGGCATTTCAAAAGGACCAAATGAACTCTAATGATGATTAATATGCATAAGTCCTTAACGAAAGCACTCTAGTCCCCCAACATCCACCCATATCTCCCACTCCCATATCAAATACACATTGGCTTCATAATGAAAAAGCTATCTTTTAAAGTAATGCTTTCCCATCATACACTCAAGTTCCCAAATTAGCAACATATAACACCAAGTATAGTCAAACATGTACTCAATACTTTTTGATGATGATGATGGTGACCCATCTCTTACCTTTGCACCTGCCAGTGGCATCAGCATAGTACCTGCCAGGGCATTCAGACATGCATTTCCCATCATGCAGCACTGTCTTCTCAGTGCAGGTAAGACACCTGGGGCTACTGGGGCCACAACTCTCACAGGATTGGTCACAAGCTAAGGGGAGGCAAAAAAAAAAAAAACCCATCAGTGAAAGGCAATAGTGAGCAAAAGAAGCAGTGAAGTCTGTTCTTTACAATATCCACAATGGGTATCAATATCATAATCTCATTTTCTGGCTACTCAGCGGAATTGTTTTCTTGATTCCAACATTTCGTCGGACTCCGTGCTTTTTGTTTTCACAGTTGAAAGAGAATTGAATTATTCATTGAACTAAGCATAGCAAAAACTCTCAGGCACACCCACCAGTGTAACCAACTTAATATGAGGTTTAAAGTTCAAATGGCCTTAGAGGTGTGGTTGCAAGGTTTATCAAATAAAAATACCAGATGCTCCATAAAATTTGAATTTCAGATAAATAATAAAGTTTTTTCGCATAAGTATGTACCAAATATTTTATCTTTTATTTTACCCTACTTGGACAGAGAATTCAGAAAGTCAAGACTCTACTAAGCAAGGTCATGCTACTAAAATTATGTTAAAATTGCTGAACTTCACACAGTCTTTCAGGATCTCATTCACTTATTCGTTTATCCCCTAACACATCTGTTAAGGTCTGTGTCAGGTCTTGTGCCAGGGGGTAGAAACACAAAAACCAAATCAACTTAGTTTTCACTTTAAGCAGCTGAGTAGTCTAATATAGGAAAAGAAATAGGCAATATTGGAAATATTTAAAATATCACTCAGATCAATCTATATAGGCACAATGAAAATTCAAAAAAAAAAATGTGAGGGCAGGGATAAGAGGTAGAAAAGTCAAGAAAGCATTCATAGAGGAGCGACCCTTGAGCATTGCCTTAGGAAGCATGGGACCATGTCAGGCTGATGGGAATGTACTCCAGGCTGAGACAGCAAAGTAAGCCAAGTCTCAGAACCTGGGAGGAGACTAGGCTGCCCAGGAAAACAGCGGTTTCATTTGGCTGGAAAAGCGGGAAGGCCAGATTATAGAAACCTATGGCCCCACTCTGTGTCTAGATTTTCATCCTAGGAAAGGCAACAAGTTTGAATCCCTGCAGTTCTAAACACAGTAGAAACATGGCTGTATTTGTGTCTAAGAAATATCATTTTGGCCTCAGTTTGGAGGATGAAGAGGAGAGTTGGAAACCCCATTGGAAGACCATGGCAAAGAGCATGAATCAAGATGATTAGGGGTTGAATTAGAACTGTGGAGGTTGTGAGAGATTTGAGAGCAGTGAAGAAAAAACCATCTCACATGGCTTCCAGGGGTCTGTCTTGGGGGACAAGTGATGTCGCTCACAGAGTACAAGAAGGAGAATAGGTGTGGGGGGGTGCCATGAGCTCAGTTTGAAACATGCACAATCCAGGGAGCAATGTAACTTACGGTTCTGGAGCTCGAGGGAGAGGGTATGGGGTCATCATATACAAGCAATTGTTGAAACTAAAAATTAGTTGAGTGATTCAGGAAAAGTATGCAGGATAAGACAGAAGTAGGCAAGGACCTGGGTAGCACCAGCATTTAAGAAAAGAAGAAGAAGAAGAAAAAAAAACTAGTACAGGTGACCAAGAAGAAATGATCCAAAGATAAGGGAGAGAAAGAAGAGCAATGGTGACTGAGAAGCCAAGGGAGGAAAAATGTTTCCAAAAGAAAGTCATGACAGGTGCAGAGAGGACAAATAACATCTGAAAAGTTTCACTACGCTTAGGAACCAGGCTGTGCGTGTCCTGTGCCACACATTTCAGTGGAGTCATTAGATCAAATGAAAGTGAAAGCCATGATTATAAACTGTTCATTTAAAGGGCCCAGGCTGAGAATGGAAAAGGACAGGGAAACACATAATTGAAAGGGAAGAAGGTTGTTTTGTCTTTCTTATATTGTAAAAAATCAAGGCAAGTATAGAACCTGGAAATAATTTTTAAAGAAGAAAAGTTTGAATGATTGCTGAAAGAATACCTAAGAGAAAAGAGGGATGCATATTCAAAAGTACAGTTGACAGACTGGTTTTGAACAGAGCAGAGAAAGGCCTCCTTATGAAGCGTGGAAGGAGGTGAGGGAGAGTGCAGTCGCAGGCAATTCTGTGACTCAATCTTTTCTATGCTGGTTGGCTAATGTCTTTAAAAATAAACAAAGGAAACCTTCCCGCTACAGAGAATCAATGTTTCAAAAATAGAGAACTGCTGAGATTTATTCTGTTTGTTCCCTTAATCCATCTACACCCTGCTAACCTCCTGAAAAAATATTTTGAGAACATAAGAGAAAAGGCGCTAAGTGATGGGGCCAAATGTCCCATCTCGCATCCTGGAGAATTCAGCATCTGTTCACAGGCAAATGTGTAGTGTAAGAGAATGGGCTATGGCAATGACCTTAATAACAGGGAAAAAGAAAATCACCCCTGAACTCAGGACTGGAACAAAGAAATGAAAATGAATCTGAAAAGCGTTCTTCCCTCCCACATGCCACAAAACCTACTGAGGTTTCTAATTCTAGAACTGACATCTCAACAGAAGTGAGTAATCTAAAAGCTAAATACAATTTCCAAGAAATGAAAAATTGCAGCAATTTTTAGAAATTAGAATTGACCAACAATAAAAGCATTGCATATCAAACATTTTAAGATACACCCAAAGTTATACCTACAAAGAAATTGGTAAATCTAAATAAAATTATTAGGAAGATGTACTTTGTTCCCAAACTAATCTATAACTTCAATGCAATATCAATAACAATTCCAGCTGAGTTTTCGCTCGCTTGCTTGCTTGCTTGCCACCCAAGCTGGAGTGCAGCCGCACAGTCATGGCCCACTGCCGCTTCAATCTCCCAGGCCCAGGTGATTCTCCTGCCTCAGCCTCCAGAGGAGCTAGGACTACAGGCACACACCACCACACCTGACTAATTATTTTTTTTTATTTTTAGTAGAGATGAGGTCTCATATGTTGCCCAGCCTGGTCTTGAACTCCTGAACTCAAGAGATCCTCTTGCCTTGGCCTTTTCAAAGTGCTGGGATTACAGGTGTGAGCCACCGCACCCGGCCAAGTTTTCTTAAGAATTCAGTAAATGTACTCTAAAGCTTATGAATAGCTAAGTCAACTTTGAAAAGGAAAGAAAGGGAATTTTCCCAGTCAGATATTGAGACATACTACAAAGCCATAGAAATTAATGAACAAAATAGTTTGATAGCGGTACAAGAACAGAAATTTAGACTATGGAAATTTAGAAATTTCTGTATCGTATAGCTCAGACAGAACTATGTGCATATGGAAATTTAATATACAATAAAGAGAAATAAGGAAGGCTAGGCTGAATTACTAAATAATGTTAGGAAAACTGGATCATCAAATGGAAAAAAATCAAATGGGACCCCTACTTAAACCTATATATATATATATATATATATATATATATAAAATATACACACACACACACACACACACATATATACGACTATATATATACATATATTACTATATATACACATATATATGACTATATATATAGATGACTATATATATATATAGGACTATATATATATGGACTTCAGATGGATCGACAACCTAAGTTAAGATAAAACATCAAATTAATGGAAGAAAAGACAGAATAATTTATTTTTGAACCTTAGCAAAGGTCTTATTAAAAATTCAAAAGTAAAACCTTAAAGCAAAAAATAATGAATTAAAGATTATTGTTTAACAAAGGCATTATATTCAAAGTTAAAAGACAACAGGGTGAGAAAATTTGCATATTTAAAACTGAAAAAAAGGCTACTATCTATAACATACAAGGAAACTCCATAAAATAACTCCATAAAAGGAGGCAAGACCAATAGAACAATGGGAAAAGCACATTTAAGAAGAAATCTACAGAATAGGAAACTTCAAGACCAACAGGAGTTGAAGATATACTCAAACTCATTAATCATCAGAAACAGGCAAATTTAATGGGTTGAACCTTTATACCTCTTGACCAGAAAAAATCAGAATCTTGATCATGCCAAGTGGTGGCAAGGATGTGGAGATGAGTGAGCCCTCATGCTTGGGAATGTAGATTGCACAGCGATTCTGGCAAGTAACCTGGCACTACTTGGTCAAATGAAGAATATGCAGAGTCAAAAAACCAACCATTCTGCTCCTGGGTATAAATCCCAGGAAACTCCCTCTAGAGCTTTACAAAGGAACACATTTGAGGCTGTTCCCTGGTGCTCTGCAGTGATGCAGATGGAGAGAAAGGAGGGAGTCCATCACTGGGAGCAGGGATGGGTAGTATGAGGGGGGCACACCAGGGAGTGCTACATAGCAGTGAGAAGCGAAGGGCTAGGGGAGAGAACAACATGGTGCATCTTAAAAACGTACTGCTGAGTGAGAAAAGAAGGAAACAGCATGCACTTTGTAACATCTCACTTAAGAAAATTAAATACATATGCACTCAAAATAAAAATACCCAGTTAGGTAAGCTCATAAAAATAAAAAGATTTCAAAAAATGGTTGCATGGGTGCAAAAGAGAAATGAAGATTAAAAAAAAAGAAAAGGGAGAAAGAAAAAAGGAGGGAAGAAAGAGAAAGGAAAAAAAGAGAGGGAATGACTAACAGAAACCTCTGATTTATTATGCTTTGATTTATTATGTTAGCTACGGTCAGAAAAGCCCTTCATAATGGCATAAATACTTAAAAGATAAAAGAATGAGGAGGTTTCCTCCTTTGAATTGCCCCACTCTTTATATCTAATATTTGTAGAACGCAATACACGTACCACAGGTGAACCTGGTTACTGTAAGATCTTTCAGCCAGGGCATACCACCCTTCATAACAGGCTATGCTGGTTTTTTCTAAGCACTTGACTTTGAGATTTCTACAGATATGGGCTGGTAGGTTATAAATTATTAAACCCACACCAGCCGGTCTTTATCTTGAATAGCATTAATCTGAAATGGAAATAAGTCAGCATTATCAGCATCCGACGTCTTAATTAACATTCCGATACCAATCAGTGTGTTGTTTCAGAAAATATTTCTGTGAACATTTCTGAAGTCATTTTGATACAAACTTGGAGAATAGTAACAATTTTATAAAAAGTGTAAGCTCCAGTTTTGTGTATCAAAAGGCCTGTTGGTCAACGCCAGTGGCATCACCAACTCTTGCACCAGTCTAAGCACATGACATGTGTTTAGTAATTACTTGTAGATCTGTTGATTCATTGGTTGACTAATGTCAGCTATGATCCATCCTCCTGCCTGGAAGTTTCCTTCAGATGCTTTTCAAAATGTGTACAGATAAAGCAGATTCCCACCTCTCACAGCCTCAAGTCTCGCATTAACTATTCGTCTTTTTAAATACACCGCTTCTCCAGCAAAAGTTGCCTTCTCAATCCAGATAATGTAGAGTCTCAGTGGCAGGTCAGTGTCACTGTTCCTCCATCAGTGACAGTAACCAGCATCCCAGGGGACTTAAAGGGTAAATGACTTTAGGCCCTTGGATTAGTGCAAATTTGACATCTGTCAACCTTTAGAGAATACATCTGGCTTAATTGAGCAGGAAAGTGATGCTGGCAGAAAAAGATTAACATGCTCAGCCTAATGGCAGCCTGGCCTTTCTTTCCTTATTCTCTCCTGAATCCATACAAAAGCCACCTGTGACTCATCGATACCAAGTGAGATTTTTCACACTGGCAATACTGATGGATCCCTGCACAGCTTTAAGCAAGCAGCTCCCAAGGGTTATCTCTCTTCTCTAAGACAAGTGGATTTGTCAAGTCCCTAAAATAATCTCATTTTTGCTGTTGCCCTGCTCAGTGAATAAAATGAGGACAATAACTCAAGAAAGTTTTATGAGCTACACATTTTTATTGATTTGGTGGACTTAGTTATGAAAAGTCCTCCTGGCCTCTCTACAGGTATGACCATCAAAGTAAACTCAATTCAAACCTTTCATTTACTGTCAGGATGCCTGCAGACCTAGCAATGTCCACAGGGGTAGTCAGCTCATCCAAAGACCGACAGAAGACACAGAAGAAGGTGCAGAAGTGGAAAGGGGGAAAGGATAATGAAAAGGAAAATAAAAAAAAAATAAGTAGAGGTGCATAAGGAAATACCACATTACAATGAGCAGTAGAGTGGTTCCCAGGCAGTTAAGACCCAGAGCCAGAAGATCTAAGCTGGAATCCCAACTCTGCCCCTTATTAGATGTGTGACCTTAAGCAAGTTTCTTACCCTCTCTGTTTCCTATCTGGAAAATGAGAATGGTTATATCTACCTCATGAAATTGTGAGGATTAAACACCAAACACTGATAGAACGCTTACTATGTCCCAGGCACTATCCTAAGTGCTTTGCGTATCTTAACTCGATCTCTCAACAGCCTTCTGAGTTGGGGGTGTATTCATTTTCTATTGCTGCTGTAGCAAATTACCATAAACTCTTTGGCTTAAAACAACACAAACTTATCATCTTATAGTTCTAGAAGTTAGAAGGCCTAGAATCAAAGTTTCTTCTGGAAGCTTTAGGGGTAGAATCTGTTCCTTGCCTGGACACTCCAGGGGTGGAATCTGCTTCCTTGCCTTTTCCTAGATTCTAAAAGTCACCTGCATGCTCATGGCATTTTCTTTGCTTCACTCTGTCACTCTGACCTCTGGTTCCGTCCTCGACTCGACTTTTCTGACTCGACTCTGTTGCCTCCCTCATATAAGGACTCTTGCGATTGATTACATGGGGCTCACCCAGATAATCCAGGATAATATCCTCACATCAAGATCCTTAACTTAATCACACCTAAAGAGTCCTCTTTGCTATTCAAGGGAACACACGACAGTTCCATGGATTAGGACAAGGGCATCATTGGGAGCCCATTATTGTGTCTTCCACAGGTGCTACCATTATCCCCATTTCACAAGTGGGAATTGACATGCAGAGAGATTGACTAATGTGCCAAAAGCCATGCTTTTCCTCCTGACTTTCCTGCCTCTCAGTGGGTTAATGTTTATAAAGCACTTGGAACCGTGCCTGGTTCAAGGAAGCACTAAGCTGGGTTAACTCTCATTGCTATGGCCATGGATGTTAAGGTAGAATGGATAATAACTGCTCAGCTTTAAGTCAGTGGCACCAACACCAAAGGCGGGTCTGCCCTCAGCTGGCCTAATAGTCTCTTTGGCCCCATATACCTTTGGAAGGCAGTCTGGTGTTGATAGAGAGTTTGGGGTTTGGGGAAAGAAAAGCCTAGGTGGGAGCCCAGCTCCTTTCCCTCCAGCTGTGGGTCTTGAGCAGGCCACCTGGGCCTCACTATTTTCATCTGCAGGACAAGACTAGAATGAGCACCCCAACCCTAGCAGACTGGTGGGGCAATCAAGAGGAATCCCACTGGTGGAAAGTGTGTTATATACATCTAAATCAAAGATTAATCTCAGCAGCTATTCACATACATGTTGAGTAAAACAAACATTGGTAATGTGCTATGATTTGAATACAACAAGGGATGCTGGAAGAGAAAAAGGAAAGGATACGTCGGCATCACAACCCAGCACTCACCGCTACAGGTGCCCTGCCTGTTGTAGAAGCCTTTTCCACAGCTGTTCTCACAGCCGCCATCTCTCAGCACGTGGAGGGGATCTCTGCAGGCCAAGCAGTGCTTCTCCGTTGGGCCCCAGCAACCTGCACAGGACTCATGGCAGACTGCAGACAAACAATAAAATCAGTGAGTATCTACAGCAGAAAGGACTGGTCATCATTTTTCTTTTAAATGTTTTAGAATTCACAAGGAGGATATCAGTTGGTTCCTTAGTTCCTAAACTGCTATTGACACATGTACACCTCAGGACAAACACAACACCCTCTTCTTCAAGAAACTGTTTCTGTGGGCCAGAAGTACAACTTCAGTAAAGTATCGCTAAGAGATTCAGAAGAGGAAATCAGAGGCTTTTGAGAAATGAGATTTACAGAAAAGGAAATCGTAACTTTCTAGAGAAAGATGGACTGGTTAATGAAATCAGATGTCCTCCACCCCCTTGCCTTTTGTAATCACACCACAGAGTGTCCACAGGATCACCACCTCCCACCTGCAGCACCATCAGAATCAGCTGAGGAGGGATACCTTGGACTCTAGTCCCAGATTCAACCTTCTGAGGACCCAGTCCTACTTGACATCTATCGTTCTTTGCCTTTCTATCTCTTTCCCCCCAGTATTATCTGTCCTACACATGTGTCTTAAGAACTCACAAAGCTTGCTTTTCTTTTATACCTTGAATTTCTTACATAACTTGCTCCTTTAAGATTTTAAAATGTTCTCCTCTTCAGCATTTGATTTTTTTTTTATTACTCTTCAAGCTCACTCTTCACCTTAGCACTTCTGCAGAAGGACCTACTCTGAATAACTGAATTTTTTTCAAATTTGGCTAGCTGTATGGCTAACCCCTACCTATGCTTTTGTTAATACATCCTAATTCTTAAAAGGTTTCTTTCACAATGGAGCACCAACTAGTTTGCAGAGGCATTGATTCTGACCAAAACTGGTAGGTAGAATGAATGCCTTGCTGCTTGCAAGCAGCTCGTTAACCCTACCTTAGTAATTCAAGTAGGCATCCCTTTGGAGGCAGAAGGAAGGATATCTGCCTTGCAAACCTCAAGATCCAATTCTCTCTTCTCAGTTCTAAATTGCAGAAGCAAGTCCTAATTTCAGACACTTTTTCTCCCCAAAAAAGGTAGGGATGATTACGAATTGCATTAAGTGCTAAAAAGGGCTCTGCAATAAACAGTAACAGTGGTGGGGGTGGTGGGGACTAACTGTAGATCGAAAGGATGAGAGGCAGCCAGTCACAGGGAGTTGGACCATCACAAGCAGCTCTCGAGGAGGGAAGGAGTACGTGTATTTGGGGAAACTGAGGGCTGCCCCTGTGGCTGGAGTTGGTGAGGCACAGTGGGGGGCCATGGCATGATTCATGGCTGCAGCGATAGGCAGAGGCCTGGTCAAATTTGACCTTGGAGACCAAGGAAAGAAATTAGGATTTTTATCCTAATTACCATGTGAAGTCCTAAATGAGCTCACGCAAGACAGACACAAGATCTGATTGAGATGTTTCAAACCACTCTCTGGCTGCCATGTAGAGAGGGTTTAAGGACCTGCTAGCAAGCAGGAGACCAGCACGGAGTCTACTGCATGACCCAGGTGAGAGGGGACTTGGACTAGTGGGGTGGGAAGCAAAGACAAAGGAAAGTTTCCTTATTTATCATCTGGTTCCCTTGTGAGATCGTAAGCTTCATGAGGGCGGGGCCCATTTCTATTTTGTTAACTCTGTACATGGCACACTGCTTGTGCTTTACAAATGTCTCTCAAGTGACTTCATTTATATTTAACTCCTTATTCATATTTTATAAATGTAGAACATGAAAATACTGTCCATATGCAGGGTGAGTTTAAGGATAAACTTACCCTTAAGCTTAGGATAAGTTTTAGTTATAATTTACTTGGTACTAAATTATAGTTAAAGATGTGGATGCAAAGATCTCAGTAACAAATTCTACCCTTAACACACATGAAATCTGCCTGACATTCATGTATTCCACCACCCTTTCATTACTGACTGTAATCATCATCTGAAGAGTCAATGACTCTTCAGGCCTTTGCCTCACTCACTCTGGAGTTGATCTAAAGTCATTACCAAAACAAACAAACAAAAAATCCACTCTCATTTCTAAAAAGTTATGCCAAGCTGATATATCAACATTCAACAGAAGCACACAAAGACACATGTAACGCATGTTCCCAGATGCCCACAGGTAAGCCACGTTATCTGAGGTCTGCTGCAGGAACACTTAGAACACTCTGTCACCTAGGTGCACCGGTGATTGTGCAAACTGCACTGGGGCATAAGTGCCGAGGAAATGATGCATGGAAAGTGAGGCTGAAAAGACAACAGGGGTCAGACTTCCAACTTCAGATGGGCCAGGGTACGGACCTTGGACTTCATGCCATGGAAAGTTTTAATCAGGGCAGTGGAATGATAACTTCTGCTTTTTAGAGAGTTCATTCTGGCAGTGGGGAGAAAAGAAAGTAACTCAAGACATCTGTAGGGGATGAAATCATCTTTGTCCAGAGGTACAGAGGAGATAAGAAATTAAAGTACAGCTCCCTAGCTCTCTTCAGTGACTGGCTGAATAGCAGCACAGACATGCAGTTATACTGGTTGCTAAAATAGTAAAATACTTTCAAACTGGTTGATAAATGACTGTCACCCTGAGTTTCATCCCCAGAATCTCCACCCAACACCATGCTCCACAAACAAAAGATCTGACACAGGAGAAAGTCTGGGGTCCCCTCCTTCTCTCTGATGTGCATCTGTGCCATACTGCTTGTTAGATACTTTTACTATACCCTTGGTGTTACCAATCTGGACAGTGACCAAAGAATGAGCAGGATGGCCTCAATCAACAGACTTAGGGATGGCATTCAGGCCCCCCACAAATTGAGCTCTCCTTAACTTTCCAGCTCCATCTTCCACTATCTCCCTTTGCACACAAATTCTACGAAGCAGGGCGCCTTACATGTGTCATGTGCCCATATATGAGTTCTGGATGCCCCACACAGGATTCACGCAGCCCACAATGTCACTGGCTCCTTCCTTAGCCCCTAAAATCCTATTTATATGTAATTTCCTGTTTATATTTCCTAAGTTGTCACTACTTCTGTGAAGCTTTGCTAAACTTGTCTAATAACCTTTCTCTATGTTCCTGCAGCATGTTGCATATGCCTCTCTTATTATATTTATCCTACTGTACTAACTTACTCAGTTACGAATCAATCTCAATGGAATTCAGTCTTCAATGGAATTTAATACCCTCCCAAATGGGGACGATGTTTTAGTCATTGTAAACCCCCAGTATCCAGACTGATGCCTGGCACCTAGTCAGTACTCATTAAATGTAGGCTAAATGAATGCACAGCAGATTTTTAAAATTGATTATAGGGAATTCATCCTCTCAGTTACCTTCTACATGGAAACAACTCACCACAAGGTCATAGTCTTAAGATATAACTTAAGAGAAACTTGAAGCTTTAATATGTACTTGATAAATGCTGAAGTCCAAATCTGCTTATGATGATAAATACTGATGCTGCACCTATATAGAGTACCAAACATGACAGTGGTCCTACTGTTTTTTTACATATTACACAAAAGACATGTTCCATGGCCAGACACAACAGCAGAAGGAATTTTTATTTCAACACAGGAATATGCTGAACTGTCATTTCTTATAATGATATACTTCCACTGTGGTTTCTTTAAAATAAATTGTATTGTGTATATTTAAGGTACACAACATGATATTATAAGGTGTATGTATATATATTTATATATACATAATTATAAAAAGGTGTGTGTGCATATATATACACCTTATAATATCACACTGTATACCTTAAATATGTACCTTATATATATTTAATAATATATATTTATGTTTAATACACCTTATATTTTATAAGGCTAAGTATATATCTGCACCTTATATTTTATATTTTATATATGGTGTATATATATGCACCTTATAATATGTTATATACCTTAAATATATATACACATACCTTATAATATCATGTCGTATGCCTTAAAATATATATAAAGAGGATTAGTATATCTATATATCTATATATCTATGTATCGAGAGAGAGGAACAAATTAACATACCCATCTTCTCACATAGTTACCCATTTTCCCCTGTGTGGCAAGAACAGCTATAATCTACTGATTTAGCAAAAATCCCACTGTGTTTGCAATTGATTTCTAATTTCTAACACTGAACATATGCTACCACCGCTTATCTCTCACATATGGCTTTTATTATATTTGGGTTATTATAAAAAATAAGAGGTCACTCCCTGACTTTTCACCATAATTTCTCTTAGTGATACATTTCAGATCACACAGGATTTGAATTATAAGTTGTGAACATTGTGGCAATAAATTTTAAAAGAGGGTGAATAAGAGAAAGCTATATTTTTATCTCATGTGTAACAGATAATTTATTTGGTAGGATCCCTGACTTCTCTGGAGCATAACCAGACATGTGTTGGCTTCTTGAGCAACTCATTTCAAAAATGAAAAGGAACAAATTACTTTTCCTTTGGCAATTCTTTACTGAAACCCTACTCTAAAAATAACACACCTCTTTTTGTATTTGATACTTTTGAAATACAAGATTGTTTTAAATATGTTTTAAGCTATGCCTCTCTAAGAATAAAATGCAGCCCTTTTCCAGGGAAACATTAAAAGCACTTCCTGTAAGCACCTTATTTTTCACAAAGCCTTCCCAGACCCACAGCAGTGGACACAGACACCCATTTGCTCTTTTCTGTGGCCGTTTGGAGTAAGTTTCCAGAGAATTAGTACAATTGATTTGTAGTTCCTCTGAGATTCATCAGTGAGGCTGCAGTTCATATTTTCAAACTGCCAAGATGTTTTTACTCACAACTGCACAGAAAACGCCCAAACTTTAGGCACAAGCAGGTGTGATATACGCTAATCAAATTCCTTCATTCTGTTATTATCCAGTTTGTGGCAACTGCCAGCTTTCATTCTCATCTTGAAAATGACTAGGTAGTACTTGCCAAGTTTTGAAGTATTATCAGGAGACAGTGGGTAAATTTTCAATAAGAAGCTCTTGTTGAATGAAAAATTTTTTCTGTCTTGAACTCAACTTCACTGTTCCCTGGTTTCCTAATCTGTACAGTGGAAATAATAATATTTGTTATACCTAGTTCATGAGGACATGGAGAGATGGCAAGTTTGGAAAAGCAGAGAATTTTGTGTGTCATCATATGAATGGCATGGGGGGATCTGCAGTTTGTCTAAACTGCTGTCAAAAGCAAAGTAATTTTAAAGGGAGCAAATTAAAGTGCAACACAAGACAGAAGGGGGAAGGATGGAAAAGACTACAGGAAAGGTTGGCTCACTTAGAAAGGAAGGGAAGGGAAGAATTACAGCCTGCAGGGATTTGGCCAGCAGCTATATGAAGGGGCTCCAGCCTTGCCCAGGGGCTTCACACTTAGAAGCTCTTTCCTTGCAACCTCTACAAAACAACAGCGACAGCTCTTTGAAAGTGATTGGAAATACCTTGGTGAAGCTCTGATGCCTGAAAGACCACTTCCCCCTCCCCAATCACAGCCCCACAAGAGGCCAAGGCTGGTCGCCTGAGATGCTATAACTCTAGGCTAATTTAAAAGAAGTTCCAAAAACATCTGAGCCATCACCATTTTTGATCCTTTTACTCCAATCTTCTGTCCTTTCTCCTACTGGGCCTCTGCCTGCTACTGCCTCCCTTTGCCAATTGAAGGCTTTACACCTGAAATGGGAATGTCTGGTCTCCACATATTCTGAAAACTCCTAAGTACTTGAGGAACTTCATTATAGAAAAAAATACAAACACGTAAAAAAAATCATCAGCATCATCAAAAGCTGGAGATATGCAAACCAAACAGGAGAGCAGCAACTAGATGCACTGGATGAGACATGCACATTATATTTTTAAACTGCAATTACTTTTGCACCACCTAATAACATGTATGCATCCTAGAAACAGTGCTTAGTGAGAAAAAAAAAAGTCAAGAAAGAAGGAAATATGTGGCTGAGTTTGGTGGCTTGTGCCTGTAATCCCAGGAGTTTGGGAGGCCGACGTGGGCAGATCACTCCAGGTCAGGAGTTCAAGACCAGCCTGGCCAACATGGTGAAATCCTGTCTCTACTAAAAATACAAAAAAATAAAATCAGCGGGGTGTGGTGGCACACGCCTGTAGTCTCAGCTACTCAGAAGGCTGAGGCAGGAGAATCGTTCAAACCTGGGAGGCAGAGATTACAGTGAGCCAAGATCGCGCCACTGTACTCCAGCCTGGGTGATAGAGTGAGACTCCATCAAAAGAAAAAAAAAAAAAGAAGGAAATATCTACCCAGGCATACAAAACAATAAGAGCATATACATACAAAAAGTACACACTAAATCACATTAGTGTAGTTATTTAAAAGGGGAGCTGGGAAGAAGGGGAATGGGAATAGGGCATGATAACAAAAGGAATAGACAGGCAGATGGATGGGCAGACAAATAAGCAAGAGAATAGCTTGGCCCAGACCAGTGATGAAAATGGGCCATCAACTGACAAGCATGATTAACTCCACATGCTTCATAAGAATCCCAAAAATAGGTAAAAGAAAAAAATTAAACAAGATTTCATTTTACATCAATCAAACTGACAATTTAAGAAGGCTTGTAATGCGTAGTGTTGACAAGAGTGCTGGCAAGTAGGCACCCTTATACATTTCTGGTAGGAGTACGAATTAGTACAACTTTCTTAAAAGAGTGTAGTATGTTACTCTGTGTCAAAAAGCTTAAAAACCACACATAAACCTTTGGACCGGGTAGTCACATGTCTAAAAATTGATTCAAAAATATTCACCACAATTTCTACGAAAAACGTTTACATCATGGTTACATATAATTAAAAAAATTAGGAACAAATATCAAACCATAGAGGATTGGCTAAATGAATGATTGCATAGCCAGAGGCGGAAAATTATACAACAGCTTTAAAAAGATATTGTAGAAGGACAAGTAATAACATAAAGAACGCAAGCAATAAAACTGTAAATAGAGTATGATTTTAGTTTTGAAAAAAAAAGTGTATGTGTATAGACACACAAAAAGATATCTTTATAAATTAGGAAGACATATACCAAAATACTAACAGTAGTGATTTGGGGGAGTTTGAGTTAGGAATTTTAGCTGACTTTTTATTATACCTTTTATTATATTGACTTTAATTATTTTTTGGAATAAACATAAATTCATTTGGTACTTGGGGGGAGTTTTAGCAATTTTCCTAATGTTGGAGGGAGGAAAGCTATAGTCCTTTTCCCTAAGGTACATGCTAGGTAAATAACTTGTTAACCTATTAACCATGATTGTGATACAGCTGAATGATTTACCCGTCTTGAGTAATATATTTGAATTCTTAGCAGGGTCTTTGGTAGACACAGAACTTGAACCAAAGGAAATTACTTCCCAGCCAATGAAGGCTTTGGCAGGTCCACATGGACTTTTCATTGCTTCGTAAGTTAGAGGACAAAGCCAGACATTCAGCTCATCAGGAGTATCTGGTAAAGTTATCTCTTCTATCTCCTGCCCCTCTACCTATATTCCTAAATCAACAACACAGGTATAATCCAAGGGTTTTCAAGACCACCAGCTTCTCAGCTTCTACTCATCCTCTGTGACCACTGAAAATCCACAGCTGCTAGGACTCCCTGTGTTCCCTCCCCAGTCCTACACCCAGTGGCCCCTGTTAATTAAATGCCTATTGTCTACTCCAGTGATGTCTACTGAAACTGAAGAGCCAAAGGCGGGACCGCCAACCAAAACAACCTTTTGATGGGGAGAGTTCTCAGACCTCCTGGGTGCACTAACACAGCTGCTCAGATCTCAGCAGCAACAACAGGGAGGTGCTGTTAGCTCTGTGGGCAGCACAGAAGCAGGGGAGGGCAGAACAGGGACAGTGCTTGGGTGGGGGATGGAGAAGAGAAAGAATGTATGCCATACAGTCTAGCTAAAATAACTGAGAACCTTCCAAACTGGGCAGAAAGCCAGAAGGCTTGTCACTAGTTGGTACTCCATAGCTGAAATAGTTTGGGGTTCAGATTTGTCAGGAAGAATGGGATCTGTCTGAAAGATAAACTCTGTGGCATCTGTGACAGGCTTTCTCTGCTGGTATGTGATACTTTTGTTCTGTCATTTGTCTTCTGGCATATACAGCAAGGGTCTAGAAGTGGCAAAGACAAATGCCAAACACAGCCAGCTTCCTGCCAAAGCAAAGGTCCCAGACACAACACCACCAGCTGTTTTCCCCTCTTCTCTCCATTTATTCTGTACATGAATATAATATCCAAAGAGAGAGGGGCCTTGGAACACTGTTGTCACCTGCCTCATTGGGTCTTGTTTACTTAAAAAAACTTACATTCTAGGAAGGCAATCCTATTGTCTTCCCTTCTGAATGTCCCGAAATACTCCATGGACACGACCCAAATTTTGAAGACAGTTTATTTTATAAGTCACCTTCCCAACTCTGATAAAGCACACAACTATGTTAAACATGAGGAAAAGAGAAGAAAAAGAGGGGTGAGAAAAATAGTCTGTAATTATCCTGAGGCCACAACTAGCCAGAAATTGCTGACAAGGAGCAAATAGTGGAAGCCAAATGGAAGATAGGTCATATATGTAAGCCAAAGTTTAGTCATGCCTGTACATTTCTGTTCATTGCTCTCTATGCAATGGTTTATCACATTTTTTCTATCAAAAATTATTCCAGAGGGCCACAGATATACTTAGCACCATGTGAAATTCAGAAGTATATGGCATGTCCCTGCCCCAATGACTGATCATTTCCTATCATATTCCCCTGTAAAGTATCTTTATAGCACTGATAATAATTTCATATAATGATAACTATCTAAGTATTTAAAATTATCTTGTTTATTTGTTTAGAGGCACTCTCCTCCCATTGAGGAAGTTAAGTTCCTTAACTAGAAGGAAGTTTTCTGTCTGCTTCACTCTGTATCTCTGGTGTCTGGGACAGGGCATGGTACACAGAAGAGGCTCCACAAATATTTATGCATGAACAGAATGGAAGAGACAGGAGATACCACTTGAAGCAATAAGTCACCTTTATGAGACAGTCAGCAATTTAGTAAGAGACCATAATTGCTGTAGAATGCCAAAGAAGTTCTGAACAATGCACAGGATTTAAAGAATAGAACAAAATGAATGAAGGCAGTTGTAGAAACATGCAGAGCCCCTAAACTGAGTATGTGACCCAGCAATGAAACTGAGACTGACCCTCCAATCCTGGGGTATGTTGCAAGGGCCATGGAGGTGACACCAGCTTGGTAATGACTATCCCAACAGAGAAAGGGGGGCCCCTGTCTTGCAAGGAGGGCTCCTGGATTTCAGAACAGTAGTTTCATAGGTGACATTGTCAAGAGGTCCACCCAGGGCACAGCCAGGCTGGAATAAGTCATGTGTTGAAACACAACACCAAGACCCATTACATCTCCGCTGCTTTGGACCTGGCTTTGCAAGGTCAGTGCTTCATTTCTGCAAATGACTGGCTGCTCCAGTCAACCATCGTTCCAACAAATAATTAACTTCAGAAGGTCCTCTGCTCAGGCCACAGCTTTTAAATCTCAACTAGGCCAACATCCTAGATGTGAATTTTATAGGTTTTTTTATTATAAACTTTTCCTCTAAATATGTCACAATATTGGCTAAGAAACAAATAATCATAGATTCTCATTGTTTAATCTAAGCACTTAAAGAAAATTTTCTTTCCTTTTTAAAGAAAAAGGGATTTTAATTTGTTGTAAAGAATACAGTATACTGTTCTCTCTATATTTACTTCTCCATAACATATAAAAGCAGATTTTATTTTAGATGAGACATTAATGGCAGAAAGCTCTTTGTTGCTTAATGTAAGCTATTTGGTTTTTATCTCTATAGGTTGAAAAATAAAGGAATGGTTTCAATAATATCAATAGCTGCCTTTTATGGTCCACATACTAAGGCCAGGCATAATGTATTTATACATTTCAAACAGCTTTTCTAACCTTCATAATAATGGTTTAAAGTAGATAATATCATCCCCATTTTGCAGTTGAAAAAATTGAAGTTCAGAGAGGTTAAATGGTTTGCCAAAGCCCTCTTGCAGCAAGTGGTAGAGGTGCAATTCAAAATAATCCTATCCCTTATAATCCTGTAAAATGTTCAGTTGCTTGATTCTTTACGTCTCAAAATCTGAGACCATACAGCACTCAGATATAGAATAAACTTCAAAGGCTTTTGGATTTTGTTTTTGTTTGTTTTGTTTTATTTTACATCTCTATAAGCAACAACTAACCTGCCTGGACTGTGAGCTCACTATAGGCAAAGAGTGAATCTTATTTACTTTACACACTTCATGTACTCAGGACCTAGAACAATGATCAAAAAAGAAAGGGGAAATGAAATGAAAGGAACAAGGAAGAAGGACAATGGAAAGCAGAACCCAAGTCTCTAAGCTTGTATGAAGGGCTTTCTAGACACCAGGTACCATCTCCTAGACCAGGAGTTCCCAACCCCCAGGCACAGATCAGTTTCAGTCTGTGGCCTGTTAGGAACTGGGCCACACAACAGGAGGCAAGCAGTGGGTCAGGCAGCATTGTCACCAAGCTCTGCCTCATAGGAGTGAGTGCAAACCCTATTGTGAATTGCCTACGTGAGGGATCTAGGTTGCAGCTGCTTATGAGAATCTAACTAATGCCTGATGGTCTGAGCTGGAACAGTTTCATCCCAAAGCCACCCCCAGCTCCCCAGTCCATGGAAAAATTGTCTTCCATGAAACCAGTACCTCATGCCAAAAAGGTTGGGGACTGCTGCCCTAAATGGAGTATGTGCATTCACTCATTCAATCTTCACAGCAGTGCGATGTGGCAGATATTATGTCCCTGTTTTACCCATAAGGCAATTGAAGCGTGGAGTTAAAGAATAGGTAAGTGACAGAGGCAAGATTAGAAACCAGGTGGTTTAGGCCAGGCGCAGTGGCTCACGCCTGTAATCCCAGCACTTTGGGAGGCCAAGGCGGGCAGATCACCTGAGGTCAGGAGTTTGAGACCAGCCTGGCCAACATGGTGAAACCCTGTCTCTACTAAAAATACAAAATTAGCTGGGCATGGTGGCACATATCTGTAATACTAGTTACTTGGAAGCCTGAGGCAGGAGAATCGCTTGAATCCAGGAGGCAGAGGTTGCACTGAGCCAAGATCATGACAAGAGAAAAACTCTGTCTTAAAAAAAAAAAGGCAATAAATAATAGAAACCAAACAAACAAAAAAAAGAGGCCAGGTGTGGTGGCTCATGCCTGTAATCCCAGGACTTTGGGAGGCCAAGGCGGGCAGATCACTTGAGGTCAGGAGTTCGACACCAGCCTGGCCAATATGGTGAAACCCCATCTCTACTAAAATACAAAAATTAGCCAGGTGTGGTGGTGAGTGCCTGTAATCCCAGCTGCTCAGGAGGCAGGAGAATCGCTTGAACCCAGGAGGCAGAGGTTTCAGTGAGCCGAGATTGTGCCACTGTACTCCAGCCTGGATGACAGAGCGAGACAAGAAAGAAAGAAAAGAAAGGAAGGGAAGGGAAGGGAAGGGAAGGGAAGGGAAGGGAAGGGAAGGGAAGGGAAGGGAAGGGAAGGGAAGGGAAGGGGGAGGGGAAGGGGAAGGGGAAGGGGAAGGGAGAAAGAAAGAAAAAAGAAACCAGGTGGTTTAGCTCCAGGGTCCAAGCTCTTAACCACCGGGCCAGGCTCCCCATAATATCTGCGCCTGCGGAATGAAGGCAGCATTTGCCCTGCGGTACACATGGCTCTATCCTCAGGCGTTTGTGAATAAAATAAGTTTTAAGTAGACAAACAAAACATTGATACACATATAAAAATGGGCTAAATCCTACTCTTTCTCTTTTCAAAGATTACAACCTTATGAGCTACTCATTTTAACGTAATCTTACATGGTGCGTGTTGTTGGTTGTTTTAGCTTTTCTTCTTATGGACTCTCATATCTAAGATTTGTGTGCACAGTTCAGTGGTCCCACCAGAGTGGAACAGAGGCTGATTGAAAAGAGGGGCAAGACAAGCAAGAAAGAATGTTCTCATGACCTGGCGAGTTCCACCTGGATCCAGTTTAGATTTAATACCTGAGTTTTTAAGATGAGTCAATGGAACCACTGTTCTGGTAGAGGGAATAGAGTAAATCCAAGGCAAGTGATACCAAAGAGCCAGGCAGGAAGAGTGCAAGGTCAAGTATTGTGGTGGGGAAGGTGGGGAGGGGGAGCAAGGATCATCCATACATGTATAAAGCCTGGCCATCAGTCTCCAGGTAATTAAGCAGTGGGCTATTAATTCCTGGAAATGGGTGAGAGCAGGGCAAGCGGCAGGAACCAAAGTACAAGCTCAGTGCTAGGTCTGCAGAGTTAAGAAGAGTGGGGTAGGATGGGCAAGAGGGGATATTAATCAGATCCAGCTGTTGGCAAAGGACACATAGGGGTTAAAGCAGAAGTTTGAGTGCCAGAACTAAAATGTGAGCTTTGGGTACTAACAGGGTGATCACTCTATGGCCCTACCTGCTGTGAAAAAAGGCAACCTACATCTGTCTCCGGTTTAGTTCATATAAAAACAAGCTAGTGCTAAGCCTTAATGTACGGTGGTCAAAGCTTCAAACTCTGGAGTTGTGAAGGCAGGGGAAATGAAGCAGGGACTGGTATGGAGTGCATCATGTGGCCTATAATTACAACATTATTCAGTTTAATCATGGAAAATATGTAACAATAGTATTAATATATGCACATGTGTTTATATGCATGTGTGTGTTTGTGCATATACCCCTAAATTTAAGAGAAAAGAGAAAATGATAAGGTCCCCTGTGGGTAAGATCCTCGGACAGGACTAAGTGTTTTCCTTTACTCCCTGTGGTTTACCTGCTTGTACTCTTTTGTTGAAGAGCCATGTTTATCTGCTACTTTTTTTCCACTCTGCCCTTTATTCAACATAGTGAACATGAATATTAATCAGGTGATTTCTGGTAATTAGTTTCCTCAGCACAGCACTCAGTTTCTTTGGGTTTTGATGGGCCAATAAAGTGGCAACTTATCCCAATCATCACATAAATGACCCTGCCAAGAGGAATCAATCCAGAAAAACCTGTTGTTACCATAAAATGGCAGGCTTCTTTTTGAAAAGTTTAGCACATATTGGAAGAGCACCAGCTGAGTGACTGACTTCCAAGGTCAGTGGTGAAAAGTCACCAAAAGTGGTACAAGCATGAATATTGCAAAGAATTCCAAAGCTGAGAAAGCTTATCTGGAAAGATAATCTTAGTGCCAAGACAGTATATGAAAATTGATCACAACCTTAGCTTTAATTTTTAAGTTCCACTCTCTCTCTCTCCTTTTGCTCTGTTTTTTTTTTCTCCTTATTTTATGCATAAAAATGCAACCAGCCTGAACTAAAGCAAATTGGTTTAATTCCCTGGAGGGAGCATGAACAAATTTTCCCAGCAACTTTCTGCTAGAGGCATTTGTATGTGGATATGTGGATGGAATGTGAAGCAGTGAGCTACGTAAACCAGTAATCAAATGAAACATTACCCATTTCAAAATGCCCTAAACTAGCATTAGCATCACCAATTAAAACAACGGGCATGGGAGAAAGGAAAATGCCCTCCTCCCAAAAAAGTCATATGTATGTGGTATGTGTGTATTTCAGGGGATGGAGGTGGTACAGAGGAAGAAGTAAAACCTAGGGGAAATTAATTGCCTTTTAAAGACAAATCTGTCACGAGTGCTAGCAGGAGATCTCTTTGATGGGATAAAAGAAAGGAGTAAAGACATTCAATGATTTCATCAAATTAAAATTTCAGCAGTTTACCTAAATTGCCCAACTATTAGACACTTACAAAGGTATTTGTATGTGCCCACTTTGAACCTGTTTTAAAGTAACAGGTAAACAGAACATGATAAGCTATAAACACTAAGGGTTCTTTTCTGTTTTATGGCTGAGACTTCTATTGAAACACTGGTCTTTGAAGGACCATCAAGTGGTAGTATTCTCATTTATTCATTCATCATACACTTGTTCAACAATGCTAAGAACTTTGTGCAGCCCTTGATGCTGAGGATATAGATATGCAGGGGATATTCTTGTAGACACCAAAGAGCCTCCAATCCAAACTCAGAAGCTATTCTGCCTTCCCCACTCTATAACATGACTGATCACAAAACAGGCCCTGCTACACTCATATCTCTGTGGCATAAACAGTATTAGTGTTTCCTTTCAACATGGCTTCCACAACCCCATGACCTCCACTTCTGACCATGACCTGGAATGGAGACGACCATCAGCCTCCTCCACATAGGACCTGCATATGGCCCAAGTGCTCATTTAGCCTGCACATCTGATTAATACCATGAACTTAGCCTTTTTAACCTCAATCATTTTCCTGCAAATGATTTTCCTGAATATCTAACCAAGGGTGTGAAAGAGAGGAGCATATCAGCTGCCCCTCAGATTGGCTCACCTTCTGATTCTCATCACTGATCCACCCTTATGTTTAGCTGCAGAGAGTAGCTATCACATCTCCCTGGCATGACATCCAAGACCTTCCCCTGGTCTATCTGCCTTTTCAGATTTCCCTGCCACCACACACCCTGCCTTAGTTTCTGGGCACATCTAATTATCTATTCTCCTGAAGACAAACTCATATCTCTGTCCCTTGTCTTTGTTTTCATCATTAACCCTGATATGGATTGGCTCTGTGTCCCAACTCAAATCTCATGTCAAATTGTAATCCCCACGTGTCGAGGGAGGGACCTGGTGGGAGGTGATTGGATCATGGGGGCAGTTTCCCCCATGCTGTTCTCATGATAGTGAGTGAGTTCTCATGAGATCTGATGGTTTAAAAGTGGCACTTCCCCCTTTATTCTCTCTCTCTCTCTCTCTCTCTCTCCAGACACCACGTAAGACGTGTCTTGCTTCCCCTTTGCCTTCTGCCATGACTGTAAGTTTCCTGAGGCCTCACCAGCCATGCAGAACTGTGAGTCAATGAAACCTCTTTTCTTCATAAATAATCCAGTCTCAGGTAGTTCTACATGGCAGTGTGAAAACAGACTAATACAACTCCCATCTTCCATTTCTGCACTTAAAAAAATTATTTAGACATTTACTTTTTAAACTTATAATCTCTATTGAAAAAATGGCCAAGTATAATCAAACAAATTAAATTATATTATGACTACTCCCACCTCAAGACACTATTATGATATTAAGAATTTCAACTAGATCTCAATTAAAAATATAAAATAAAAGTAGGCATATAAGTCCACTAAAGCATATTGATAAGAACCAAATAACCTAATAAGGTTATGAAAACATCTCAACATGTATCATTTCTCTAACACACTGTTCTCCTCATCCCATCAGAAGACTTGTTTAGAGTTTCTTCTCTTATTTGAAAAAGGGCTTAGAGCTCCTGGTGGCCCCAGATCACTTGGTGGGGTCAGGGTTGGGGAGCTGTCTTGGTAGCTGGCCCAGCTGTGGCCCAGCCAGAGATTACCTGCACAGGAATGGCGATCTTGGTAGAAGCCGTCCCCACAGGTAGACACACACTGCCCATGCTGCATCAGCAGGGGAGGCTGGCAGGATGAGCACTCCAGCCCACTGGTACACGTGGAGCACTGGGGCTGGCAGGCTGACTCCAGATAATGTTGAAGAAAGAGAAAGGAACCATTTGATTAGCTGAAAGACACCACCCCCATGCCAGTGCTTACACAGCCTAATCTTGAGGCTCCAGGTCCCAAACAGAAAATGCAGAAAAATAATTTTAACAGCCATCATCTGTATAGCACACAGTTCATGTCAGCCACTGTTTGAAGTGCTTTATGTATATGAATTCATTTAATTCTCACAACAACCCTAGGAGGTAGATATTATTAATCCCAACTTTACAGATGAGGAACAGACTCAGGGAGATTAAACAACTTGCCCATGGTCACATGAGGCTGGCATTTGAAACCAAGCAGTTTGGCTCAGGAGTCTGTGTTCTTTTCCTCTTATCCAATAGCGCCCAATATCTTTGTCACTCAACCTTTTAGCAAGAAGATCTCTTGCCCCTTTTCCACCAATACTGTATGAAAGAGATATAAGTAACTTTCAAAAAGGTTGAAGATTATATGAATTAGGAAAGAAAGTATGGAGGAGTGAATAATTACAAAAATAATAAAAGCAGCTAACTCTTATTAATCCTTGGCTGTATCCCAGACATCAGTCTAGGCACTTAACCTGTATTAAAACACTTGATACTTATAACCACCCTCTGAGGAAGGTACTGGAATTACCCTCACTCTATAGATAAGAATGTGGAAGATACCAGGTGGCAGTGGCTCACACCTGTAATCCCGGCACTTTGGGAGGCATAGGTGGGTGGATCACTTGAGTCCAGGAGTCTGAGACCAGCCTGGCCAACATGGCAAAACTCTATCTCTACTAAAAATACGAAAATTAGCCAGCGTGGTGGCAG
Source organism: Hylobates moloch (assembly GCF_009828535.3). Lineage (NCBI taxonomy): Eukaryota > Metazoa > Chordata > Mammalia > Primates > Hylobatidae > Hylobates > Hylobates moloch. Next base: position 54,354,105 of record NW_026652277.1, read on the forward strand.
ATGCCTGTAATCTCAGCTACTCAGGAGGCTGAGGCAGGGAGAATCGCTTGAACCCAGGAGGTAGAAGTTGCGGTGAGCCGAGACCATGCCACCACACTCCAGCCTGGGTGACAGAGTGAGACTCCATCTCAAATTTAAAAAAAAAGAATATGGAAGCAGAGAGAGGTTAAATATTCACAGCCAGGTATGAACCTACACACTTTTTTTTTCTTTTTTTTTTTGAGACGGAGTCTCACTCTGTCACCCAGGCTGGAGTGCAGTGGCGCAATCTCGGCTCACTGCAACCTCCACCTCCAGGGTTCAAGAGATTCTCCTGTCTCAGCCTCCCGAGTAGCTGGGACTATAGGCGTGTGCCACCACACCTGGCTAATTATACACTTTTAAATGGATAATTAACATCATAAGTAAGAAATAAGGGGAATAGTAACTACGATTTGACATCAACCAAGTCAACTCTCCCAAGTGAGTTCTCCTTCTCAGATGTAGCATCCAGAAATGCACATAAACCCATTCTGGATCCTCTGGTAGCCCATAAGAGATAAGCTCTATTACCAACTATCTGTTTGACATTGAGCAAGTTGGTTAATTTCTCTGGCCCACGAGTTCCCCATTTGCAAAATTAGAAAGTTGTAGTAAATGATCTTGAAGGTCTATGTCAATTCTAAGTTTCTATCCTGGATTAATTGAGTGCTGTAAGAAATGAGCCCAGGCATCCTGATGATATTACTATCCTTGAAAGTCTTCAAAAATAAAAAAACTCAACTGTGACTACCTCACAACCTCCACATCACCTGTCTTCCAATAAGCACCAAAATACCTATAAAATGTCAGAAAAAGAGACCTGCAGGTAAAGAGGCCAAGTAACCTAGAGATGACATTACTACCTTCTAGAGGTTTTTAAACGTTGTGCATCTCAAAAACATGCTGCATGCATGACCCCCTCCTTGACAATACTGAGCCTCAGTTTAAGAATCACAAACTTTGATGAATCTACCTCCCACACACCACCACCTCTGGGTTGTCCACTCGGAGCCATACCTAAACAGAGACTGCCAGCTTGGTAAAAACCCAGTCCACAGCTGTGCACACACCGTCCATTCTGCAGTAACTTGGTAGGATCTTGGCAGAGATCACAGTGGTCTGGAGACTGAGAGCATGTCAAACAATCTGGATGGCAATGAACTGAAATCAAGGACAAAGAAGTGGAGAATTCAGTGAACTCCATCTATTATTTCTCTTACATCCTTCAGAAAAGAATCTACAAGGTGTGTAGCATTACATAGAACATGAAGAACAGAAAACTGTGGGACTTAGGAAAAATCCTCCTAAATAGCAAAAAAAAAAAAAAAAAAAAAAAAATGCATGTCAATGCAAGATTGCAAGAAAGTTTTCCTTGTCTGAATTTCATCACTGTCTCCCATAGCCCCAACATGAAGATACTAAAAGAACAGCCTCTACCTGCTGGAATACTTCAAGAAACAGGAATGACTACTTCCATAATGTATTATTTAAACAGATTCAATAATTTATGATACCTCCGATGTTCTTCTTAAGCGTCGACATGTAAAAACAGTTCAGACATAAAACCCACAATGTTGAAAAATAGTTATTTTTGTCTAAGAAAAATGCACCCCATTTTCTTCATTTTCTCCAAAATTTCAAATCTCATTTTCAGTAATTGGGGTTATCACTGAATTTAGTGGTAATTATCAGAAAGGGACTTCTTTTTTCAGGTTTTGAAGTCGTCAAGGACCTGATTTTCAATATATATAGTGCATAATAGTATGCTAAATGTTTGTTTTGGAAAGCCCAGAGAGCCACTTTGGTGAAGGCAACATAATTAAGCCATAAAGTTGCTTTGCTTTTTCCTTGATAAACACTTCAGAAAAATACTGCAATTAGCCAAAATAAGCTGAGTGCAACAAGAGCAACTGCCAATATGAAAATTATGGCCGCCCATGAATGGAAACAATTAATTATGAAATATAAATGGAAGAAAATGCCACTTCTCCAAGAGAGACTAAGCTTATAGGCAAACTACTACTCAACCAGAGCAACTCCAGTGCCTGCCAACAATTATTAACTGGAACTAATTCAACCCCAGGTGATTTGAAGCAGAATTGCAGAACAAGTAGATAAAATTATCTTTTGGAAAAAACTAATGACTCTTTCAACTTTAAAAACCCATTTGAGAACTCCAAAATGAACCATCTGTTCAATAGCTCACCTTAAGAACAAAGAACACCCATAACAAACGTTGAGAAATTATTCTTATATTTTGAACAATGGAAGACAGATTTACCTTTACAAGTCTTTAAACATGTTTGATTTTCACAATAATTTTGCAAGATACATAAGGCATATTTTATCAACAACAAAATTAAGGTTTAAAGAGGGTCAATGACTTGCCCAAGGTCACATGCTCATAATCTGTTGAGTTTGGCAATTACACAAAGATTAATTAGCATCATTTGTTAGAAAAATTATGAAGAAACAAACAAATCCATTGGTTAACTAAAAAAAAAAAAAAAAAAAGCAAGGGGGTGAGGAAGAGGATCTCTGAGCTTTCTGGCAGTAAAACTATCTCAGTAGAAACAGAGGAGACATGGACCCACCTGATGTGCAGTCTGGACAGCATTGTCCCTTCACCTCTAAGGCCAGTGTGCCCACTGGACATGGTGGGCAAGAGGGCTCGTAGCAAGTTACCTGAGCCCCTCGGCACTCACACACCTTGCAAGGGCCATCTTCCCACTTCTCTCCCTCCTACGTAAAAAAGTGAAAAACAGCATTGTCATATTCAGAAGAGAGCTTGCTGCTGAAGAACTTACAATTTCCATAAGAACAAAGTGAAGGCAGCTAATCAGTACTCTGCCAAATCTAACTCTGAAATAGAACAATAGCAAAAGAGTCCTAAATTTAAAACACAGAATTTACCTTTCTTTGTTCATAATGGGTTTATTTCAATGTAGAGCACCAGCCGAAAGATTTTAGGCACACTCAGAGATAAGCTATGAAAGTATTCTAGGACTAACAGAATATGTAAAAGGCATTTAAAACTTGTTTCTCAACCTCTTTCACCAAAAACATCAAAGGAGATTACTATGTACCTGGTGATTAGCAGGTGAGTTAAATACAATCGCTAAAATAACAGTGGGACACTTGGTTAAAAACCTGAATTTCCTTATGGTTACCACAGTAAGAGTTAACAGTTGAGTCATTATATTCTAAAAATTAAAACTTTTGCAGGCCTACTTTTAATGGGCTGTAGATGTGCCCTAAGCTTTCACACACTAAAATACCTTTTTCAGCCAAGCAAATTACGAAAATAAACATTAGTAGTCAGCAGAGAATCCAAATTGAATTGTAAAGAACAATTCATTTTTGCTCACAGGAAAGAGACAGAGGTTCTTACCGGAAGGTATTGGGGTGATGAGGGAGGTGAAACAGGAGAAAACAGGAAAGCAGATTTTAAAGTAACAATTTTATAATATGCTTATTAAGCCAACAGACATTAAACATTTCAAACAATTAATGTGATGGTATTTAGCAGAATGAGCATTACATGTTAGAAAACTGAGCAATACTATCTTGAGAAGGCAGAAGTGCTTTTCTTCCATTTGAAAGTGGACCCGTCTCGAGATCAGACCCCGTATTGTAAGATTGCTGTGTTAAACGCTTGCATTTTCCCTTTAAAAGAAACCATATAACATTGTCCTGTAGACAACCTGGAGAGAATAAACTCGGGATTGTTTGGGGAATGAATGCTTGCAAACTCAAGAAGCTCTTTCTTCAGCACTTTGCAGTACATAAAACTTTACTGATGGTTAAACTGAGTTTTCTAGACCAGAAAAGAATCAGGGAGAGAAAAATATCACAAGAAAGGGAAAGAATCTATGTAGGAGCTTGTGGTTGGAGCAGTATTAATTATCAACTGCATAAAACAACTGGTTAAAGAAAAGAGCAAAAGTTCAATGTACCAAAGTCTGAGTTATCATTAAGATTCTTAATTCCTGATCATAGTGCCATCAAATGTGGCTGTTATAAATACTAAGGTACTAAGTTTCCCCATGATATTTCATGCAGGTCATTACATAAACAATTTTATAATGATCTACGTGCAAGTTAAAAAGCTATACTTACTGGAATATGTTTAACTTCACTAGCATTTGAGGACATCTAGGAACAAAGAGAAATGTCTTTATTATGCCACTAAAAACACCATTAGGCTGATCTACTTATTTTTTCATTGGGAGTTAGCCATTTTTCCCAAGGAACATTCAACTTTACTCATTGGTTATGAATAGAGATGAAATCTGTCTTATCAAAAACAAGAAAGGCATACTAATCTGAGGTGAAAACAACATGCCTAGGACATATTTCTGAATTCTCACTTTGTGCCTGAGTACTTGGTTTCAATTCCCCTCAATACTAAGGACTTTATGGTCAAGGGACATAACTTGCAAGGGCAAATTCTTGAATTCTGCATGGTGCCAGAGCCTGATGGAGATTTGTACTTATTTAAAATAACTTCGTTTTCTTTAATTTCACTGAGTTTATCTCCAAAAATGAGTAAGAAAATTGATACTATGATTGAGAAAATATAAATTCAACATTTATAGGGAGGCTTTATAACCTCTTAAATTCTTAAGAAATGAGGATGACTGAAGTGTGATCTACCACTAGGAAACAATGCCAACAGCAAAATAATAATAATGCCAATGTTTTCACCTTTTTAAAAAACGTGCCAAGAAAGCACTGTTCTAAATGCTTCACATATAACATCTCTACAGCCCCATGAGGTAAGGACTATTGTTATCTCTAGTTTACACCAAGGATTAAGTAACTTGCCGAAGATCACAGTACACAGCAAAGTAGAGATTTGGACCTAGAGCCTGCACTGTTAACACTACACAATACTGCCTGCCCAGAATGTGCAGAAACACTGGAAGGTTGACAGATGTAATTTACCCAAATCAAAACAAAAAAGTGTGGAGGAATCAGTTCACCAAAGTCCTTCTTTCGAATTCATTTACAGTAATTCCCCCTTATCCATGTTTTGCTTCCTGCAGTTTCAGTTAACCCCAGTCAACTATGGTGGGAAAATACTAAATGGAAAATTCAACAAATATAAAATTCATCGGATTTTAATTGCATGCTGTTCTAAGTAGTGTGATAAAAATCTCAAGTTGTCCTGCTCCATCTTGCCTAGGACCTGAGTCCTTCCTTTGCCCAGCATATCTATGCTGTAGATGCCACCTGCCCGTTACTCAGTAGCCATCTTGGTTATCAGAGCCACTATCTCAGTATTACAGTGCTTATGCTCAAGTAACTCTTATTTTACTTAATAATGCCCCAAAGTCCAAGAGTAGTGATGCTGGCAACTTGAATATGCCAAAGAGAAGCTGCAAAGTGCTTCCTTGAAGTGAAGAGCTGAAAGTTCTTGACTTAATAGGAAAAGAAAAAAAATTATGCTGAGGTTGCTAAGGTCTAAGGTAAGAATAAACCTTTCTATGAAATTGTGAAGACGTAAGAACAAATTTGTGCTAGTTCTGCTGTTGCATCTCAAACTGCAAAAGTTATGCCATAGTGTGTGATAAGTGGCTAGTTAAGATGGAAAAGGCATTAACTGTGTCAGTGGAAAACATGAACAGAAATATGTTTCAATTGACACCAATCAGGATCAGTACTATTCACAGCTTCAAGCATCCACTGGGGGCCTTGGCACATATTCTGTGGTAAGTGGGGACTACAGTAATCCTATTCTGACTGGTCAAAGAAGCAGTTGTTTTTATGATCAGCTGGCATATTTTTAAAAACATAATGAATTTATCAACATTCCAATACCCAACATGAAAAATATGGGCTACACTAAATAGGGAAAATTTGAAAAGATTAAGATAAATATGTTTCCTTTGGGTAATAAAAAAGCAGACACAGGGCAAAATAAAACCTTAGTAAATAGAGTTTTACCCCTCATCTAATCAAACAAAATCCTGTCACTGCTACCTGCAAAATAAATCTAGAGCCTGGTCACTTTTACCAAATGCACCACTTCCTGCCTAGACCAAGCCACCATTGCCCTTTGCCTGGACCATCACAAAACCCCACCAACCAGGTTGCCTACCTCCAGTCTCATTTCCTTCTGTCACTTACCCATGCAGCAGCCAAAGTGGTCCTTTCATGAGTTAAGTGAGAGCCCAGCGCTCTTCTGCTCAAAACTCCCCAGCAGCTCCCATCTGCCTCAGGGTAAAAAACTGTGGCCTCCAGGCTACTTACTAGACCTCATGGCCAATGCCTTTCTCCCTCATTCACTAAGTTCCCACCAGACTCCAATGTCTTGAACATGCCAAACACACTTGCGTCTCAGTGCCTTTGCATTTCCTGATCCCTATTCCTGGTATGTTTCCTCCTAGACATCCACGCGGCTCCCTCCCTTCAGGCTCTGCTCAAAGTTTTCCATAACAGAAACCTCCTCACCATTTTATGTAAAGGAACACATCCCCCATACCCCACCGTCTTGCAAGCTACTGTCTAGCCCACTTGCACTGCTGTATTCTTCTTTTTTTTTTTTTTTTTTTTGAGACGGAGTCTCGCTCTGTCACCCAGGCTGGAGTGCAGTGGCGCGATCTCGGCTCACTGCAAGCTCCGCCTCCCGGGTTCACGCCATTCTCCTGCCTCAGCCTCTCCGAGTAGCTGGGACTACAGGCGCCCACCACCACGCCCGGCTAATTTTTTGTATTTTTAGTAGAGACGGGGTTTCACCGTGGTCTCAATCTCCTGACCTCGTGATCCACCCGCCTCGGCCTCCCAAAGTGCTGGGATTACAAGCGTGAGCCACCGCGCCCGGCCTTGTATTCTTCTATGTAGTGCTCCTCAGCACCTGACGCGTAGTATGTGTGGGAGATGTGTGTGTATGTGTTTTCTGTGTCCCTATACTACAAAGTATGCCCCACCAAGAGAGCAGGAACTTTGCCTGTTGTATTCCCTTCTGTGTCCCCAGAGCCTGGTGCATAGTAGGTGCACAATAACATTTGTTGAACAAATGAATGGGTAAAAGAAACAAGAAGGTAATGTCCCCTTATTACATTAATTTTGAATTAATTTGAAATCATCTTCGGTTATGAGCCTCATACTCACGAATTCTCCGTTTTCTTCATAAACACAATAACCATTCCTTGAAATGCATTCAGGACAACACTTTCCATCTAAGTGAATTAATTCTTCACCCTGTAGAAATAAGGGTTGCAGTGGCACATATCAAATTAACATCTCCAGGTAGCAGGGCTAAATTGCGAAGCAGTTGGGTTCCCTGACTGGAATGAGAAACCCTGACACACCATTGGCTCTGGCCCTCTCCCTGTTTCATCTCCCCCTGTGCTGTCTTCCTATGGGAAGTGTAGTCCACACAGCACACTCCTCCGTGTGCTGTTTCTTTCCTGTTATGATCTGTTATGCTGTGATCCCTCCATAATTTTCTACCCATGACTAGGAGCTCACATGAATAAGAAGGATGACCAAGGTTAATGTTATAGTCTAGGAAAGTTATGAGTTTCAGAAAAGGATCACACTACCTTAAACATACAATTTGTGACTTTAGTTTCATTAACAGTGCTCAAATCAAACCACCACTTTTCCCTGAATACAAAATCAGATGCATCCCTTTATGCACAGATGTAGTCTTAATCATAAATTAAGCAGTGGAAAACTAAATTTCACTCAATATTCTGAAACTCTTACTGTTAGCCAACTCATATCAAAACTATTCTTAAAATAATAACAGGATGGCTGGGCGTGGTGGATCACACCTGTAATTCCAGCACTTTGGGAGGCCAAGGTGGGTGGATCACGAGGTCAGGAGATCCAGACCACAGTGAAACCCCGTCTCTACTGAAAATACAAAAAATTAGCCGGGGGCAGTGGAGGGCGCCTGTAGTCTCAGCTACTTGGGAGGCTGAGGCAGGAGAATGGCATGAACCCAGGAGGCGGAGCTTGCAGTGAGCTGAGATTGCGCCACTGCATTCCAGCCTGGGTGACAGAGCGAGACTCTGTCTCAAAATAAAAAAAATATATATATATAAGAGGAATAATTTTAATTTATCTACCCTGCCACATTTGCAGGGTAGATATTTAACTTTCCAAGTCTTATCATTTTTATCTCCCAATATCAATAATTTTAAAATTTTAATTTTTTTACAAAATAATAAATGCTTGCTGTAAAAATGTAAATAATTTGCAGTTCTATAATTTAGAAAGTATAATTCCACTGAAGTCCCATCTCCCAGAAAATCTGCGTTTTTTCATGTGTATACACTAACATCTGATCTATATGTTAGCATTCTACACTAACATATAATATCTGTAGCCTAAAGAGTATTCTTTAAAGCACTTTCCACTTTCAAAAGACATTTCTACTTTCTAAAGAATAGGGGGGCGATTCCAAGATGGCTGAATAGGAATAGCTCCAGTCTACAGCTCCCAGCGTAAGTGACGCAGAAGATAGGTGATTTCTGCATTTCCAACTGAGGTACTGGGTTCATCTCACCGGGGCTTGTCTGACAGTGGGTGCAGGACAATGGGTGCAGCCCACCAAGCGTGAGCCAAAGCAGGGCAAGGCATCACCTCAACAGGGAAGTGCAAGGGGTCAGGGAATTCCCTTTCCTAGCCAAGGGAAGCTGTGATAGACAGCACTTGGAAAATCGGGTCACTCCCACCCTAACACTGCACTTTTCCAACAGTCTTAGCAAAGGGCACACCAGGAGATTATATCCAGCGCCTGGCTCGGAGGGTCCCATGCCCACGGAGCCTCGCTCATTGCTAGCACAGCAGTCTGAGATGGAACTGCAAAGCAGCAGCAAGGCTGGGGGAGGGGCGCCTGCCATTGCCAAGGTTTGAGTAGGTAAACAAAGCGGCCAGGAAGCTCGAACTGGGTGGAGCCCACCACAGCTCAAGGAGGCCTGCCTGCCTCTGTAGACTCCACCTCTGGGGGCAGGGCATAGCCAAACAAAGGCAGCAGAAACCTCTGGAGACTTAAATGTCACTGTCTGACAGCTTTGAAGAGAGTAGTGGTTCTCCCAGCATGGAGCTTGAGATCTGAGAACCGACAGACTGTCTTCTCAAGTGGGTCCGTGACCCCCGAGTAGCCTAACTGGGAGGCACCCCCCAGTAGGGGCAGACTGACACCTCACACGGCCGGGTACCCCCTCAAACGAAGCTTAGAGGAATGATCAGGCAGCAACATTTGCTGTTCTGCAATATTCACTGTTCTGCAGCCTCTGCTGCTCATATCCAGGCAAACAGGGTGTGGAGTGGACCTCAAGCAAACTCCAACAGACCTGCAGCTCAGGGTCCTGACTGTTAGAAGGAAAACTAACAAAAAAAAGGACACCCACACCAAAATCCCATCTGAATGTCACCATCATTAAAGACCAAAGGTAGATAAAACCACAAAGATGGGGGAAAAACAGAGCAGTAATGCTGAAAATTCTAAAAATCAGAGTGCCTCTCCCCCTCCAAAGGAACGCAGCTCCTCGCCAGCAATGGAACAAAGCTGGACGGAGAATGACTTTGAGGAGCTGAGAGAAGGCTTCAGAGGATCAGACTTCTCCAAGCTAAAGGAGGAAGTTCAAACCCACTGCAAAGAAGATAAAAACCTTGAAAAAAGATTAGATGAATGGCTAACTAGAATAACCAGTGTAGAGAAGTCCTTAAATGACAGGATGGAGCTGAAAACCATGGCACGAGAACTACGTGACGAATGCACAAGCCTCAGTAGCCGATTCGATCAACTGGAAGAAAGGGTATCAGTGATCAAAGATCAAATGAATGAAATGAAGTGAGAAGGGAAGTTTAGAGAAAAAAGAGTAAAAAGAAATGAACAAACCCTCCAAGAAATATGAGACTATGTGAAAAGACCAAATCTACATCTGATTGGTGTACCTGAAAGTGACGGGGAAAATGGAAACAAGTTGGAAAACACTCTGCAGGATATTATCCAACAGAACTTCCCCAACCTACCAAGGCAGGCCAACATTCAAATTCAGGAAATACAGAGAACGCCACAAAGATACTCCTTGAGAAGAGCAACTCCAGATTGTCAGATTCACCAAAGTTGAAATGAAGGAAAAGATGTTAAGGGCGGCCAGAGAGAAAGGTCGGGTTACCCACAAAGGGAAGCCCATCAGACTAACAACAGATCTCTCGGCAGAAACGCTACAAGCCAGAAGAGAGTGGGGACCAATATTCAACATTCTTAAAGAAAAGAATTTTCAACCCAGAATTTCATATCCAGCCAAACTAAGCTTCATAAGTGAAGGAGAAATAAAATCCTTTATAGACAAGCAAATGCTGAGAGATTTTGTCACCACCAGACCTGCCTTACAAGAGCTCCTGAAGGAAGCACTAAACAATGAAAGGAACAACCAGTACAAGCCACTGCAAAAACATGCCAAATTGTAAAGACCATCGAGGCTAGGAAGACACTGCAACGACTAACGAGCAAAATAACCAACTAACATCATAATGACAGGATCAGATTCACACATAACAATACTAAACTTAAATGTAAATAGGCTAAATGCTCCAATTAAAAGACACAGACTGGCAAATTGGATAAAGAGTCAAGACCCATCAGTATACTGTATACAGGAGACCCATCTCACGTGCAGAGACACACGTAGGCTCAAAATAAAGGGATGGAGGAAGATCTACCAAGCAAATGGAAAACAAAAAAAGGCAAGGGTTGCAATCCTAGTCTCTGATAAAACAGACTTTAAACCAACAAAGATCAAAAGAGACAAAGAAGGCCATTACATAATAGTAAAGGGATCAATTCAACAAGAAGAGCTAACTATCCTAAATATATATGCACCCAATACAGGAGCACCCAGATTCATAAAGGAAGTCCTTAGAGACATAAAAAGAGACTTAGACTCCCACACAATAATAATGGGAGACTTTAACACCCCACTGTCAACATTAGACAGATCAATGAGACAGAAAGTCAACAAGGATATCCAGGAATTGAACTCAGCGCTGCACCAAGCGGACCTAATAGACATCTACAGAACTCTCCACCCCAAATCAACAGACTATACATTCTTCTCAGCATCGCACCGCACTTATTCCAAAATTGACCACATAGTTGGAAGTAAAGCACTCCTCAGCAAATGTAAAAGAACAGAAATTATAACAAACTGTCTCTCAGACCACAGTGCAATCAAACTAGAACTCAGGGTTAAGAAACTCACTCAGAACCGCTCAACTACATGGAAACTGAACAACCTGCTCCTGAGTGACTACTGGGTACATAACGAAATGAAGGCAGAAATAAAGATGTTCTTTGAAACCAATGAGAACAAAGACACAACATACCAGAATCTCTGGGGCACAGTTAAAGTAGTGTGGGGAGGGAAATTTATAGTACTAAATGCTCACAAGAGAAAGCAGGAAAGATCTAAAATTGACACCCTAACATAACAATTAAAAGAACTACAAAAGCAAGAGCAAACACATTCAAAAGCTAGCAGAAGGCAAGAAATAACTAAGATCAGAGCAGAACTGAAGGAAATAGAGACACAAAAAACCCTTCAAAAAATCAGTGAATCCAGTAGCTGGTTTTTTTTTAAAAGATCAACAAAATTGATAGACTGATAGAAAGACTAATAAAGAAGAAAAGAGAGAAAAATCAAATAGACATAATAAAAAATGACACAGGGGATATCAGCACCGATCCCACAGAAATACAAACTACCATCAGAAAATACCACAAATATCTCTATGCAAATAAACTAGAAAATCTAGAAGAAATGGATAAATTCCTGGACACATACACCCTCCCAAGACTAAACTAGGAAGAAGTTGAATCCCTGAATAGACCAATAACAGGCTCTGAAATTGAGGCAATAATTAATAGCCTATAAACCAAAGAAAGTCCAGGACCAGACAGATTCACAGCCGAATTCTACCAGAGGTACAAGGAGGAGCTGGTTCCATTCCTTCTGAAACTATTCCAACCAAAAAAAAAAGAGGGAATCCTCCCTAACTCATTTTATGAGGCCAACATCATCCTAATACCAAAGCCTGGCAGAGACACAACAAAAAAAGAGAATTTCAGACCAATATCCCTGACGAAAGTTGATGCAAAAATCCTCAATAAAATACTGGCAAACCGAATCCAGCAGCACATCAAAAAGCTTATCCACCACGATCAAGTGGGCTTCATCCCTGGGATGCAAGGCTGGTTCAACATATGCAAATCAATAAATGTAATCCAGCATATAAACAGAACCAAAGACAAAAACCACATGATTATCTCAATAGATGCAGAAAAGGCCTTTGACAAAATTCAACAACACTTCATGCTAAAAACTCTCAATAAATTAGGTATTGGCGGGATGTATCTGAGAATATTAAGGGCTATTTATGACAAACCCACAGCCAATATCATACTGAATGGGCAAAAACTGGAAGCATTCCCTTTGAAAACTGGCACAAGACAAGGATGCCCTCTCTCACCACTCCTATTCAACATAGTGTTGGAAGTTCTGGTCAGGGCAATCAGACAGGAGAAAGAAATAAAGCGCATTCAATTAGGAACAGAGGAAGTCAAATTGTCCCTGTTTGCAGATGACATGATTGTATATTTAGAAAACTCCATCATCTCAGCCCAAAATCTCCTTAAGCTGATAAGCAACTTCGGTAAAGTCTCAGGATACAAAATTAATGTGCAAAAGTCACAAGCATTCTTATACACCAATAACAGACAAACAGCCAAATCATGAGTGAACTCCCATTCACAACTGCTTCAAAGAGAATAAAATACCTAGGAATCCAACTTACAAGGCATGTGAAGGACCTCTTCAAGGAGAACTACAAACCACTGCTCAATGAAATAAGAGGACACAAACAAATGGAAGAACATTCCATGCTCATGGGTTGGAAGAATCAATATCATGAAAATGGCCATACTGCCCAAGGTAATTTATAGATTCAATGCCATCCCCATGAAGCTACCAATGACTTTCTTCACAGAATTGGAAAAAACTACTTTAAAGTTCATATGGAGCCAAAAAAGAGCCCGCATTGCCAACACAATCCTAAGCAAAAAGAACAAAACTGGAGGCATCATGCTACCTAACTTCAAACTATACTACAAGGCTACAGTAACCAAAACAGCATAGTACTGGTACCAAAACAGAGATACAGACTGATGGAACAGAACAGAGCCCTCAGACATAATACCACACATCTACAACCATCTGATCTTTGACAAACCTGACAAAAACAAGAAATGGGGAAAGGATTCCCTATTTAATAAATGGTGCTGGGAAAACTGGCTAGCCATATGTAGAAAGCTGAAACTGGATCCCTTCCTTACACCTTATACAAACATTAATTCAAGATGGATTATAGACTTACATGTTAGACCTAAAACCATAAAAACCCTAGAAGAAAACCTAGGCAATACCATTCAGGACATGGGCAAGGACTTCATGTCTAAAACACCAAAAGCAATGGCAACAAAAGCCAAAATTGACAAATGGGATCTCATTAAACTAAAGAACTTCTGCACAGCAAAAGAAACTACCATCTGAGTGAACAGGCAACCTACAGAATGGGAGAAAATGTTTGCAATCTACTCTTCTGACAAAAGGCTAATATCCAGAATCTACAATGAACTCAAACAAATTTACAAGAAAAAAACAACCCCCTCAAAAAGTGGGTGAATGATATGAACAGACACTTCTCAAAAGAAGACATTTATGCAGCCAACAAACACATGAAAAAATGCTCATCATCACTGGTCATCAGAGAAATGCAAATCAAAACCACAATGAGATATCATCTCACACCAGTTAGAATGGCGATCATTAAAAAGTCAGGAAACAACAGGTGCTGGAAAGGATGTGGAGAAATAGGAACATTTTTACACTGTTGGTGGGACTGTAAACTAGTTCAACCATTGTAGAAGACAGTGTGGTGATTCCTCAGGGATCTAGAACTAGAAATACCATTTGACCCAGCCATCCCATTACTGGGTATATACCCAAAGGATTATAAATCATGCTGCTATAAAGACACATGCACGCGTATGTTTATTGTGGTACTATTCACAATAGCAAAGACTTGTAACCAACCCAAATGCCCATCAATGATACAGTGGATTAAGAAAATGTGGCACAAATACACCATGGAATACTATGCAGCCATAAAAAAGGATGAGTTCATGTCCTTTGTAGGGACATTGATGAAGCTGGAAACCATCATTCTCAGAAAAGGATCGCAAGGACAAAAAAAACAAACACTGCATGTTCTCACTCATAAGTGGAAATTGAACAATGAGAACACTTGGACAAAGGAAGGGGAACGTCACCCACTGGGGCCTGTCATGGGGTGGCAGGACGGGGAGGGATAGCATTAGGAGATATACCTAATGTAAATGATGAGTAATGGGTGCAGCACACCAACAAGGCACATGTATACATATGTAACAAACCTGCACGTTGTGCACATGTACCCTAGAACTTAAAGTATAATAACAAAAAATTAATGGAGAAAACAATTGAAAATGTTTGTAATAAAAAAGAATGGTAATGTTTCTCTAAATATTTAATATTTAATTTGGGGCCTGTATGGTATTTAAAAGTGTAAAAACCATGTTAATTGAAAAATGAATAATATAAATTTGCATTAACAGAATAATCATAATGATATTTTGTTTAAAAACACGATACTAATGACAAATATTATGGAAGCATTGGTTGTCTTTGGATGCACTGGATGTCTTTGGTAGCATTATAGATGGATTTTTAAGTCTCTTTTCTACTTTTCTTGAACCTTCAATACTTTCTAGAATGAATATGTGTTATTTTACTGAGAGAAAATCTAAATGTTTAGAAGAAACACAAAAATACATAAATGATTATAATTATTTTGGAGTTATATAGATTATTGTCCATCAAAATTTCATGTCAGTCAGAGGCCAATAGGGAGCAGTGGATGCTATAGAAAGCAGATGTATTTACAGATAAGTTATTTTGCAGAAATGTGACAAATCAGTTGGTAGTGAAGGCATAACCCACAAACACTGAAATTTGCTTTCAAAGCATATAAAAGAGTTGATATGCATGTAATCTAAGTCACTTAAATCAATGTTTTGAAACAAGACTGACTATGCATCCTTCTGTAAAAGACAAAACGCATGAGAGATTCTTGAGTGTCCACTAAAATACATACAGACAAAACTTAAAAGTGACTCCCTATCACCTAAATGAGGCAAAGAAAGTGACTGGGGTGGTGGTGGGGTGGGTGGGGGGGGCTAGTATTGAAAAAATTGTGGGAGGGAAATTAAAGCTTATAGCAAAATACACGGAAGAGAGCAGGCACTCCATAAATGTGAGCTGCCTTGCCCTGCTCCACTGGAGGCAAATTCCCTCAAAAGAGTGTTTCTTTTTTCTGATGAGCAGGTTAGTTAGTCCAATCTCAGTCTCTGGACTAGTGGAGGTAGGTATGATTAGGTAGGGAAGGGATAGAAACAGAAAGGCCTGTGCAACAGAAAGGCTGTTCTTGACCTTCAAACACCATTGTAAGTAACAGCAAGCACTGCTCCTGGGGCACAAGGATTCAGTTTTGGTGAGGTGGAAAGTTTCAAATAGATTTGCTATTTATAGAAGCAGCCCGAATGCCCCAAACCACATCAGTTCACTGCAGTGGGGAGTTCACTCCAATTAGCATTTGACTTTTGAGTAAAATTGCTTTCAGAAACAAACATATTCTTTCCTTTTTAAGAGGATTCTGTTGCATAGGCCAGACAGATTCTCTACCCTTTCCCCACCTAATCATACCTACAGCCACCAGACCAACGACTAAGTCTGGGCTAACTTGCTCATTGGAAAAGGAAACACTCTTTCAAGGGAAACTGCCTCCACTGGAGCAGGGAAAGGCAGCTCACATTGACCACGTGCCTACCCTCTCCTATGCATTTTGCTCCAAGCTTCAATTTTCCCCATTCCATTCTATGCTTCAGATGTGAATGCTAGGTCCTCTTCTTTAAAAGGTAATTTGACTTCTTCACCTGAATTCAGGTTCAAAGACATCATCAAATCTAGAAATATGAAAATCATTATATTGTGCTAGCCTACCATTGATTTGTTTATGTTTCAATGTTTAGAGATTTGGTGGAATATAGCAAAGACAAAGACCAGGCCGTTTTCTTCTTTTTTAACAACAACAAAAACTGTGTGCTGATTTCAATGCTATTCAGAACGTTGCTGTTGATAACCAGTGTGATAATGAAGACAACGGTGAAGCTGCACACCTTTGCCTCTTCTTTTAAAAATTAACTTCTCTGTATCTTCTCTGATGTGCATTGCACTTACACTTAATCCACCCTTGGTTTCCAAGATCAGAAATCAAAATGACCTTGATATTTTAGAGAAGGAGGCAATCAGAAAGTGCGGTAGAACTGAATAAAAATATCAACATGGTACTTCCATTGTGCCCCTTGGCAGACATAGTCATTTCCTCCGGGAGCTCCTAATATATTTAACTCATATTTCCATTGGTGCCACGCTGTGTTATAATTTTTGCTTACATATCTGACTTCCCGAAAAGCCTGGAAACTCTTAAGGTCATAACGAGCCTTAGTCATCTTTTTATCACCAGTGATACAAGCTAAGCCGAAGTTAGGAAGTTAGTACATCCAGGCTTTAACAAGGTCAGCAGAAGCATGGCATGTAAAGAAAGCTAAGAGATATGTTTCATCAGCTTCGATGTCGGTTAAAATTTCACTTCTGGTAGAGTTTCTAGTTTAGAACCCAGGGCTTCAAACAAAACTTGGGAAACATGGAAGTAATATAGAAGAAAACAATTTAGCTGGTTAAAGATCTGGAGAAATAGGTGAGGCATCAGAACTCCTCAATTCATAAAAGAAAAGACGGCAGTGGAGTGCAAGTAACTAGAAAGGGATGAGACAGTATTATGGGGCGACTTGAGGAATACTGAAGTGCTCTCCCTTTGGCAGCTAATCCCCATATTCCCTAAGAATAGCCAAGAACGCCTGGCTCATGCCACGATAGCCAGGTGTCACAGCTGACAGCAGCAGGCAGGCACGTGAAAATGCAGAAGTGCTGGGGATATGGGCTAAACAATTTTCTGTGACTGAGACTCTTTGTTCAGATCTGACTGAAATTAGGTGGTTAAAGGGCCCACCCTACCAGAATCTCCTCTCCCACATTTTTTCAGAAATTCTAGGATGTTAGATAAATTAAGTCCTTAGAAAATAAAATGAGATCCTCTGGGCAGACTGCCGAGGCAGGGAAGCCCAGCCTAAGCCCGAGAGGGACAACAAAAAAGGGCCCTGATTAGGTTTTCTTCTCATCTTCATCCAACCACCCTGACTCCTCTAACATAAAGAAAATAAATGAAAAGGCATGTAAGGGGAAATAAATCTGCAAAAAGCAAGACCCTCTTTACCTAAATATATCTCAACTCTGTCAAGACCTACAAGTAGGAGGCAAGCTGAAAAATAACCCCGCCAATGACAGCCATGTCTGAAAGGTTGTTCCTTCTTAGGCTCAGGGTTAAGAGGAGCCGAGAAGTGGGGGAGAAGAACTAGAAAGAAAAATGCCTTCACAGAAACCCAGAGCTCCAGATCTTTCTAATTTCCCTCATCTACTCAAGTTCATGGCCCAGAGGGAAACTGGTGGGGCGGAAGGGAGTGGTGAGGGAGAAGGAGACAACTTTAAAAGCAATTTGTTTTGTAATGGGTCAAAATCAAGTTCAAAGAGAAAAAAAAAAGTCATTTCCCTCCAACATACAGTACATCTATAGTCCAAACAGAGGCTGCTTTGTTAGAAGCTTCTAGAAATTCTGCAGACAGCAGAGGTTAACAGAGGTCAATGGAGTTAATTGTTTATAAGGTCCCCTTTGCTCTCTCTTAAAAACAAAAAGCATGTTTTGTTTTTTCCTGATCCACGGAAGCAGCCCCTCTGTGCTGGCTCTTGTTCTGCTAAATGCTGTCAGTGGGGCCTACAGCAAGAGCCCGGCCACCAGCACACCTGTGGACCCTGTTTCACAGCCGGGCGAACCGGGCAGGCCATCAGCAATGAGATCCAGCTGCGCTGCCTGATAGGCTAATGTCCCATATCATGTCCTTCCCTTTCATGTCTCTGGCTCGGGGCTTCCAATTTGACCAGATGCACTGAGAGCTAAAAGATCCAGGGGGCTGTTCCGAGTTAGTCTGAACAAACAGTGACATTCATTTTATACCATGGAAGCTTTATGCTAGAAGTTCCTATGAAGTGTGAGAAGTCAATGTGGACATCCTGCTGCTGCCAAGAAGTAAAGAACAGGCAGGACCCCTCACTATCCCTTTGGAAAGAGCTGCAACGGTCCACATGGAAATGCCCCTGCTTCTTACCTGGGCACACTCCACTTTGGCACACTCTCCAGTCTGGCAGGTCACTTGGCCACGATCACACATGCAGAACTCACAGGCCGAGCCCTTCCACATTTCATCCTGGTACCGCACAACTCCATCATAGGAGCAGCTCCCAGCAGAAGACACACATTCCTCACAGCATTGCCCATGACGCCGAGCCCTGCTCTGACCCTAGGACACAGAGAGGAAGGTGAGGGGCAGTCCGCAGGAGACAGTGAAACACCCGAGCCAACAGAGACAGGAGGACCCAAAATACCGAAGCTCTACATGGCTCTTTCCCTGGCCCGACCCACGATGGGCAGGGTCCCTTGCACCTCAACCCTTCTTCCTAGGAAGCAGAGCCTTCATATCTTTATGTAACTTTGCAAACATTATAAAACTTTTGATTCCCCCAAAGGACACACCGGAATAAGAAGCACATTCCTTAAATGATCCAAATAGAGCTTTAAACAAGTAAGGTACACACTCTCAAATACCTTTCCGCATCTCAGGGGTAGGCAGGCCTGCTTCTGACACCTGACCTCACCCTGGTCACATATACACGTGGTGCAGGCATTTTCACTCCACTGCTCACCATGCTGCATGAAGACAGGAAAGAAGAACGTGGAAAATCAAACGTCCCATACATCAAATAGAAGCACTGACACATAAGACACCCAATTTTCATTACATTTGTAAGATGAGCCACATTGAATGTACTCTTGAGAAATGAAAACATTTAGATAGGAATAACTTCTACGAAAATAGTCAATAATTGTCCAAAGGAGACTTTAATTTTCATTCACCTATATTCATTCTACAGGTGTGTTGAGGGCCCACTCTGTGCCAGGCACATAGAGACTCGAGACACTGAGAAGGGTAGAAAGACCTTGTTGACTGGCTCATCCGTGGCATTCTTTAGCTCTTGCCTTTGCCAGGAGACCCAGCCCTCACTGCCAGACCCTTTGCCAGCTTCCCTTGCAGCTAGGGCATGGACACTGTCCAACTGGAGGGGACCTCATGGGAAATTTGCTAGAGTGGTGGAGGTCAAAGTAAAAATTCTCCTCCCACATGAAACAAAATCCCACCCCTCTCTTCTACCAACCTTTAGTAATAGCTGTGTGAGGATGAGCTGCCCAGGGCTGAGGAGGTCTCCTTGGGGATGGGAGGGGACAAGATGAAGGGCAAATGCCAACATGTTAAGGGTGGCAGGTGGAAAGATCAAAAGAGCTTAGATCCTTGAAGGCATCATTGAGACCTGAATTGATAAACCCTGCAGCTGCCCCATCCCATCTCTAGATGACATAATTAATGTTAGCATTTTAGCCACTTTTAGAGTGGGATTTCTGTTCCTTGTAGTTGAAGATGCCATTACAGATACAAAGCCTGTCTCTTCAAAGAAAAACTCAGTCTAACAATCCTGTCCAATAAAAATATAATGCAAGCCACACATGTGGCCACTGTGTCAGGTGACCTGTCTAGAATTTGTGAGGCACCTATCCTCTAATACTTAGTTTCAGATTTTCTACTGAGAGTCATGATCCCAATTTCTATTTAGTCTTTTTTAGAGTGGTTGGCAAGTAAGGAAAGTAATTGAGTTTATTTTTTTATGTGTTCTTTGCTTTTGAGTAATGTAACCTTTTTCTGGACCAGCTAGGTACTCCCAGGACAGAACATTCACTCATTCATTCATCCATTCATTCAATTTGTTAAACTCATCTTTATTTGATGCCTACTACATGTTAGGCACATCGTTATCCAGGCTACCCAATAGTACTTTTCAGTTTGCAGGTTCTACAACAAACAGCCTCTCACCTCCCTTCCCTCTGTCTTCTACCACCGCCAGGTTTTCCCCAGTGTAAGATGGCAGGGGTGTGAGGGGACGGTCTCCGGATGTCAATGCATAAAATCCAACCAAAGCAGAAAGACATCCACAGAGCCTCAAAGCTAAATGTAAACTGATGGTAACCAATAATAGTCCTTTTTTCCCCCCCTCAAGATATGTGAACAGTAAGTTCACCAAGGTTCTTGAACCAGGTGCTGCTTGCCAGCACGTTCCTTTATATTTCTAATCCTCTTCAACTTAATTTTTTCATACAAGTTTTCTGTGAAAAGAAGAGAAAAGCTGTTTATGTACTGAGTTACCATTCCTGGCAGAGTCAGACATGAGGGTGGTGACTTATGGTGGCTGGAGTGGGTGGAGGGCAGATGTGTGAGAACGGATGTCAAAACACCTACATGGGGAGCATGAAAGCTTACCTCGTATACTTGGCCAGCTGCAGAGCAGGATCTTGCAGAGCACTGCGGGCAACATTTTCCAGGGACTCGGACTACAGTCTCATCCTTAACACCCAGAACAGGAATAATCCATCACAAAGTGATATTAATAAGATCCACAACAGCAGGAAAATTTCATTCACAGCTAACTAAATCATGCCCCCAAGCATCTATAACAGTACTCGCCTCTCATTTAACATTTCTTAGTCACCTGGGGCTCTGATAAGAATGAACACTTCCAAGGTCAGGGTGCCCTTCAGAAGTTTGCACATGCCTCAAGTCCTGTCTTATTTTAAAAACAAAGAAAAGCACAAATAACAATAATAATGGTTCTTGGTGTCTTCCAGGCATTGTTCTAAGTGCCTCACATGACCCTATGAGTAGATGCTCTTATCCTTGCTTTACAAAAGAGAATAGTAAAGACCAGAGAGGTGTGTAACTTGCCCAAGGTCACACAGCTAACTTGGTAATGGTAACTGGTTGGCAGCAGGACTTCCGAATACCAACCATACCAACATTTAAGAACATTGATACTCCTGCTGAATCGTCCTGAAACTCAAAAGTGAAGGTATCTTTCCTTTGATAAACTACTTCACTATTATTTTGCATATATAAATGTATAAATTTATTTATATGAATGGACATATATTTATATGTGCATTGGAGAGGTCTTTCACATGAAAAAAATCACTCATATCTCTAGATATCTGGGAATAAGTCAGTGCAGAGAAATGTGGGTGACAGATTAAATGCCCAACGAACCCTTTCCCAGCTACCCTGTGTCCCTACATTCTCACCTCTGCCACAACCACCACTCCCAGAATATCAGACTATTTGTCTCTGCTGCCCTAAGAAGAATTTTCTTTCTTTAATTTTCATTAATGCCAAAGAGTCAGCCTCTCACTTTGACTTATCACTACAGCCTTCTTCAATGTCAGGAAAGGAGACAAATGAAAGACAGAGGAAGAGGTGAGAACAAACCAAGTGTCAATAACTAAGAAGTGGTAGATCTTATACAGAAGATAAATCTAGAACAGTTGTCTTCACTTTCTCTTATGAGGAGTAGAAAACACAATTTTATTGTCATTGTTACTCTGGTATTCATGCTGCAAGAACAAGAAGGCCAGTCTACTTGGGAGGGGTGGAGTCACAGAACTTTTAATTTTTTGTGGAAAACCCCAGTCATACCTCAGCAATTCTTTAACCCCATTATATATGATCAGTTGGATTCATGTATTCCTACCTAACTGGGATTTATTTCAAATGCCTGAACCACTAGAATTAAATTGACAACTATTTTCTCTATTTTAGGTTGTTTTATTTCTTTATTTTTCTATATGCAAAGTATTATGACCATTGATTGCTTAATGGAATACGTGGAAATTGAACTTGCACTGAAATCATTTAGTGTTTCTTGACTTCAGACAGATCTCTTCAGCTTAATAAGATTTCAGTGAGAAAATAAAGGTTAGCTGATGTTACACTATTCAGCAACTTTATTATAATAAACAAATGAACTAAGCCTTACACGATGTCAGACAAACAGGAGACAAATGTCAAAATCACAAATCTTGAATAGGCATAGAGTTAGCATCAATCTCTCTTAACCAACATGGAGTAGACTCAAGAACTGTAGCAGAGTCCCCGTGAGTGTACGCAGGGAGGGAGGTATTACCTGTATGGTGGTTGGTATAGGGCAAATTGTGCTTTCCAAATCTTATTGGCAACATCTAATTATACATTGTATTGACCAAAACAGAATCTTTCTTTAAAAATATAAACCAACAAGAGCAGGAAGGAAAAGCATTAAAGAAAAAATTTTCAGGAAACAAGAGAACTACACGATTGAGAGCTGAGATCCATCTGGGCTGGTGCTTTACAGCCAGAACTGGAGAGGAAGTAAGAAGAAGCTGAGTAGGGAGGTGGAACAGAGATAGGAAAGGCTTTTTGACAGTATACTTTTGTTGCTACCATACACCTGAATTCTATCATTCTGACCTCCATATACATGCCCTTCTAACCACAGAGTCTAATACGGGGGCCAACAAACAAGTGTCTGTGGGCTAAATCCAGCCCACTGCCTGTTTTGGTAAATAAAGCTTTACTGGAGCATAGCTATGCCCATTCATTTACATATTGTCTATTGCTGGTTTTGTGCTACGATGGTATAGTTGAATAGTTGTTCCAACTGTATGGCACACAAGGCTAAAAATGTTTGTTATCTGGTTCTTTATGGAAAAAGTTTGCCAATCCTAGGTCTAATACGTTGCCCTCAGTAAAAAGGAGTTTAGTACTAAAACATATTACTAATGCCACTACAATTTGGGGTAGGACTATCACTAAAGATATATTCAACTATGGTTTTCAGTATTCCTTAAATAAAAACACTTATGATAAAGAAGTTTATAGTGTATTATGGCTGAAAGCTCTTGACAAAATTTCTCCCCAGCACAATACTCTTGAAAATACAGAAAAAGATTAAAACCCCACCACCAAAGAGTAAGACAAACAGTCCACCTCCTGCCATTGCCAGGAGGAAGTCCCACTGACCCTAAGACATTCTATGGCCTGCCATTGCTGTGCAAGCCTAAATAAAAATAAGAACCATCATCTCTTCCCAACTTTCCACCTTCCTAGATCTAACAGAATATGGCCTTCCTCCCTCCGATGTGTGGCCACTGCTATTTGAGGCAAAGAGCCCTAGCCCTTCACCTCCCTTAATATCTTTCTTCCTGCATCTAGTCAGAGCCCATGATGTCAAACAATAAAACATGAGTGGGAAGTACGTGTGCTGGGGAAGTAGAGGGAGTGATGAAAAGCAGTGAGGAAAGAGAGTGCCCAAGTGTAAAGAATCACAGTCAGAGAGAGACATGGAAAGAGCCTTCAAAGCAGTGCAGGCTGAGGATCTGTGTTTTTTGTCCCATGTGTTCAGAACATAAGAGGGCTGGACAGTGGAGAAAGAAAAATACGTGATCTCGGTCAACATAACTACACTAAGTGAAAACTTGCCAGATCCTTGGATTAGGAGGCATGCTTATTTCCTAGCATCTGGCTATAAATCTACTTACCCTTGCAGCTTTCAAGCAGTGACTATAGCCTGATTTTTCTTCATGAAGGATGAGTAAATAGAAAGAAGGGAACTTGGGAGAAAACTCTGAAGAATGATCGGTAGGAAAGGAAAAATATCTTCTATTCATCCTAAGTTCATAGCTGAGGCAGATTAACAAGAGAAAAGCATAAAAATGTATTTAAGTTTTATGTGACACAGGAACCTTCATAAGGAAATAAAGACCCAAAGAAACACTTAAACCTGAGTGTTTTTTTAGAGTAGCTGTGACAAAGAATGGATAGTCATTCCATTGGACAAAAAGTATGATCTAATGATAACATACTGGGGAAAATTTTGCAAGGTGTATTTGTTCAGATTTTCTCTGTGTCCCTGTGTCTTTGGAGATAAGGATGCTCCTTTTGTATGGGTATAAGGACAGAGTCTTAAAACCTGCTTTAGGGAAAGATCTGAAAACGCTTCCTAAGCTTTATGACCTGCTTCAGGGTAGAAGCGCAGGGGGAAGGTCAAAGTGATTTTCCTGCTACTCCCGTTTACTCAAATTCCTTCTGCTTAAAATATTCAATATGCCAAGATGCTATATTTGGGGATAGCATGTCCAGAATCCCATCAAAGACAAAGGAGTAACATTCTAAAGATTCAGAGAAACAGCAGGCTTCTGAAACTATTTACTACAGGATCTAAAAGAAAATGTTTAAAAGCCATTTTGTAAGTTCACTGAGATGCAAGAATATTCAGACTTCATCAGACAGAAGCAGGAAGCAATAAAAAATAAACAGGATAAAAAAGTAGATGAACCTAAAACCTAAAGTATAATAAAAAAAAAGAATGTAGTTAATAGTAAAATAATTAGTTGAGTATTTATACTCAAATTGAGTATAAAAAAAGTAGATGAACCAATGATAGTAGAAATAAAAAAGAAGACTTAATTAAAGCAAAATTGTCAAATTAAAATCAGTATTAAAGATACTAGATATAAACTTAAAATCTCGCCATGCAGAGGGAAGGCACAGTGAAAAATGATGAGAGAGAACATGATTGATAAAGAGAAGGAAAGACAGAGGAACAATCTAAGAGTCATAGATATTTCTGGAGAAATGAGAATAATTGGAACAGATATGATTAATCAAAGCCATCACTGAAGAAAACATTTCAAAAACTGGAATACAGTCTAAAAGAGCTCCATAATATTCCAGACAAAAATATATAAAAAGATACCTCACCTAGAAATATTCTGAAAGAGTTTGAATTATAAAGGTAAAGAAACATCCCACAAGAATGCAACAGAGTAAAATTAGCTGCATATAATAGAATAGAAAGCAGACAAACCTCAGATTTCTCCCCCATGGCACTAAATTCCAAAATTCAGTGGAAAGGAGTCCATAGGGTCAGGATGGGAAGAGATTATAGTCCTCCCAAATTTTAGATCCCTCCAAATTTTCTTTCATGTATGAAAGCAACAAGAAAATCATACTCAAATAAGTAAAGGTTCAGAAGACTTACCAATCATCTATCTTTCTTTTTTCTTTTCTTTTCTTTTCTTTTTTTTTTTTTTTGAGACAGGTCTTGCTCTGTCACCCAGGCTGGAGTGCAGTGACATGATCACGGCTCACTGCACCTTCAACCTCCCAGGCTCAAGAGATCCTCCCACCTCAGCCTCCTGAGTAGCTGGGACTACAGGCATGCACCATCATGTCCGGCTAATTTTTGCATTTTTTGCAGACACAGGGTTTCGCCACATTGCCAAGGATGGTCTCGAACTCTTGGGCTCAAGCGATTCACCTCCGCGGGCCTCCCAAAGTGCTGGGATCACAAGCATGAACCACCATGCCTGGCCCATCTATCTTTCTTGAAAAAACATCCAAAGATGAAGTTCAAACTACTTGGAATAATTAATATTAGATCTGGTAAAAGTATGGTATTAAAAATCTCTCAAGAACTCTCATCAGACTGAACAATTTCAGTGAGCCTACAGAAATGTGGAAGGGTTATGGTTATGGCTCTGTTCACAAAGCATCTGGACAAAAGTTGAAAGCAGGCAATTTCAGTACGAATTTACATCCTTTGTTAGAAGAATAACCCCTTATGTGAACATAAGGAATTTCTCCTCTTGTCAAGGATTATCACCAATTTTTAAAATGTGATTATAACTATGCTAACAAACACATCTACATTTTCTTACCAAAAGACTGGAATGAATTCTCCTCCCCTCTCCACCACCAAATCTATCTTGGTCTTTTTGAATGGTGGAAATAAGGGTGATTGTTTTCCTTTCTGCTTGTCCACCCTTGCCAAACTTTCCTTAATGATTACAAAATTCCTTTTGAAATTTAAAAAATAAAAATAAAAACTTTACGTTAAAAATCATGAAAATCCTTGAAGACAGGTTGCAAATTTTTCCAGAATTCAAGACCTGAAAATACATTTCTACTGATAAACTTGTGTTTTCCTTATATTTAATGATGTAATGTATATAAAATTCTTGGAAGGGCTTGATGTTAGCAAACATCATTATTATGATTCTTATTAGGCAGGTGCAAAAGTAATCGTGGCCTTTGTAACGGCCATTACTTTTGCACCAGCCAGTATTATATATAAATGTGTAATTCATTATTCCAGGAGTAGTAGCATACTGATTAAAAATATAAGTCACATATAGTCTTCTGAGATTGCAATGCAGAACTGTTTAGGTTAAAAGTGCTGACGCCTTGAGCAAGTTACTTACCCTCTCTGGACCTCAGTTTTATCAGCTATAGAATAGAAATCATAATAGCTCCTACTTTGTAGGACTGTTATAAGAATTTACAAGCTCTTATAATTAATGGCTGACACATAGTAAACACCCAAAATGGTGGTGGTGATGGTGGTAGTGATGGTAGTGGTGGTGGTGATGGTGGTGGTGGTGGTGGTGGTGGTGGTGGTGATGGTGGTAGTGATGGTGGTGGTGGTGGTGGTGGTGGTGGTGGTGATGGTGGTAGTGATGGTTGTGGTGGTGGTGGTGATGGTGGTAGTGATGGTGGTGGTGGTGGTGGTGGTGGTGATGGTGGTGGTGGTGGTGGTGATGGTGGTAGTGATGGTGGTAGTGATGGTGGTGGTGGTGGTGGTGGTGGTGGTGATGGTGGTGGTGGTAGGTATGGTAGAGGTGGGGTGATATTTTCCAACAATAGTGCTAATTTGATAGCACCCCTTTGGATCATCAGAACATCCAGTGTATTTGTTAACAAACTGTATCATTAGGTATGATAAACATCCAAAATTTAATAGTGATATTAAATCAAGAAAAATGGTTCTAAATGATCTGACAGTTGAGCTTTTTTATGTATGTAATGGCAAAAATATAGACTTAATGATACAACAGTGATTAAAATAAATCTATTTCCAAGTCTTCAGAATTGCTTGCATATTAATTAGCTCTAAAGTATGGTACCAAATTTCATCTTTTTACATTAATTACGTATATCAATACAAACTTTAAGTGAATACTGCACATGAAGCTAGAGTTTATATTTAATGATTTTTAATATGAGAAATAGTACTTTCAATTATTCCAGTAGTTGGTCCACTAATATGCAGTCTAAGGTTACATTTTTGAAGATTTAAAGCAGAAGATTTCCAGTGGAGTCTTCTTTCCATTCCTCCTTCCCACCTCCCTTATTGTTATTGTGCAAACTGCTTAATTATCCTTCCTACCCCAGGGGACTAGGCCCCAAAATGGGCTTAATCAGAATGCCTCAACACTAGAGTGTCCTCCAAATGTAAGGGCATTAGAGCAAGACACTGTGCAACTCTATCAACAAGCTCATCTGCCATCTTAAAGCAAGGACATGGCTTTGTGATGAATTGGGAGATGAGACATGAGCACAGTAGTTGGTGTGGTGTGGATAATACAGTCTAGTCTTTCAATTAGATACATTTCTCCTTTATTTGGCTTTAGCATTTCTTGTCTAATTGCCTTTTGTCGCCTTTAAAAATATTGCCCAATTGTCACAATATGCTATGTTATTGATTTTGTTTTATTTGACACAAAGTACTGCTTTGTATCAACTGAATGTTGGCTTCCAGCTTTTCCTTAGATAAAAAAATGAGCTATTTTTCAACTGGAGGCAAACTCCTTTCATGGTTATCTATCAACTGCCATGGAACATCCACTGGAGCCTCTGGAAGAGTAAAAAACTATAATATAAAATACTATGTATACCACATTTATTTGCAATTGATTTTCTCTTCTAAATTTGTGTGAAGAGTCTAATGTTTTGAGAATAAGATCAGCTTTAAACGAACAACAAAATCCCACTATCTTAAATGTCCTCAGAGAAAATCCTTTGATAATTTGAATCATTATCCTATAAGAATTAAATTGTGTACATCTGGATAATCATGTTCAAAGATATGCATTACGTCTTAAAAAAGCAGACTATACCTATGCATTGAAAAACAATAACAAATCTAATCACATTATTAAATTTTCCAGATGTTTAGCTTGACATTTTTGGAGCATCTGCCATTAGAACTGGAGGCTTCCTTGTGTGAACCCTCAAGGCTCAGTTGCATTATATAACAATTACCCTAAGTGGCTGGTAATTAGACCTATCTGTAGTTTCTAAGGGTAAAAGAAATGTCTCAGTGGTGGTCTCCAAAAGTATAAGGAAAACAAAAAGGCCTTTGCTTCTTGTTTCTAGTGCTTCTGAGGCCTGCCTGCCATAATCTCAGAAGAGACTCCAAGTTCTTCAATAGCCTGTGAAGGCTGCATCCTGAGGATGTCTTCCTTACCTGGTTACAAAATAGAGGCTGACACTGAGCTGTGAAGCACTGGGCAACCCCATTTCTACACAGACATTTGGCACACCGGCTCAGCCGCCAGTCCTCCCCATCCTGAAACACACGGCCTTCATAGGAACAGGGTTCTGGAAGGTCAAAGGAACAAGGATTACTAGGTGGATGGCATTTGTTGATCCCAGGGCTGACTGCATGGGCGTGCAGCCAGTGCAGTTGCACAGGGCCCACTGGTCAGAAGCCCAGTGCACAGAAGGAGGTCCTGCATTTGGTGTTCAATGCTCTGCAGTCACTATCTTGAAATCTCTGAATTTGTGTTTTATAGGTGAAGCTTTGAGGCTCAGCTCATGCATGGTCCCACCTGCTGCTGGCTTCCTGGGATAAGTTCTCAGCTACCAGCTCCTCCACTACATCCCAGTGAATGCTGTCATCCCCAACCCTCTTGGGGGCTGGTGCCAGGAGGTTGCATGCGCCCTATGCACCAAGTCACAGGGTAGAGCCTGGGGTGTCTGTGAGGATATCCTCTCACCCTTCATTCCCAGGCCCGAGGGAGGAAAACATTAAATAGCAACTAAAAAACATGACAAATGTGACAGGTTGAGAGAAAGAGATCACAGAGGCAAACAAAAAAACAACAACAAAAAAGCTTTCTCTCCTCTTGCTTTTTGAACAAGAGACCCTACATTTTTGCAAATTATGTTGTTGGCCCCAGTTGATCCTCCAATCTTTCCAGGAAATATACGTCCAAAGTCTTTCTCATGGAGAGTCAATGAGAAAGCCTCTTAGGACCTAAGAAAGAATCCCACAAACTCAGACAACCTACTCCCCACACCACCCCCAACTGTGTTGTTCCAAGTATTTTCACTTGTAGGGTTGGTTATTTAGCCCAAAACGTCTGTCAGTCCTTTTCTGGTAGGTGACATCTGAAATGCATCAGGCAAGCATTTTCCTTTCATCAGTTCTTGGGCATATTTTTTCATCCCTGGAATTCTCCAAGGTAAATAAAGGATTGCTGGAAATGGAATAACTGGGGATCAGAAAGAAATGAGGTATCCTTTTAATGAGAAAAAGCAAGAATAGAATGTACCTTCCAGTTACTGTTAAATAAAAGTATTCTAGCTATTATATGTTGTGAGAGAGCATAATACAGCAATGATAACAATTCCTATTTATTATACAGTATACACTACCTAGGTATAAAAATGGAAGGGGACATAGATCCTCAAAATGTAACAAAAAGAGTATGGGAACAAGCATGGATTCTGAGGAGAGGGCCTAAAAGTCTGACCCTGGCTTGCTGAACAAAATCTGGGTGTCTTGGTTTCTAGACAGGTATCATTTCTTCAGTGAGGATGAAATAAAGATAAATAAAAGGCATGCTTCCTGTTGTGTGTGTCTTGGAGGAAGATGTTATGTTATCTCAAAGACAAGCCAACAGAATTAGTGTTGACAATACTATGCAGAGAACTGAGTTATTCCTTTTTCTGTCCACTAAGGAGGTAAAAGGAACCACCTTAGCCTTATGGAATCATATCAAAGGATCTTTTCCCTATTCCCTTGCCTCTCAGGAGCTGTGAATGCAGAGGGATAAATATCAGAAACTCACAGAATCTCAAATTTGGAAGGGCGCTTAAGGATTTCTTCCAATCTCACTCTCTGGGACACTGTGCCCTGCCACGTGCAAGGTTTTGCACTTGGTTCCAATATGGAATGGGGTTAGGAAATCTTTGAGCTACACCGAGCAAGAAAGAGTTGGGGTGTCACCATATGTTGCAGGAAGTCAGGGACACCAAACGGAGGGACCAGCTGGAACCACGGCACAAGAACATAAATTGTGAAGATTTCATGGACATTTATCACTTCCCTAATAATACTCTTACAATTTCTTATGCCTGTCTTTACTTTAATCTTTTAATCCCGTTATCTTTGTAAGCTGAGAATGTACGTCACCTCAGGACCACTATTGTACAAATTGATTGTAAAACGTGTGTTTGAACAATATGAAATCAGTGCACCTTGTAAAAGAACAGAATAACAGCGATTTTCAGGGAATAAGGGAAGATAACCATAAGGTCTGACTGCCTACGGGGTCGGGCAGAATAGAGCCATATTTTTTTTTCTTGCAGAGAGCCTATGTGGATGTGCAAGTAAGAGAGATATCGCTGAATTATTTTCCCAGCAAGGAATACCCTGGGGAAGGAATGCATTCCTGGGGGGAGGTCTATAAACAGCCACTCTGGGAGTGTCTGTCTTATGTGGTTGAGATAAGGACTGAAATACGCCCTGGTCTCTTGCAGTACCCTCAGGCTTACCAGGATTGGGAAATTCCAGCCTGGTAAATTTTGGGCAGACCGGTTCTCTGCTCTCAAACCCTATTTTCTGTTAAGATGTTTATCAAGACAATACGTGCACAGTGGGACATAGACCCTCATCAGTAATTCTAATTTTGCCTTTGCCTTGTGATCTTTATTGCCCTTTGAAGCATGTGGTCTTTGTGACCTACTCCCTGTGCGTACACCCCCTCCTCTTTAAAAATCCCTAATAAAATCTTGCTGGTTTTGCGGCTCGGAGGGCATCATGGTCTTACCAATATGTGACATCACCCCCAGAGGCCCAGCTGTAAAGTTCCTCTCTTTGTACTCTTTCTCTTTATTTTCTCAGACCAGCTGACACTTAGGGAAAATAGAAATAACCTATGTCGAAATATTGGGGGCTGGTTCCCCCGATAGCCATGTGAACCTCCCAAGCAAAGAGGGTCCCCTTCTACAAGCACATACTCACTCCCAGGGCCCACACAAACTGGGCAGCAGCTTCCTTCAGGGATGAATGCCAGCTCCTGGTGTCCACATGACAGCGGTGGGCATGGTTGGGGGGTACATCGGACTTCCCCATGATTGCAAGAGCACACACTACATGGAGAAGAGGCCCATTTTGTCCCATGCTGTGTGTCAGGGAGACAAAAAAAAAAAGGTTAGTGCCAAAATACAGACTTTCATTCAGCCAAACAGAAACAAATCTTCTCTTTCCCAAATTAAGGATGGAGCTCAGGAAAAGGTAGAAGAAAGCTATGAGCTTGCAAAGTTGAGAGTGGAATTTACAATGTTCCAAGTCAAAGGCCAGTTTAAACATGGACTTCTCTGTCTATTACCCATAAGATTTTTTATTTACAAATTTCAGAAAATTTGTAAATACAAAATACAAAAAGAAAATAAAAATAACCTAATCTCCTATTATTTAAAACATTCTATGAAGCTCCAATTCAAATACGCATATATTTACTGTGTTCTTCATAACGACTATATCCTTTTCAGTAGCTCTCTCTGATCCTGTTTCCTTTATTTGACTTTACTTTTTATCCTGATTAGTTCCCATATTCCGCTCCCCCCTTCTCTCTCTCTCTCTCTCTCTCTCTCTCAACTGTTCCAGTGATCTCATGGTCCTGAGGAAAGTGTGATAGCCAACAGGGAGCACAAGCAGGCAATAATGTACCCAAGCACTGAGTTGCACAAACCAAGGATTTACTTGGCCACATGCATGTTCTCAGATCCCAGCTCAGCCCTTCCTGCCTTGGAAACTATAGGTAAGTGACTTAATCTTTTTCAATCTCAGTTTCTTCATCTATAATAATGAAATGGTATGACAACATTCCCTTCACCAGTGGGCTCTTCTAAGGGTTAAATGGGGTGGCCTGCTAAAGAGCCACCCAGGTGTGCAGTGTACTGGTACTCAATCCAGAGTAGAACAGTATTACCCAGGGCTGTGGAGATGTTGGCCAAGGCTATAAACTTCCAGCTATTAGAAGAACAAGTTCTGAGGATCTAAGGTACAGCATGGGGGGTGATGGATGAGTTAATTAATTTGATTGTGGTAATTATTACAGAATATATATGCATATTCAACCATGTTGTACACCTTAAGTATATTTGATCTTCATTTGTCAATTAAACATCTTAAAATAAAAAGATGCTCAATCTTCTCCCATTTTTATTGCATGATTTCCTGATCTTCCTCCCTTCTTCCGCACCTTGTATTGATTGTAAGTAGTAGGAATGGACATAGATACAAAGGTCAACTCCTCTCGCATCCATTCTTACTTCTGCTACAATTATATATAAATTTCAAATTTAGTACAGCATAGAAATGGGCAAGTCCACAAACTGTGGGCTAATAAAAGACATGGCAATTGACCTTTATGCTTGAAAAGGCCTACACATGAAAGCAAAGAAAGAACTTAAAAGAAAATTGATAGGATTTAATGAGTTAAAATTTTTAAATCTGCCAAAAATACATCATAAAATATATAAAATAAAATTAAAAGGCAAAGGACAAACTGATTTTAAAAATTCCAGATTGTATTAATTAGAACTAAACTCTAATATATAAAAGCATTTATAAGAAGTAAGAAAAAGACATTTCAAATTTTAAAAATAGAAATAAACTTACAGAATGTTCAAATTTATTAATTGTAAAAAATACTAATTATAAAATAAAACTTGGATAACATTTTAAGTATCTGATATGAAAAGACCTTAAAATTCATGGTACCTAGAGTTGGTGAAGCTACAGTGAAGGGAAAGAAATTCTCTCACACACAAAGCCTTCCCTCACGATAACACCTGGAATCACTCAACCAGGGGAGGGCTCCCCAGGATAATCACACTTGAAAAGAGGATGCACTATTTCCTCTTTTCCCCTGGGCTTATCACTAGACACAGAAGACTTAAAATTAAATTTTAATGACTAAAGATGTCACAGCTTCAATACCCAAACTCTTTAGATTCTTTGACCTACTAATTTCACTTTTTATATGTTATCTAAAGAAAATGATTAATGACACACAATAGGCTTAAATACAAGAAACTCCATCTATTGTTCTTTATAGTGAAATTGGAAATATTTTAGTGAAAATTGGAAGCTACACAAATATGTAATAACAGGGAATCATGTTCTCCAAGAGTACACTAAGGAACTATTTACAATATAATGCTATATAAAAAGGCAAGATATAAAACACAGCATAATTCCAATTATGTTAAAACATAGATCTGTATGTATTATCTATCTCCACTGCCAACCCCTCTACCAAAACTGAAAGAATATTAACAGTGGTTTTCAGAGTATTCGGATTACTGGTGATATTTTTTCTGCTTGTATACTTTTCTCTTTTCCAAATTTTCCCCAACAAAATATTTTTTGTCATCAGAAAGCAAATTATTGTTTGAAACATCTAATGAATCATTTATATATCTTAAAGTCGAAATTAAAGTCTTAATTTAAAGACTCTATAGTCTTTAAATTATATATATATTTGACTACATATATTTAAAGTAAAATCTTAAAGTCTTAATTTAAAGACTGTATAGAACAACTTGAAGTAAACTCCATTTTATTAAAAATTAGAAGACTGCTCTAAACATCTCGACATTTCACTTCATAAAACAAGACCTTTTGTTACTACCAAGAAACACCACTGTTGTTTCCAAAACATTGCAGTCACACTACCTTTCAGACAGACCAGAAAAATTAATTATAACAACAGCCTGCCTGCCGATCACCAGTTGCTCATCTGTAAAATAAGAGGACTATATTAGCTGATCTCTTCAGTACCCACTCTCTCTGATCATGTAAATTTATTATCTAACTCAAGAGACATAAAATTAAGCAATGGATTCTCCCTTCCCAAAAGCCTGAGAATTGTGGGAATTAAAAAAACCATTCAGGCCGGGCGCGGTGGCTTATACTTGTAATCCCAGTACTTTGGGAGGCTGAGGTGAGTGGATCACTTGAGATCAGGAGTTCGAGACCAGCCTGGTCAATATGGTGAAACCCCATCTCCACTAAAATACAAAAATTGGCTGGGTGTGGTGGCGGGTGCCAGTAGTCCCAGCTACTTGGGAGGCTGAGGCACGAGAATCACTTGAACTTGAGAGGCACAGGTTCCAGTGAGCCAAGATTATGCCATTGCACCTGGGTGACAGAGTGAGACTCCATCTCAAAAAAAAAAAAAAAAAGGCTCCACTGCTTGATGTCAAAGCCACAGAAGAAAGTACAGACGGTGATCCAAAGTGCACAGCATGATGAAAAGAAATCCCTCTCACATCTCTCCAGGAGACAAGTCACCTAAGTTTATTCCATTTTTGTCTCTTATGCCTCTGAAACAGTGACACCTCCTTACCCAGAGTGAGTGTTCTGAGGATTGATAATGCATGCAACACACCCGGCCTAGAGATCAAGGCATCAGCACATGCATATATATGTATATATCTATATATATATGCATATATATATCAGTAGTTTTCTTCATACACGTTTATGAAAGCATTATTTTTTATAAACACTGTAGTAGTAAAGAGAGCTCTATAAAATGAAGGAATAATAGATACACAAAGCAACGCTCGCACAGGACCCGGTTTTACCTGTGCCATCTTAACCTCATTAATACTGTTTTGAAAACATGACATCTTGACACTGGGCAGAAGCGAACTCTGCAGACAACATCTTAAATATATTATCCTGCATAGTCAACTAACAAGTTGGCTTGGTTGTTGACATAAGTCCAAAAGAAAGATAAGGTCATAAAGCTTTTGCCTGGCTTACTGACAGAACAAAAATACAATTTTTCTTCATATAATTTGTTCCTGTTATGGAGTTATAGATCCAGAATACTAAATATCTGGGAATGTTCAGTGCATATTATAATTACATCCTCTACTTTGAGGAGAACAAGGCTGAAGAATTCAATACTTATTTCTTGCCTCACACACATAAATTAGTTATCCTTTTAGCCTCACAAACAAGGTGAGCAGGCCTGTCCCTTCTTACTCCTCTATTCAATCAGATTGGGCACTAGAAGCCATTTCATTTTTCAGTAAACCTTCAAGCCCCATCTACTCAGATTTGACATTATCTAGTGCTCAGGTTAGATTAGTAAAGAGGAAAAGAAAGGGGATTCATGGTCCTTTCCCCTCCCTTTCACAAGGTAATTTGTGGGGAAAGCACAGAAAAAAAGTATTCAAACAGCTCTAAAACACATTTGAGGCTTGCCTCCCTGGATGGTTGGCATGGCGAGGCACAAATCCAAAAGTTAATTTCAAAGTATAGCTTTGCAAAGGTCATAGACGAAATGATTCCCCAAATCCTGGCTATAATAAACCCTTACAACACTCTCAAATAACCTGGAGTCAGCCAAAAGGTTCAAGTGTTTTCCTCACTCCAGGAAAGATCTTGAGACTAGTCTTGACTTGCTGAAATGCCAGTTGTATAAGACGCTGCCTCCTCTGCAATCAAAGGAGGTCCTCTCCCGAGGCTCCGCTGTTTTTTTTTTTTTTTTGAGATGGAGTCTCGCTCTGTCGCCCAGGCTGGACTGCACTGCAGTGGCGCGATCTCGGCTCACTGCAAGCTCCGCCTCCCGGGTTCACGCCATTCTCCTGCCTCAGCCTCCCGAGTAGCTGGGACTACAGGCGCCCGCCACCACGCCCGGCTAATTTTTTGTATTTTTAGTAGAGACGGGGTTTCACCGTGGTCTTGATCTCCTGACCTTGTGATCCGCCCGCCTCGGCCTCCCAAAGTGCTGGGATTACAAGCGTGAGCCACCACGCCCGGCCCGCTGTTTTATTAAGGAGTAGTCTTCTCACGCAGCCCTTAGCTCAGCCAGTCCTTAGCTTTCCTTTGTTTGAACCATGTTCTTCGGGGACAGTAACACTTCAACTGCCTCCCCTCCTGCCACACCCAGTCTATCCTAAATCCTTTTCTCAATCTGTCTTAGGGGAAAGCTTCCACTTCAGATCACCATTCCAAAGTTCTTAAAATGCCAGGCTATTTTATAGCTACAGGGAGTCTCCATTACCTGCCCTAGGGGAGGCAAGCCAGAGGCCAGAGAGAGAGGATCACTGCTATTCAGCAGGAGGGAAAAGTACCCTGGAAACTGCTCCCCAAACAAGCAAGAAAGGAAATGCTACAAGAGTCAAAAATAAACAAACAAAACTAGTGATGCCAGTGATGAGGTGAGACCCAGACCAGACCAGACAAGCATTTAACCCACTCAAGAAAATTAATGCACTGGGGAGTGTTTGGTAAGAACCTAGAGGAAGTGAAGAAAGAAAGAGAGGAAGGACAGAAAGACAAGAAACATTATTGTTTTAACTTTATTAAGACTAAAATTAGGAGATTTTGTCTCACCTTAAAAAAATCCATCTTCTAGCTCTAATTGAAGAAGCAATACACTAGCAATTTTTCCCCAAAAAACTATAGTTTTGAAATTCATCCTTTTGCTCAGTTACATTAAATACCAGAAATATAACATTTTCAGAGGGAGTAAACTTTGAAAGACACATATGGAAAAGCAACACATGGGTATATTCTTACCCAGTTTAGAGCTTTTTACACGGTGGATTATTGCAGAGGGATGAACCACAAGGGAAGTGGGGAGAAGAAAGACCAGCGGGAGAACTTTCTGAACTCTCCCTGCAAAAGTGGGAGGCTAGGAGGATTTCTAACTAACCCACGGCAGATCTGTGGTCCCAGGGCTACCCAGCCACACTGGTTAATGACCAACATGCCCTTAAGATGAGGTCATAGAGAAGTTGGAGAAAAGATTTACTAATTTTTTGAGTCTTTTATTCACCCGTGTTTATTGAGCACCTACTCTGGGAAAAGTTCAGTGCTAAGGGCCAGGTAAGTGAGAGGCAGGGAAGATAATTGTAAAAATATAGAAAATATTGTCAATATTCTCAGGCATCTTAAATTAAGAAAAGAAGACTGCACATGTGCACACACATGACATGAAAGAGCATATAATGTCGTTAGCGTGGTCCACACAAAGATTTACTGAATTCTGATCTCCCATGTCCCTGGTACCACCTCTTATTTGATATGTCTGTTTTTTTTCTTCCCCCAGATCCTGGACTTATTTTGGCTCCTAACAACTCCTTCACTTGAAAGATTCAGGTTGAACCATGCACTTATCATTCATCTTGAACCATGCACTTATCATAATCATTCGGAACTGGCATTATTTTCATCACCACTCTGCCCTGCAGCACTTTTCAGTTCATAGGGATTTTCTTCTGTGACATTTAAAGACAACACCACCCTACATAACACAGGCTGAATCGAGCAGCACATAGTGATATGTGGTCTGAAGACATTCTCAGTGTAGATCCTGCTTGGATGTCTTTCAGCAACACATTGTGAAGAAGTGAATGAGTGGCTTCCTTGTGTAATTAGGAAACAGTGGCTTGAGTAAGACAATCCTGCCCCACAGGGAAATGAGCACTGTGCTTTCTGAGTTTTAGGTCCCCACACTGAATAGCAGCCTAAAATAGATATATCAAATCCTACTAACCTATGCTCTCTCCTGAGTAAAGAGACAACTAACTTGCGGAAAGTTCTGTATCAGGTGGAAGATGAGGATTAAAGCAAAGTCTCTTTCCATCGTATTCAACCGTACTTACTACCTCAGGTAACAGTTACATATCAATGAAGATAAACTGTTTCCATAATTTCTATTATAGACTTTGCAGTTGGTACTTTTTAATCATATTTAATATTTCTAAATTAATCCTGAATGATCTGAAATGAGAAAGTATAATTTTCAAAACTTGAGAAAAGATTTCTAGTCCTGTAGTTCTAAACGGGGGGAAGGTGAGCATTTTGCCCCCAAGGGAAATTTGGCCATGTCTGCAAAGATTTCTGGTTGACATGACTGAGGGATGCTACTAGCATCTAGTGAGAAGAGACCAGGGATGCTGCTAAATGTACTACAATGCAAAGAACAGTTCCCACAACAAAGCTTAAAATGCCAGGGCTGCTAAGTTGAAAATTTCTACTATGGTAAAAAGATCCCTGAATTAGGAGTCAGAAGACCAGGGTTCTAGACCAGGTTATACCATTTATTGGTAATATGACATTGGGCAAGTACCTAAGCTCTTTGCAATTAAATTTTTTCATATTTAACATAGGAGTAATAACATCTGCTCTACTCACCAGCTCAGGATTGTTTGTAACTATCAAATTTAAAATGTATGTAGGACATAAAAGGAGGAAGGTACTTTTACTATTCAGCATCACAACTTCTTCAACATCAACATTCTCAGACACAAATTCAATCTACAAATATTTGTGTAGAGCCTACAGAATGTTTTACTCTTATACAAGAAACCTAAATGCTCATAGAAAGTCAAATGGGCTTCGGATCCTCCACAATCCAGGCAAAGAAAAAACTCTCATCAACACAAGTTTAACATCCAGCTTTTCCCTTGTCAGAGATCTGCAGACACAGAATCAACCTTGAGTCAGAAAACACTTACCTCATGGATTTGCATTTCATGACGGCAAGATCCTGGAGTCCTCAAAACACACGCAGGGCAGCATTGGTTGGCAGCTATTTGAAGCACTTCTCCCTGAGCATTTAAAAGCAGCTCAAAGTAAAACAGCAGCAGCACACACTGAGTCACAATAGTTCATCAGGCCCTAAGTCATCTTACATTCACTAAATCTCATGTGTTTCTGAGGTGACAAAAACAGATGGGATAAAATGAATAGACTGAAAAAAAGGTTCTGTGTCCAGACAAGCTTTGCTCAAAGATAAAATGAACCCCCTCTGTAAAAGTAATTTCCTTGAAAAAAAAAAATGTCTACATCTTTTCACATGTGATGAAGTTGAGACTTTGTTTCACTTGAAACCCTAGGAGATTCACACAAGATAAGCAGTTTTCTCCTGCTGGGA
Source organism: Hylobates moloch (assembly GCF_009828535.3). NCBI lineage: Eukaryota > Metazoa > Chordata > Mammalia > Primates > Hylobatidae > Hylobates > Hylobates moloch. The sequence continues at coordinate 54,393,366 of NW_026652277.1, forward strand.
AGAGGAAGAAGACTCAGGTGGGGGATGGCCACAGAGCTGGCAGGTCTTCCAGCTGTCTGGTGTCTTACACAGCCTAGCGCAGCCAGTGCAGCAGCTGAAGTTCTCATAGGTAACTTTTACTTGGGACAGGAGGTTGCAGGACAAAGTTGTGAGAGGAAGTAATATCTCTGCAGAGGTATCACATATACACACTGCAGTAAGCTGAGTAGAATTCCTAAGCTCTAGTAAAGATCTACATTGTTCCCAGGGCTTCTATAATTGCAACTGTGTTTCTTGATACTATCAAGAGAATAGGCCACCACCTGATACCCCAGGATTTACTGGGGAGGTGTCACATGTCAACCATCCAATCACCACTGTAAATAATCTGTTTATCTAAGAGATATTAAAAATATGGAGTGAAGAGCATTAGCTTGTCTTTGAAGCCCACGACTCTCATATTAGATCTTCTTACTCATGCTGCCCCTCTACTTAGGATTTTCTCAAGTCTAGTGATGTGGCAGAACAGGCAATGAGTGATTTTGACCAAAAATGGTAGGAGATCCTACATTAGCCAGGAAATCACGACTTATCCACAGGATAAAAGTCTACCAAGAATTCAACCAGTAGAATTAAAAGAAAAAATGTGCGTGTGTGTGCACATGTGTTAATATTATTAATATTTATTTTTGGTTGCTTCCATTTTTAAAAAAATTGTACCTACAAGAGAATTCTAACATCATACAATTATATCTACAAGAGTGGACGGGAAATAGGACGACGTTTTTACAACCATTAATCCACTGAACAGATAAATACATCAATAAAGTGACCACCAAATTCCTATTTTTTTGATAAAGGACAAAACTTATATGACATGGGATTTTATGAAATTATACATACTATGCAACATTAATCACTTTTCAGAAAAGTGTCCTCTGAACCCCAAGATAAAACTACACTTGTCTGATTTCCACTAAAACAATTAGAGAAACTACATTAGCCTAATTTCCACTAAGAATTTCATACAGATCGAAAATAACATGATCTAAGTGTTGATAGTCTAACATGGAAGCCGGGAGCAAGGGAGAAAGGCAGGTAGAATGGAAGACTTCAAGGAATGTTTCATGCCCCCAAATTAGTTTTCTTTGTTTTACATAAAAGCTAACTTTCAGACTTAGCCCTCAAAGCTCATTTTATAAATATAATATGTATGTGTGTGTGTGTATGTGTTTGTGTGTATGTGTGTGTGTGTATATATATATATATATATTTGCTAGTGGCAGTAGTGGGAGGGGAGAGGATGGTTCTCAACTTGGTCTATCTATGGAACTTCTGGTGGAACATGAAAGAGTTAAGTTAAAGGAGGAATAAAAATTTTGCGTGTGGGTGCTTGAAGAATGAGAATCAAGGAGTTCCTGCCACCTAACCATGTAACCCTGAGTGGCCTGGTGAGCTGTGGGCTGCATGGAACACAAAGGAGTCCTTCTCCAGGCTTTGCAGTGTTGTGGTTTAGAAAGTGGTTGCAGGGGCAAAAAACATCAGTGAAGATCGCTGGGGGCAAGATTATTTGCTTAGGACCTAGGAGAACCACCAACAGTAATGATGATAATTTGATCATTATAGCTAACACTTATTGAGTGCTTACAATAGCGGGGTACTCCTCTGCACATTTATATGCATACGTACATATATGCACATACAGACATATAGAAATATACATATATATATAGACAGAGAGTTAATTTAATTTTCACAACAACTTTATTAGGTAAATGTCATTATTACCTGCACTGAGGTTTGCAGCCAAAACCTCACCATGTAATGCCGTGCTCCTTTGCATGGTATTGTCTTTTGTGCAGACATATTCTCCAGAAATCCTTAGACAGGATAGCTTCTGACAGAACTGGGTTAACTATTCAAGGTTCTAAATACCTTTGTGTTCTTTCTCTCAATCTTTTTCTGTCTGTCTGTCTTTCTGTCCCTATCCAGCTAGCTATTCTATATGAATATAAGATATGGATATAGAATCCATGACCCGTGATTATAGAATGAATAAATGATAGATGATAAAATATGTCTTTCAGAATTGCCATTGACACTAGGTTATTTCTAGTCAATCCACAGCCAAAACAAATTGCTTCAAAAAGGTAAAAAATGATAAAACGAAAAACAGGTTATTAACAGTAACAAGCCAAGCATGATGGCTCACACCTATAATCCCAGCACTTTGGGAGGCTGAGGTGGTTGGATCACTTGAGGTCAGGAGTTAGAGACCAGCCTGGCCAACATGGTGAAACCCCATCTCTCCTAAAAAATACAAAATTAGGTGGATGTGGTGGCACATGCCTGTAATCCCAGCTACTTGGGAGGCTGAGGCAGGAGAATCTCTTGAACCCAAGAGGCAGAGGTTACAGTGAGCAGAGATCGCACCACCACACTCCAGCCTGGGCAACAGAGTGAAACTCTGTCTAAAATAAAATAATAATTTAATTTAGGAACAGTGGTGATTCATGAACTTGTGCCACATACTAATGTAAGGGTACCACAGCAGATTTGAATAACAGCAACACATGCTGCTGAAATCCCAGAGGAAAACTTAAAAGCAACATGGTAGAGTAAAAGTCACACTGGGACATGAGCCAAGGCCCAAGGTTCTTGACATGGCCATACTACCTCCTAGCTCTGGGTAAGTGACTAAACCACTAAAAATCAGTTTCTTTATTTACAGACTGAGGAAGTCTGACTAAATGATTTCTAAATATCCCTTCTAGTTCTTCCATTCTATGATCCTATTTCATTACTTGAAATAAAGAGCCCAAAAGCTCTGTGGAATATTTCCATGATCTTAGAGTTGAAAAAGTTTCTCATGGTTGGATCATTTGGTACAAGCCTCTCATTTTACAGATAAGGAACCTCCTTCCTTAGAGTTCATGCTCTCTGATTCCTATACTGCCTTCATCCACAAATTTGCTGATCACTGTCTCACATTCACTTAGTAAAGACTTGATACCTGGATCTCTGGTTTTTTTTCTACCTGTGTCTAGATCATTCTAGACAACTTCAATGCCCATTAAAATGATATTCTGTCTTTGTACACTCTCAACCACCTCAATTCAAGCGATTTTCATCTCTATTTCACACAGCCATAGCCAACCTTAAAATCTGTCCACACTCCAGTGAACCTGGGCCTCCTGGTTTTTAGCACCCTCTCACCCTTATTTCCTCCAGGGAGATCCTTGAGCACTTCTTTACCTTCCAGTCTTTCAACCCCCAGCTGGCCTCCCATTCTCCTATTCATGTTAGCCTCAATGTCCAGCAACCACTCCTAATGCACTTACTCTGTCTCTCCTCCCCTCTAACTCCCATCTCTTCAATTTCTCTCTCTAGTCTGGGCTATTACCCTTTCCCTCCTAAGGTGATTATATGTCTTTCATGGTAATATCAAAAACTAAAAAGTAAAACAAAACAAAACACTCTCCCTTCCCTTATGCGATCATTCCAAAAATCTTGACTAGGTGCCTTCTGTGTGCTGCGTACTATGCTGTTTGACAGGCTGCAATAGTGAAGACAGCAAGATTCCTGCTCTCAAGGAGCTAAGAGTCTGGAGGAAGAAGTAGATAAGTCAACAGGCATTGCAGTCTAGTCAAGGGGTATGAATAGAGCAAGCACAAAGTGCCACGGAAGCACACCGAAGGGCTTGATGGTTGGGGATGGGAGATTCAGAGAAACCTCTCAGATGTAATGCTGCCTACCTAAGGCCCCACTTCTCTCCTTCCCCCTCGCAGTCAAGCTCCTGAAAAGACGGACTTTATTCAGCCTTCCTTTCCCCACTTTCCTTTCACTCCTTATGCCTCTGCAATACAGTTTCCACTCTCCCCACTCCATTGAGATCAACCTCAGCATGGCCACTGGTGGCCTACATGCTGCCAGATCTGAAGGGCCATATTAAGTTCTCCTCTCACTTACTCCTTTAACTGTACTCAACACAGTCAATATGAACTTTCTGGGCATCTTCTACTCTCCTTGGTGACTATAATATTACTCTCTTCTTTGACCATTTCTTTCCTTTCACCCGTCTGACTACAGCTTCTCAATCTTCTTAAGCACTTTCTCTTATGCTCACCTCCCCTTAAATGACTGTGCTCCCCAAATTCCATCCTTCGTCTTGTACCCTTTTCTCACAAAATCTCTTTGGATGAGTTCTTTAATTCTACATGTTTGCAATACTATCTATGTGCTGATGACAGCTACATTATATCTCCAGCCCCATCTTCTCCTCTGAGCCTTAGACTTACATATCCAGCTGCCATTCTGACATATCCACCTGGGTCTTTCCCAGACATTTCAAACCAATGCATCCCAAACTGAAATCGCCATTTTTCCCAGATGGGCTGTTTTTCTTAATTCTCCTGTATTCTCAATATCAGTTGGTGACTCAGTTAACCAACTAGTCATTAAGCCATAAATATGGCAGTCGTTTCTCCTTTTCCTTTCTGTCACCCTCCTACCTTCAGCCAGTTCTGCTTATTTATCCCCTAAATACTTGTCACACCTGCCCTTATCTCTTGATCCCTACACTACCAGTGCTCCAGTTCTGCAATTCATCCTCTCTGGGTGATTCTCTCAGCCTCTCAACTGATCTCCTCATTTCTAATATTATGCATTATCTTTGAAAAACCAGATATACTTTTTTTCTAAAAAAGCCGGCCATTCCACCCTTACACCTAAAACCTTTGTTAGCATTCTATAACCTTAAAAATAAAATTCCAGACTCCATACTACAGCATACAAGGCTCTGCATAACCTCAAACTTACCAACTCTCTAGCCTCATCTCTCATTAATTCATTCATTCGGTCAGTAAAAAAAAAATTATTGAGTGCCTACCATGTGTCAGGTGTTATTGTAGTTGTTGTGGATATACAGAGAATGAAAGAGACAGTAAACAAAAATATCAATAAAACAGATAGATAGTAGTTAGTATCAAAAAGAAAAATAAAGTCTGGAAGAGGAATACAAAATGTGTGGTAGGGGGTACAGATTTGCAATTTTAAACAGAATGGCATCCAGGCAAGACTTGAAAGATCAGGCAATATATGTATACATATATGTATATAAACACATCTCTATGCATACCAGGTACACTTCTGCCATAGAGCCTTTGCACTTTGCTGTTCCCTCCGAAATTTTTCCTTCTCAGATATATACATATATATTCAGGGAACAGCAAGGAGGCTTGGTGTCTGAAGCAGTGAGCAAGGGAGAAAACAGTAGAATATTAATTAGAGGGGTACAGTAGTACCTTAAAGGACATTGTGAAATGTTACTTTGAGTGAGAAGAGATGCCACTGGAAGCCATTGGAGGGGTTTAAGGAGAGAAGCAATATGATCTGAGTTCAATTTTATTAGGATCACTGTAGCTACTATATCAAGATTACAGTGAAAAAGGCAAGTATAGAAACAGTGAAACCAGTTAAGAGGCTATTGTGAGAATCCAGACAAAAGGATGATAATAATGGAACCAGACTGACAGGAGAGAAGTCACATTTGGAATTTACTGTTTCGTGAAGGAAGAGCTGGGAGGGGGTTGCTAATGTACTAGACATGGGATGTGGGAGAAAGTGGGGAGTCAAAGGTGATGTAAAGTTTTCGGGCCACAGCAACTGGGAGAATGGGGTTGCCATTTACCAAGATGAGAAAAATTAGGAGAGCAAATTAGGAAGAGATGAAATCACAAGTTTGATATATAAAAAGATGGGAGACTTTTTCTGTGAAGGGCCAGATAGCAAATATTTAGATTTTGGGAGTCACACATGGTCTACGTGGCAACTATACAATGCTATTGCTGCAGCCAAGGTCAATACATAAACAAATAAGTGAGCCCGTGTTTCCATTAAACTTTATTTATCAATGGTGAAATTTGATTTCACATAATTTTCACATTATAAAATACTGTTTTTTATTTTTTCAATCATTTCAAAATGTAAAAGCCACTCTTAGATCATAAGCTGTACAAAAACAGGCAGTGGGCCAGATTTAGTCTGCTAACCCCTGATATAGAGCATGTTTAGATTTCAGCAATGCAATCTATGTCTTCTAACATGTAATTCAGGGCTTCTTCCATGATAACACAATTCTTCACATGAAGTGGGGAAGGGCATTTTTCATGGCATTTTTGCCACCAGCTCAGATTCTGATGTGACTTACTTAGCAAGCCAGTGGTTTTTTTTTAGGAATGTTTACCCTATAAACATAAAGCTCCATAATATACAATAAAATCTTATCAAATTTGCCAGTACTTCAAGTACCCCCAGCTTCTCAGGAATACACTCATGCAGAAATGAAGGAATACTCTTAAAGGCATACCTTCACTCCAGTGTCAGGTACAAACAGAACCTTATTAGCATTAGATGGCATAAAGACTCAAGATTAATTATTGGAGGGAGCCGAAAACGAGAAAAATAAACTTTTTAAATTGACTGAATAAACAATTGGTCTTGTCCAATTATGAATAAAATAATTGGTCTTGTCCTGGGAGTTTCAAAAGTTCAAATTTAAAGCTTAAGGTTTTTTCAAAAATAGATTCACTTTAAAAAGAAAAGAGTCAGCAACTAGAAAAAGTATTATTCTAACAGAATAGATGTGTAGTCAGAAAAAAACTGAAAATTTTTAACAGAAGGGAAGGGAGAAAATACCAATCATAGACTTGGTCAAATACAAGGAGATTTATTGAGTCAAAGACTTGCTTATGTTCCTAGGGAGCCCAATGGTAGCACAATAATACAATCAGTGGCAGACTCAAATGATATTTTTAGAAAATCTTTTTCAATAAGTCAGTTCTGACTTTCAATCCATTCGATGGTTCATGCATGTTGAAGTTAATGTCAGTAGCTTTGGCATCAGTCAGACTTGAGGTAAAATCTCTGGGCAGCAGTTTATTAATTGCATGATCACGGTTAAGTTGCTTAAAATCTCCAGGCTTCACTTTCCTCATCTATAAAGTGGGGATAAAGATACCTACCCTACATAATATTAAATGGGATAACATTATTAGGACCTTAAGCCAAGTCCCTGGTCCAGAGTAAACGCCCAATAAATGGAAATTGGGATGTTCTTAGATATGATACGTTAAAATTCTGGAAATTAGGATATTCTTAGATGCAATACGTTAAATTCTCTTCTGCATTTCATTAAGCTTCCAATTAGAGATTAGAATAAATGTCAAAAACAGATGTCTGAAATGATCCAAAAACCTGACCCTTCACTGACTTTACCAATACATTTAGGACACAATTAGGATACCGTACCTTCTCAAAGGCACATTGAGGGTTTCTGCAAACAGCAGGTTTGCAGATAACAATATCACCATGGCAACGGCAGTTCTGGCATGAATCGGGCTTCCAAATTGTGGCATCCTGCAAAGAAGCATAAGCTCTCATTTAAAAACTGATCAGTCAAGGTATGAGCACACAAAAGCTGCACCATCAATAGTTCCACATCCTGGACAATTAAAAGACAAAGAAAAGTCACAGGCACACCACACACAGTACTTGCTGGGTGCTGATTAAACCCCACAAGGCAATATAATCAGTATAATCCATTTCACAACAGTCAACCCACGTAGCCAAAGACAAGGGGATGCGGCAGAGAGCTGTCAATACCCGGAGTAAAAATCATCGATTGGCCTGAAACCACAGGAGGACAAGTTGCTCCCTGACTTGAAGTTTCGCTTTGCTAACTAGCAGAAACCACTGGAGCATGTTTAAAGGAAAATGACACTTTTGGCTAGCACTAACCAGCATCCTAAAAACAGTATTCGCCACTAGATACTATAAGCACCACAGGCTTCATTTTTCAGCTCTTTGCTACTTCATCATCTAACATTCATCAGAAACAAGGATTTGAGTAAGTAGTTGGATTTTTAAAGACAGATGCACCAACACATGTATGAGTGACTATTTTGTGCCTGGCTGGGTGCTGGGCATATTGAGGTATAAATGAAGCATAAGTGTGGGCAGTATCCATAAGGATCTCACAAATTATTTGGGGTCATGAACATGAGAGAATTAAATAAACATGTTAATGTTACTATGTTATTACTCCACAAATTAGAAAGGAAAACAATGGTCACAAACAGAAAAGTGAACCCTGGCTCAGTTAAGGGTCTCAGAAATTCCTTCCCTATTTCTCACCTTCCCTCATGCTGAATCCACATTACAGTTGTGCCCATTTTGAAGTAACTTTGAAACCAACTATGTCACAGCTTCCACAGAAATCTGTTTCTGTCCATTGAAAGGCTGCTCTGATGACTTCAAATTGAAACACTAAAGATCCCATGGGCTGTACTGAGATTCATTTTCCCAGAGATTTCCTAGCCCAACTTCCTATTAGAGTTGAAAGCAGCCATACTGTTTGGCTAAATTTCAAACACTAAATCTTTTTGAAGAGTGCCGTCCATGTTATTTTCTGGTTTAAAAGTGTACACTGCTCAGGTGATGGGTGCACCAAAATCTCAGAAATCATCACTAAAGTACTTCATGTAAAAACCACCTGTTCCCAAAAGATCTATTGAAATAAAAAATTTTTTAAAAAACTCAAAGCCAGTCAATCAATCAATCAATCAATCAATCAATCAATGCAACTGTTTCATGGCTCATCTTTACCTCCAATGAGATAAAATTCAGAACGCATAATCTGATCCTCACCTATCTCCCCGGCCTTAACAACTTGGTCAACCCTATTGGACAACCCCAGCCTCCTCTTTCCTGGTCTCATATCTCATTCTCCCCTGGATTCCTACTCTTCCCTGACTTCCTGAGAAGAGTTTGCAACTAAGAAGCTTCTTCTGAGTCTTGACACCTCAGAGATGAATCATTCCTAACCCTTAACTGCCATTCAGGTATAGCTCTTCACTACCCCTCTGTGACCTCACTTTTTCGTGCATGCACTATTACACCATTGTTTTGTTTTGTTTTGTAACAGCATCTCACTGTGTCACGAGGCTGAAGTGCAGTAGCATGATCACAGCTCACTGCAGCCTCAACCTCCCAGGCTCAACTGATCCTCCCACCTCAGCCTCCCAAGTAGCTGGGACTCCAGGCATGCATCACCACACCCAGATAATTTTTGTATTTTTTGTAAAGACAGGGTTTCACCATGTTGACCAGGCTGGTGACAAACTCCTAGGCTCAAGCAATCTGCCTGCCTTAGCTTCCCAAAGTGCTGGGCCTACAGGCATGAGCCACCGAACCTGGCTCTGTCACACTTTATTGCACTCATTTATATTCCTGTTAGCCTTGCTGGACCAGACTGTGGGTGCCTGAAGTGGGAACTATCCTTGGCCTGGCACACTATAGATCCTTAAGAAGCAAGAGTTCATGGCTCCTAAGTTGCTTAAAGGAGGCCTGTTCCCTCCTTTCTAAACTTTCTCACCCTGTTTTCCTTAGTCCACGAGTAGTTGAAGTCCTACTAAAATACTTTAGGGAAGAGTAAGATAAGTTTCCAAGCTCCTGACAGAGTCTTCAGAACACCAACATCCAATTAGAGTTGAGATGAGCTAGGAAACTGGTGGATGCTAGCAATGGACATTTTCACACAAAATGGCAGAAACCAAATGTGATGGTTAATTTCATGTGCCAGCTTAGCTAGGCTATGGTGCCCACTTGTTTGGTCAAACACTAGTCTCAATGTTGCTGTGAAGGTACTTTGTAGAGGACAGTACCAAGAACAATCAGTTGACTTTTAAGCAAAGGAGATGACCCTCCATAATATGAGTGGACTCATCCAATCAGTTAGTGACCTTAACCACAAAAACTGAGGTTTCCTGGAAAAAAAGGGAATTCAGCCTCAAGACTAAAATATAGCATTTCTGCCCAAGTTCCCAGACTGTTGACCTGCTCTGTAATACAGTTTGAACTTGCCAGTCCCAACAATCGCATGAGCCAATTCCTTAAAATAAATCTCTCTGCCTCTGTCTTAGAGAGATATCCAATAGGACATATATGAATATATTGTTGATTCTCTGGAGAACCAAGACTAATATACCAACATTGGTGTAGATTTACATGGATATACACAACATTTCCAAGCAAAAAATAAAATCACCCTTTAAAGTCAAGAAATGCTAAATTCATAACCTCTCAGGGAATGTGCTTCAAACTCTGGGGCTTCTCCAAAGTCATTTAGGAAATGTAAAGTCTATCTGAGGTGAGATTACATTCCCAATGTCTAGTTTACAAAAATACTGAATCAAAGCATAAGAGCACCAGAACTTGGCTTAGAATACCTCTGAATTTCTTTCTTTTTATTGCTATAGCACATTCTTCAAAATTGGCAATAGTGCGACTACTACAGTCTACTCTCAACCCTAAGAGCAACGACAAGAAGGTGAGGAAAGGGGCGGGCGCGGTGGCTCACGCCTGTAATCCCAGCACTTTGGGGGGCCGAGGCAGGTGGATCACGAGGTCAGGAGATCGAGATCATCCTGGCTAACACGGTGAAACCCCGTCTCTACTAAAAATACAAAAAATTAGCTGGGCGTGGTGGCGGGTGCCTGTAGTCCCAGCTACTAGGGAGGCTGAGGCAGGAGAATGGCGTGAACCCGGGAGGCAGAGCTTGCAGTGAGCCAAGATCATGCCACTGCACTCCAGCCTGGGTGACAGAGCAAGACTCCATCTCAAAAAAATAAAATAATAAGATGATGAAAAACAAATTTTATTCCCAAGCACAATATAGTATGTTTCCTGCTGATTTTAAGAAAACAATCTTGGTTTCAGGATAGAGATTAAATAAGAATGACAACTTCACAAAGCCAGCAGCTATTATTTATTGATCACTTACTTATGCTCCCCACGCTGGGAGCAGGAAGTGCTGATCACAGGGACAATTGTGGAATAGAGGGAGGGTGGCTTTTCCCACCTCTGCCATCTTCCTGCAAGGCTGGAGAAAGTATCTGTAGTCAATGCTACACAAAGCCCTTACATACATGTCAACCCTATGAAACTGGCACTATTATTATGATTTCGATTTTACAGATGAGAAAACAGGATGAGCGAGATTGAACCAGTTGCCCAAGTTCACAGAGTTCTTAGGAGACCTAAGGACTCAGGCTCTGGAGACAGACTGACTAGGTTTGAATCCTGGTGACACCATTTATTAACTGAGTCTGTTATTGAGTTAACACGTCTATGCTCAGGTTCCTCATCTGTAAAATAGAAATGAGAAAGTACTTATTCAATAAGTTTATTGAAAGCATCAAAAGAGATGCTGTATTTAAAGATACGTGAACAGTGTCTGGTGCTTACTAAGGGACCATTAAATGTAATTTATTTTTAATCTAAATGTTTTCTATTATGTCACAGGCATTCAGCAAATGTCTTCTAACTATTTCATTTTCTCAAAGGGAAAACAGTCCTATAAGTACTTTGACTTTCCCATCTTCTCATTCCAGTCTACACAAGTAAAACCTAGCAGAGTGAAATTATTAGTTAATTAGGACCCTAGCACTTAGAGGATCCAGAACATTGCTGAATAAGGGAGAAATGAATCTATAAGTTGAGTTTTCAAGACAACTTGGGAAATTCAAAAAGTCTCTATCTCACTAAGCTGTCATAATCATGGGCCATGTCTTTGACCCAGACATTGGTTGGCCACGCCAGCTTATATGTGCTCCCTTAAGCTTGGTATGACTCTAAGTGCCAGCCATATTTATTCTCTCCAGATGCAACATTCTTACTTCTTGAGGTGAAGTTCTTCTCTCCACTTCAATTATTTTGACAGTGACCTCCAAACTCGAAAGCGAGTCCATTATACTTTTAAGCAGCCCTCAGTCGCTGGACTCAGCTTACTAAACTGTAAACAGTATCTTCTAAGAACATGGAGTAGGCTATTCACTTTCATTCACAAAACCATAGTTTTTCTTTATGTTAATTCAAAGTTTAAATGTATCTGGGGTTAGGAAGCCTTCCTGATATGTTTACATATCTGTCTTCCCAGCAGACTATGACTCTTCAAGCAAGGAGATCTCATTTGATTCCTCTTGGTATATCTCAAAATTCACTTAGCACAGTTTCTGAATGTTGGCTGAATTAATTAACAATCAACCCTGAGTTTGTTTACCCGCACAAATATCTATTCATAAGAATTGAGATACTCCAGATAGGTTGTGAGAGCTTAAGAAAACAATGTTTAAATGATGTCATTACAAAATCTTTATAATGTTGAATGTTATTACTACATTGATGTCAAACTATGTTTACAGAAAAATTTTCTTCATCTAGGTATTGGACCTATCAAAAATCTTCCTTGTGTCAGCTGGGCACAGTGGCTCACACCTGTAATCCCAGCACTTTGGGAGGTCGAGGCAGGCGGATCACGAGGTCAGGAGATCGAAACCATCCTGACTAACGCAGTGAAACCCCGTCTCTACTAAAAACACAAAAAAATTAGCTGCACGCGGTTGCGGGCGCCTGTAGTCCCACCTACTTGGGAGGCTGAGGCAGGAGAACGGCATGAACCCTGGAGGCGGAGCTTGCAGTGAGCCGAGATCGCACCACTGCACTCCAGCCTGGGCGATAGAGTGAGACTCTGTCTCAAAAACAACAACAACAAAAAATCTTCCTTGTATTAATATCTCTATGGAACTAAATAACGTGTTATGGTTAATTTTAAGTAAAATGAGTCCTTTACCAAGGCCTGGACAGATGGCCATGTTTTTCAGGTCTAAATCTTTACAAATCAATTATATGGTCACATAAAGTTGCTTTATGAAAGCAGGGAAGCTAGAGTTCCTCAACAGCTAGAACTTTGGATAAAGCCATAAAATCCAAAGTAATAACATTGTAAACTAAGTTTTACAGATTTTCCATGTTGCTATTGCAATTCCGACACTTTAAAATCCTCCTTTCCAATCTAACCCACTGAGCAAAAGAAATACTCTTAAAATAGCTTTTCACTAGAAGATAGATTAAAGGATTAGATTATGACAAGCCTAAAAAGCAATCAAAATATCTTTGTAAACAGCTTTTAATATTTTTAATAATATATGAATAAAATGTTCTTGCAAATAATATAATGCCTCCATCCCCAAATATCTCAAAGTAATAGCAAGGTGCTTTAAAAAAAAAACAACTTGTTTCACTTGGGAAAGTATTTACAGAATATTTGATTAATGCTAATAATAAACAATAAATATATCTTTAATAAGTACTCAAATTTCTGGGGGGGATTATTTACAGAATTCTAAAGAGCAGTATATCAACTGTCAACATAAATTTTCTTTCATCTAAATGGTGTAATAACCCTACTTTAATTATTGATTAATTCATCTCATTTTAAATTCCCTTGGCTTCTTAGACCAAAAGTGAGAAAGAATAAAGCTCCCCAAAAGCTGTGTTTTCAAGTTATAAAACAGTATGTAGATATAATATTTTTGCAATAAAAATATATCTATGTGCATAGAAGCAAACCATGGAATTATATACACCAGCAAGTGAGGGGTAGATAATTCTGTGTGTGAGTTCCAGATGATTTTTTGTTTTCCTTTATCCTTATCTGTATTTTCCATTTTTCAACAACAAAGATATATAACTTATATATATATAATTTATGTGATCTTTTGAAGTTACTTTTAAAATATAAGGTGCCCAGGCACAGTGGCTCACGCCTGTAATCCCAGCACTTTGGGAGACCAAGGAGGGTGAATCACAAGGTCAGGAGTTTGAGACCAGCCTGGCCAACATGGTGAAGCTCGTCTCTACTAAAAATAGAAAAAAAATTGCTGGGCGTGGTGGCAGGCGCCTGTAATCCCAGCTACTCAGGAGGCTGAGGCAGGAGAATCGTTTGAACCCAGGAGGTGGAGGTTGCAGTGAGCCGAGTTCGTGCCACTGCACTACAGCACTGGCAACAGTGTGAGACTCTGTCTCAAAAAAATAGTAACAGTAAAATGAAATATAAGGTAAAAAAACAAAAAATGTTATGCTTTTTTCCCCAGTCTACTATACGTAGATAGACTCTGGACTACAGAGTTGAAATGTCATGGAGGAGGGAATTTAAATAAAAACCACTTAGCAAATACATAACAGTAGCAATTTATCTAAATTTCCTGAGCTATCCCCAAACCTTCTTGTACTCAGTAAAATTTTTAAAAATTAACAATGTTTCCTACTTGCCCTTCAAAGCAGGGAACAGTATGCAATATTCAACTAAGTCTCATGTCTTCATTTCTGGAGGTTCATTTTCCTGACAAGTCTGGTTTTCAGGAAAGATAATCTATAAAAAAGGATTCTTTGACCCAGCTCCCATTCGGGCACAGAAATAATGGTCCTTGTTTGTCAGGGAACCATAAAGAAATGAATCAATAACTTTCATAAGGTTATTTTAGAGTGCAATTCTTTCCCCAAGTGCCCTTCTTCAGACACCTTAGATAAACAATACCTTTTCCATTTGTTCTCAATTTAAAGTTCATGTAAAGCTCCTCATCCTGTCCCAAATAAAAAGGAACAGAGGACACTTACCGTTAAGAAAAGATGTGAGACTTTGTATTTACATTAAATTCTCTCCTTTCAGGAGGAGCAAATACAGGTTAATTAAAAAACAAAATTGTGATCCACTTCCTGTTTGAGACCTATTTCAAAGGCTTGTTTCATATAATACCCCCTTAAGGAGTTTCTTGTTTTACACATCAAAAACCTAAGTAGTTTCCCATTTCAGCATCCTGGCATGATTAGCTTGTACCTGATCTCCTCCTCCAGCTGTCTTAAAATGATAAACCTGAAGGCATAGCTATAAGAGTATCAACTTGTATACAGAAACAACAGCGTGAATCACAGATGAAAAGATTGCTGCTAATTATAGCTTAAAAATGTTTTTGTGCAAAAGACCCTGAACAACATAGTAAGTTAGCATCATGCTTTGGTACAGAAGTCTTAGAATAGTATGGTGCCAAGGGTGGAGGCAGGGAGACGGAAGGAAAGGGACAAGCTACCTCCAAGTGCTTCCCAGGTCCTCCACATACTCATGATGGTACAACTTCTCACAGCGTCCTGTGAAACTGACATCATGACTCTGATTTTATAAATGAGGGAATAAGGTGCAAAAAGGCAGAGTGAATTGTCCAGAGCTCAGCTATTACGAGCTAATAGGAGCGGCTAGATCTGGGATTCAAACCCAGCCTTTTTTTTTTTTTAAATTCTGTGCTGTTATCATATAATATCAATAACAATGCCTTATATTGTATAGCAGTCTTACCATTTCAAATCTCTCTTACTTCTACTCTCTGACTTTAACAGACTACCCAGGTGGGACACACTAGGGCAGTGCTGCCTACATTTACAGATAAAGGGACTGTGAAGCTTAAGTGACTTACTTGCCCAATATGTTCGCATGCCTGCAACAGCATACTCCCACCCTTCTTAATCTAACTTCCACACATCCTCCAGGTCTCGGTTGAAATATCACTTCCTCGGAGAGGCCTTTTCTGCCTCCTTAACCAAGTAAATATTCCCTTACCTCATGTCTCAAAGCTCCACCTGCTTCCACAAAGCCAAGCTTAGTCCTCTCAGTTTTGTTTTACAAAGAAAAAAAAAAAAAAAAAAACAAGGACAAAGAGGGCAACTTCTGGGTCCCAGATTCTTTGGCATTTTCACCTTTTTATTTCTTCCTAAAACCTTTGAGATAGATTTTATCATTTCCATTTTACAGACAAGGAAACCAAGGTTCAGAGAGGTTAAGTAATGTCCCAAAGTTTGTAACTGATGGTATTAATGCCTATATTTCAACCAGTGTCCATTTGATTTTAAAGCTTATGTTTTTCCCACCAAACCCACCTCCATACCCACAGGCTTGATTTATGAAAATAGGTTATATACCACACTAAGTCAGGTAGCAATGCTAAAATGGTAGAATAGGTAAACTTCAGTTCAAACACAAGTTCATTTACTTCTTAGCTTTAGGACTTCACACAAATCTCTTAGCTCTTCTGAGTTTCTGTTTCCTAATATGCAAACTAAGAATAAGATTGGACTCAATCAGGTGACAGTAAAGATGAAATAAGCTAATGTACTTGTATTAGCACAGTGACTTGTCCTTAGGAAGTACTCAATAAATGTTAGCTATGAGCTTGGTCACTTGCCACAATCTAAGTCTGTTGATCACAATATTTTCTGTGACAGGGGGAGTAGGTGTAGCATTTAGAGCTATAGAAAATCTCTGCTGGAATTTCCTGCTTCCAAGATAAGAAGATAACTTTTCCATTGCTTAAAGGTTTGTACATATTCCACTACTGAGTGCTATAGAAACTATACTTCTAGAGTGGTACACACACATACACACACAAAATAGGATATCTTCAAAATATAGAATAAAATAAAATACCCAGAGAATGTGCTCCTCTTCATTCCAAATTCTGAAGCAATAGAAATACAGACTCAGTTCTGTCACTGTTCTATTTTTTACACCCAGTTTTCCGCTTGTTCTAACATAATCCTGTAATAGTGAGAGCCTGATCTAAGAGAACCCCTATGACAGATTAACCATTATAAATTCCTAGAGATGTTAACCACAGAAATTCCATTATGAGTAAAACATGTGCCTCATCTTTCCACTTTAAGTAATCCAGATATTAGGGAGACTTTACTGTAGCTTAAGCTTATAATTTCTTTCTTTCTCTATTAATTCAGCTCCCAGAGACTTCATTTCATATTCCTAAGGGAAATGGGAGAAAAAAGTAAACATTCAAAATATTTGCACATGAAATTAAATTATAGCTATGCCATTATCTCTCATATTAAAATTATTTATTTTCTTGTCGTCTTCCTCCACTAGATCATTATCATTCATTTTATAATTAGTTTTTGACTTTTCTCTCTCCCTTCCCAAGAGTAGGGACAATTTCTTTATATATAGGTAGCTTTGTATTCTTGTAGTGACTAAAACGTAGCAGGCACTTAATGTTTTTGAATGAGTTGATGGATGGATAGATGGGCAAATATTCTCAAATTTAGAGAATTGCTAACTATTTTGTGATGTCATTGCTGAAAAGTTGGATACACAGATGACAGCATTAAGTTCAACATGCTGCCCTTGAAAATCCTTGCTGCTGCAATAGCCATCTTCAATCTATGCTGTTTGAGATCTTGCCTTCTAGATTAATATATCAGTCAAGACCTTTGCTCTAAAAGTGCTTCTCTACTTCTAACTGAATGCCAGGCCAATGCTATTGTGATCTGGCATGCCACAGCTGTGTCATATCATTTAAAGCTCTGCTGCATCTTCTCAATCCCTAACTCTTCCTCTAGCCAGCCCCTTGGCCAGTTAAACTGGCCATCCACTAAATGGCTGAGAATTGTACTAACACTCACATTCAATTAGGTAAAGCCACATCCTACTAAGTGTGTTTCTAAACCTGGCAGAGGCCCTGAGTTCAAGGTTTCATTGCCAGTGACTCAGCCTCATGGTGTAACGTTAATCAGGTCTCCTACATGAGGCTATACCATCTCAAGAGGCATTTAAAAATTTGCTTTGAAGACTGCTGGTTTAGAGGTGATTCTAGCATTTAATGAACAGGGGTCCTAAATTCTAGATGTCATATAATGAGTAAGACATAACTGCACCAAGAAAAAGTGTCCCAGTTTCACATGACTTTCAAACGTCCAGACATTCATGTCAGTGAAAAATCTGATTATATATCCTAACTCTATTTTACATATAAACCCAAAGTACTTTACCGTGATGTAATAACATACACTGAATTATCCAGGGACTTAACTAGTCAAGGAAAGACTGTACTCTATTTTATTCAGAAATTAATGAAGATAATGAAAGACAATAGATACATATCTTGAAACATGTTAAATAACTACTAATATTGCCACAGATAACCAGTATCTACAAACACAATTAAATGGAAATCCTAGAACACAAAAAGTCAAACAAATAAAATTAATTTTGCTTAATGGCAGACTGGCTATACCTAAAGAAAACAAATATGAATATAAGTCAATACAAAATATCTAAACTGAAGCAGAAAAAACCAAAAGGATAAAAAACACAGAAAAGAGTGTTAGTGACACATGGAACACATTACAAAGTTTAACAAACGGGTGATTGAGTTCTAAAGACAAAATGACAGAAATGGGCGGAAACAAAATGTTTAAAAAATATGATCAAGAATTTTCTAAAACTGAAGAAAAATATCAAGATCAAGCCATAAACTCAAGAATTGCTATGAATATTGATCAGAATAATAAAGAAAACAACACCTAAGCACTTCAGAATAAGACTGCTAAAAATGAACAGCAAAGAGAAAACTCTTTAAAGCCACAGAGGGGTAGGAAATTATTTTCAAATAAAAATGCCGAAACTGATAGCTAACTTCTCCACATGTAAAAAAAAAAAGACAGAACTCAGAAGACAAATTTTTAAATTGCTGAATGAAAACAATCACTAAGAATTCTATACCCAGGAAAAATACCTTTCAAGAATGAAAATGAAATTAAGATGTTTTAAATTAATAAAACCGGTGAGAATTTGTCACCTTCAGACCCAAACTAAAACAATACTAAAGGAAGTTCTCCAGGCAATAAGAAAATGACTCTAAATAGAAACATAGTAATGTAGGAAGAAAATTAGAATAATAGGGTAAATATATAGGTAGATCTAAATAATAACTATATAAAACAAAAATAATAACATCTGGTGGGATTTAACATATGTATAAACACAAAATGCACAAAAACACGCAATATAGGAGATGGATGAAAAAATGGAGATTCAAAGGTTACGGTAATGGCTGAGAAGAGGTAAATACAATGTTCAACCCAATGATTGACACATTGTAATATCTAGGGTAACCACTAAAGGAATAGTAAAAGTGTGTTTAACTAACAAGCTAAGAATAATGAACTGAAATATTTAAAACAAATGGATTGATTCAAAGACAGAAAGGGGAAATAGATACAGAACAGGAGTAACAAATAGAAAGCAAATAGTAAGGTAGATATAAACCTACTCAATAATTATAATGCAGGAATATGTTAAAAGATAAAAATTGTCAGACTGGATAAAGGCAAAGCAGTGGATCCAATAACATTGAGAGCCATTATTATCAA
Organism: Hylobates moloch; assembly: GCF_009828535.3. Classification (NCBI taxonomy): domain Eukaryota; kingdom Metazoa; phylum Chordata; class Mammalia; order Primates; family Hylobatidae; genus Hylobates; species Hylobates moloch. Next base: position 54,412,452 of record NW_026652277.1, read on the forward strand.
GTATGAACTGAATGTCTTAAAGAATAAACCCCAATATGTGTATTTATATATATTTATGCCTCATTCAAAATAGAATTTTAGACTCTAAATTCTTGAAGAATTCAAGGCATCAGGAATTTACTGAGGATCTATCACATGGTAAGCAATGTGGAAGATATAGATGAATAAAATCTAACCCAGTTACAGAAGACTACAACCTGGTCCTTTACATCTGCTCTTGAGCTGGAAATATAGTTAAAGAAGCAAGACTTCCGAAACAATTAGGGAACAAAGCAAAATAAATAATTAGAGAGGGAACATAGTATAGAAAAAGAGCCGTGGACTGGGAGTCAGAACCTGGATTCTGGCCCAGATTCGGCCTTTACCAAGCTGGGTAAACCAGATAAACCACCTCCCTGGGCCTCTGGTTCCTCCTCCATGAAATTTAGAGATTAGCCCACATGGTCCATAATCTTGAGATGGATTGCAAACTCAGGTAACTCTGAGTTCAAATATAGTTCCCTAACTTAACAATTCCAGAACCATAAGCAAGGTAAGTATCTTGACCAAGCCTCCATTTTCTTTTTCTTAAAAAGAACAAAAATAACAAAATCAATCCTAGAGGAATGTCAGGGGGATATATTAGATAACACATCTGAGATTCCTTAGCACCATGCTCCGCACTCACAGGGTAGAACAGAGGCTCTCAGACATCCATCCTCAGACCTTTCCTGTGCTCCAGACATATCCTATATGACCTGTTTCTCAGAGAGGTCATCAATGTACACCATCGCATGGAATTTGTAAAGCAATTTATCATGCACTGGATTTCTTCCTTTGTGTGCATTTCAGTATATGACCACTACTAATGTGCAAACAAGTTAGAAACAGTACCTTTCAAAATATGATATCCACAGAGACACTGCTTTTTAAAAATCAAACACAAAAATCTCCCAAACCACATTTTAAAATATCATTACAAAAGTTATATGCCAGCCGGGCACAGTGGCTTATGCCTGTAATCTCAGCACTTTGGGATGCTGAAGCAGGAGGATCACTTGGGCCCAGGAGTTTGAAACCAGCCTGGGCAACATAGTGAGACCCTATCTTGACAAAAAATAAACAATTAGCTGGGTGCCGTGGTGCGCACCTGTCGTCCCAGCTACACAGGAAGCTGAGGTGGGGGGATTGCTTGAGACTGGGAAGTCGAGGCCGCAGTGAGCCATGATCGCACTACTGCCCTCCAATCTGGGCAACAAAGTGGGACTCTGCCTCAAAAGACAAAAGTTATATGCCCACACACATCCTCATAGCTACTATTTACTAAGCAATTATTACATACACATATATACACATGTATATTATTGGTGTAATATACATATTACATATATAGACATATTGCATACATACATATGTATGTGTATTTATATGTGACATTAAATCCTCATAAAAATACTACGAAGTAGTTATTACCACTACTGTTTTATAAAACAAGAACATAAAGAACGTCTGGTCAGTTATCACACAACTGGTGAAGCCAGGATTTGAACGTAGGACTGATTGGCGTCAAGGACCACGATCTTTCAAATGAAAAGTGATACTGGTTTCAGGAAGAACAGCTTTCACCAGGTTTGAGCCACTGATCAATAGATTTAATTGACTTTGGCTGCCACTATTACCTATAGCCTGTCTTTTTTCAGCTGGTAAGGATTTCTGGGAGGGAGGGAATCAGGGATCCTCAAGGGTGGCCAGCCCTGTCTCAGCAGCCTGACTCTCAATATCTTCCTAAGATCTTAAGCTTCTAAGGAAATGAAAACAGTTTCTCCACTGGAAATGTTTGAGGAAGCTTTCCATAAAGCCACATGACATAAAATAATAATAATAATATAGTAATAAAACTGTACTACACAACTACACAACACTGTTCAAATCAACCTCTTTCATCTTGGCAAATAGGAAGTGTATAAGAATTGCTTAGCTGCTTCTATTTCCATTTCTTGGGTTCGAAGTAGAAATATTATGGAAATATAATATTAAATGTAATATTATAGAAATCTAATTTCTAAGTCAGAGATAATAAATAGGCTTTATCACACATGTCAGCCCTGGAAATAGTTATCTGAAGTGCTATGTTGAGGAGGATTCTGAAGCTCTGTTTGGCAAGTGAAATGGGAAAGATTACGATTGTCTGCGCAGGCTCAGCGTTAAGCTGAGAAGAGGAATGGAAGTACCTATACCATATGTTCCCATGTACTAAGCCAACATAATCTACCCTAAAGTGTTGTTCACTACTGTCATTAGATTAATGAATTAAAGTAGAAAGAAAAGAAAGCTGCCTGGGCCAAAACCACCAAGATGATCAACTTAAATGATAAACTAATCATTGACATTTTACTTTACTTATTTTTCCATTAAGCTATTCAACTCTTTCCAGACATGTAAACCTTTCCTCATTCATAACTAGTTTACAAAATGGGCTTCTGTTCTGCCTCGACTATTTTTCCAAGAATGCCCTGGCATGATGGGCCACAACTGGCATGTGAATTCAGCATCTTCACCCCCAGGGATGTGGATCCCATCCCCATTCCAAACCAAGAGGAAATTAACTGCCAGTTCTGATGGGAATGACATACTGACTCAGTGCTCAGACCAAGCGATCCACTCCCGCAGTCAGCAAAATACACACTGGTTGTATTCTTTAACAACACAAAAATGCTTCATTTGACTTGCTTCCAGCCTGACTGTTTGCCAGGAAGCCACTGAAAAGAAGCAGGTATCAAGTGTCTCAGAGGAAGACCCTCCCAGGGTTCATTGTTAAATCCAGAGGCAGAACCCAGAGCAATTACACTTCTGGTACAATTACCAGCATCACCCGCTCCCTGCCAAGTGAGGAGGCTTGGCAGCTGAATAATACAGCTTTCATTTTACATTTCCACTCCAATTAGCTGACAGTACTAGTCAATTGGCTGAATAAAACAAAATGCAAGGGAAGTTGAAAGGCCTCTATGTGGTTTGCAGAGCTGTGCCTTTGAGAACAATGATAAGATGAAAGGGACTGAAAAGCAAATTAGGAGACCCACCTCAACAAAAGAGCAGGCTGCAGACAACCCACAGGTGGGATGGATGGTTTAAATGGCGCGTCAGAGATATTTAAGCTTACCACCCATCCCACCTACTGTTTGTTTTACTAATAGCAAGAAAATTAAATTGCAGCCCCTGAACTCACTCACTGCCAGGTCTAGCTGGGACTTATTAGCATCGCCAGCATATACATGCAAAGGCAAACATTCTCCTAAGAACTTTTAGCCTTTCTTTCTGCCCTGCAGTCAACATTTACAGAGAAGTCGCTGTGTGCAAAGCCCCACTAGTGGTTAGGAGCTGTTACAGAAATAGAGGACAATGAGTTTCTGGGGAAGTTCATGGGCTCATCGGTGAGATGAAATGCACATGCGTGAAATAAGCAGGTGACTACACAGTGGACAGCAACAGGAGAGGGGGGCAGCCAGCAACTTTGAATAACTGGACCATTAACACTTGCTGACCAGTGCCAGAATCCTAGTGAATCCCACTGTGGTGTTCCAATAGATTCCACAGGAGTCCTCCCAAGTTCTGGCTTGATAACTCCGTAACTCTTCCAGAGCTGAGCAGAATCAACCAGCTCCTTGAGCCCAGTAATACATAGTCCAGACTGAACCAGGGCAGAGCTCCAGGGGGACAGAGCTCCACAGCTCTGCCCTGTTCACCCGTATTCTTCCAGACCTTATACAAGGCTATTGACACCGACTGTTAACAGGGAATGTTCTCTCTGGTCACACTGAGGATAAACCTGAGACTTCCAGTACAGTTGAGGAATGATTCCGTTAAAGACAGAGTGAACACTATGATTTGTTTCCTAGGCTTCATCCAAAATATACTATTTCAGTCTTTATTCATTTTTGGCCCCATGACTGACATACAATATGGGACTTACAGGGGTGTTGTGACCTTGTCCAAAAGCCTCATGTCAAATGTAGGAAAGAGGAAGTATTCATTAGCAAAGCAGGGTTTGCTGCAAAACTCTCTGTAGGACAATATGTCCCTGAATCACACTGTTCAACACACACAAGGTGGTTTAAGAGCCCCTTCTAAAAATGGGAGGATGGTGAGCCATACAATGCAAAGAATAAATGAAGCTTGGCAAGGATATATGTATATTTGTAGAAAATAACAGGATTTGGGGAATGAGGGCCCCTTCTAAGGCATACCAACAGGTTTATTGCTGAGCTAACAGTTAGCTCTTACAAACATGGAAAATGGCATCTTACTTAGATGATCTGCATAAATAAAGAACATATGCAAATGTTTTAAAGTTTCTAATGCATATGCAAAAAAACCCTCAGGTAATTTTACTGCAACTATCAATTAATCAGCCCAGAAGTTGTTTACCATCAAGTTAACTTTGTGTACATACAGTATTTATAATAAGTAAAGATGTTTTACAGAGGAGGAAAAAAATCTTAAAATACTAATGGCAAACATGAAAGAAAATTGATATATTTAGCCTTTATAATAAATTCTATATTGCCATTTCTTGAGTTAAAAAATACAACTGGTTATGTATTATTATTATTATTTTGAGAGAGTCTGGCTATGTCGCCCAGGCTGTAGTGCAGTGGCGTGATCTTAGCTCATGGCAACCTCTGCCTCCTGGGCTCAAGCCATCCTCCCACTTCAGCCTCCCAAGTAGCTGAGACTACAGGTGCACACCACCAAATCTGGCCAATTTTTGTATTTTTTGTAGAGACAGGGTTTTGCCATGTCACCCAGACTGGTCTCAAACTCCTAAGCTCAAGCCATCTGCCCACCTCAGCCTCCCAAAGTCAGTTGTGAGCCACCACGCCTAGCCTCTATTATTTTTTAATAAACATGTGTTAATTTCTTTAAAAAGAAAGAAAAAGAAAAAAATGCTACTAGTATTCTTGAAATGTTCATAGTAACATTCATAAGAAATGTCTGTATTCTTGAGATGAGCTGCTAAATAAAATGGCTAGAGAGAGAGTAGATACAATCAAAGGCTGCACTAGTCTCACATCTTCAGATTAGAAGATTTACTGTCTGAATGGACTGTAATATTTTATTGCTTTGATTGTTCTATTAATGAAATTAGATTATACAGAACATGAGAAATTTTCTCCATTTGGTTCCTTTTCCACAATACAGAAAAATCGCCACTATAGGTAAGAACAAGATTGTAGCTATACTCACAGTAGACAACATATTTTTTGAGAACTGCCTGGACTTGTCTCAACCTAGACATTGTGGGCCATTTGGTCTCTGTTGTAACTACTCACCTATGTAAACTCAACTTTGTCAACATTGTAGAGAAAAAGCCACAGACAATATGTAAATAAATCAGCATGGCTATGTTCCAATAAACCTTTACTTGGGGGTACTGACATATCATTTTCATGTGTCACAAAATACTTTTCTGATTTTTTAAGTCATTTAAAAATGTCAAATCCATTCTTGGCTGAATTTGACCACCCATAGACTGAATTTGGCCCACAAGCTATAGTCCGTGAACATCTAATCTACTGCATCAGAAAAAGCAGGAGAAAATGTGAATCAACAAAATAGATTGTGTCTGTATCATTCAAAGGGATAAATGAGGGAACAGTGTTAAAGATTCTGGTCAATTTGGAGATGATAAAATGAGACGAGTCTTCAAAGAGTTAATCATCTACTCCAATCCACATCACTACTGCCCTCTGACTCTTGAGCCTGCTGATAAAATTCCAGCTCCTGTTCCTGTCCTTGAGCTGTATTAGAGGATATGGGATGAGCAAGACTCTCATCTCCTCTGTCAGTGAGAATGATGGACCTTCATTCCCTGATTCTAGACTGAAAAGAAAAGTATTAGTACTTGGATATCTGCCTATCACAGAGCAAAGCAAGTTTTTTTCTGCAGAGAAAACAAAAGGAACTAACTTCTGCCAATGAAAAAATCCTTCATGAAATTTATTATCTATGGAGTGGCAGCAAAAATAGGCCCAACAAAATGTTAAGTTCCAAATTTGTAGCAGCAAGGCAATTACTTATCCTGACATCTTAAGTAAACTCTGGAGAAAACTCAACCTTCTCAACAAAGTTTATTATTGTTTCTCAAGGATGAAAAAACAGGTATCTTACACAAATATATTTTAAATTCAACATGTTATTTAGATGCTTAATCAATCTGGTCTGGCAGGTGGCTCTTTTCAAAGCTTTTTTAAAATACACTTTTGTTTAGTAATATATATTATCTGTCCTAGAAACTGGCTGATATCTACATTACACATGATCAATTGTTGCTATGGCTAAAAGAAAAAGCAATTAGGAAATATATTATTTGTGGTTCTACTTCCACTGTTTATAAGCAGATAATACATTTTCTGTCGTCTTAAAAAAGTTTTAATGTTTTGATTTTCTAAAATAATAGGTCTTTGGTGTGAAATAAAACATACTTATGAAAATTCAAATAGAATTCATTTGCTAAAAGACAAAAATGGCCTTAAATGAGGTAGAACTTCATTCTTAAGCAAACAAGTAATTCACTCTGATAATAGATGTATAAGTAGGGCTGCAATTCACTGATATATTAATAGATCTTCCCTAATAAGAACATTAAATAGCATTTGGTTTATAGCATGAAAAAATAAAATTATCTCCAAGATAAGAAAGAAAAAAAACCAGCAAAAGAATGTAATTACCATAGAAGCACTTCCTGAATTCTATTGGAGCTGAAATCCTCTATAAGGGAAAATGAACCCTAAAATACACCATGTTCCCTCTATAAGAATAGAAAGAAATGTGTCTTTTGTAAACTTCAAGGTCATTTTTTATGAATTGAAAGGATAAAGAATTTGTTATAATGATCATTTTCTAAGAAATATCACATTTTATATTTGGAAAATCACACAGAGAAGGCAGACTCAGAATATTTGGATGCAAGCAAACTACATGTGTCACCTTCTCACTAATCTCCCAAACAAATTGGTTTCTTGTCCCCTCCCACAGGTGACAAGTGGGTGGCTCTGGGTTTGGAACAGTGCTGGATCAACATTTGTTTCAATACCTCTGGGAAGCCTGGTTTGACTGATTCTGGGGCTAACTCTCTGCAATTTCAAGAGTAGAGCCAGAATGACAGCGTATCCAAACATTCTACAGAGTAATTCTCTCAGATCTGCCATTAGACAAGATCCAAGAGCTAGGTCAGAACCTAGGTTTCAATCAGATATCATAAGACAAACAGTATGCACTTGACGATCCACCTCCACACAATCTGCAACTGTCCACTCCTGGCTTGGTGATGCAATGCTCACGTAATGAACTATATTGCACTTGGGAAATGCATAGTCTACTCTTCTCCAATTCAGAATAGGTTGAACAAATCACAGCACATGCGAGCATATTTCCAGATATACTCCAAACTTTCTACCCTCTATGCACAAAAAGAGAGCTTTAGGGTAGCCTAGTTTGCTGTATTTCAAGCATAGACCCTTCTAAGATAGTTCCCCTCTCCCTGTGTGTGTATTCTCCAAAATCAATCAAATTTCTTAAGAGTCCAAGAGAGGAGAAACCAGGATGGACAGAATTATCATACTTCATTTGGTAAAATATTAACATAAATACAACTTGTGTGTGTGTGTGTGTGTGTGTGAGAGAGAGAGAGAGTGAGAGAGAGAGAGAGAAGGGAGAGAGAGAGGAAGAGAAGAGAGGAGAGGAGAGGGGAGGAGGAAGGGAGAGGGAGGGGAGGGGGGGAGGGGAAGAGAGGAGAGGGGAAGGAAGGGGAGGGTTTCCAAGAAATAGATCACTCAACAAAGAATATATTCTTAGTTGGCTCATTCATGAAATCATTCCCTTATGCATGTATTTATGCACTGATTTAATCATTTATAGCGAATATATGTTGAGCCCCTACTAAGTTCAAACTATGGAAAGAAATGCAGCAAAAGAGATATGAGTTGTGTTTGTGCATCTTGACCAAAAATACAAAGAATAATAGTTATATTCATCCATACTGAGTTAATTTAAGTGGGAACATGGGCCACATATTTGCAAGAGAAGCATTCTAGGGCAAATCTAGACAAGCCTGAGGTCTAAACAATTTCATGGGAAAGAACAACTTTTTGTTTCCCTTCCATTTAATTTTACTGTGTTCATTCATTCATTCATTCATTCACTGATTAATAAGTATCCACTAAGCACATTCGATGTCCCAAGCACTGTGCCAAGTGGTGGCCACAGATGTCAGGGAAAGAAAAAGTCCAGGATCTGTAAGAAATGACATAGTATTACAGGTTCTACAATAACAGGCTAGGACAGGACTCAACCAATGAAAGACACCAAAAATAAGAAGAAGCACTAAATTCCAGAATAGGGAAATCAGTTTTCACTAAAAAATATTTTATGCGCACCCACATTCATAGCAGCATTATTCACAATAGCCAAAAGGTGGAAGCAACCCAAGCGTCTGTCGACAGATGAATGGATAATCAAAATGTAGTCAATACATACAATGGAATATCAATCAGCTTAGGAAGGAAAACTCTAATACATGCTCCAAATTGGATGAACCTTGAGGATATTAAGCTGAGTGAAATAAGCCAGTCACAAAGTGACAAATGCTGGATGGTTCCACTTATATGAGATACCCACAGTAGTAAAATTCATAAAGCGAGAATAGAATGGAGGTTGCCAGGGGACTGGGGAAGAAGGAAACAGGGAGTTGTCTAAAGGATAAAGAGTTTCCATTTTGCCAAATGAAGAGTTCTGTGGATTGGTTGTACAACAATGTGAATACACTTAACACTACTGACCTGTACAGTTAAAAATAATTGGCCGGGCGCGGTGGCTCATGCCTGTGATCCCAGCACTTTGGGAAGCCAAGGCAGGCAGATCACAAGGTCAGGAGATCAAGACCATCCTGGCCAACATGGTAAAACCCCATCTCTACTAAAAATACAAATATTAGCTGGGCATGGTGGCATGCACCTGTAGTCCCAGCTACTTGGGAGGCTGAGGCAGGAGAATTCATTGAACCCAGGAGGCAGAGGTTGCAGAGAGCAGAGATCACACCATTGCACTCCAGTCTGGTGACAGAGCAAGACTCCATCTCAAAATAATAATAATAATAATAATAAAGATGGTAAATTTTATGTCATACGTATTTTACCACACTAAAATTTTTTTAAAACAAACATTTTATAGACCAGGGTCAAATTACACAGTACGGCTGAGATAGCCATCAGGTGTACCCCAAACCTCATTTCTCTCTGCACCTTGACACTTAGCATCCAGAAAGGCAGGTTTACCGACTGGCCCCTGATTGACTGCTTTAGAGATGGAGGGAAAGACACCTTTCACATAGTCATTAATCTGCAGGAACACAGACTATGGTCCTAGATCATAACAACTGGGAGGATAGCCTTTGTGCAAAGAAGGCTGGTTTTTGTCCCTTAATTCTGTGACAAGGGCCCCTCAGTTCATCCAAGCTTGTCAAGATAGGACTGGCTAGTAATGTTCTGTGCATGGAGACAAATTAAAATAAACAGCCAGCAACAGCCAGGTAAAGCTGCACAACTCACTTGCACACAGTACAGGGCTGTTTTTCTCAGTTACGAATGAGTAAATTAATTGGCTTTGGCACAAGCAACCTATTGGCTTGAGGGAAATTTCTGCTGTAAAATCAAAAACACTTTTCACAGGCAGATCTCAATAAATCTGAGAGGTACCCACAAACTGTGCTGCTTTTATCAAGATGTATGTAGGATGTTCAGATACAATGAAGGATTTGCTTTAAAATTTTCCAGCTAAAAAATTAAAAATGGGAAAGGCAGATGAAGCAAGATTGGCAAATGTTAACAGTTCTTGAAGCCAGATGAAGGTTACATGAGGTTCATTATACCATTCTCTCAACTTCTATGTTTGCTTAAACATTTTTCAAAAGTTGATTTATGTGTTTAACGTGCATGTGCAAAACAATTTATGACAGGCTTGTTGATAACTTCAAGACAGATACAGAATTTAGATTATTCCTAACCCAACCAGATACTATCAAGTTAAGCAAGAAGATTTATGACGGATAGAACATAACAGTACCTTTGCCTAAACAAGTCATAGAACACAAGTGTACTGGCTAGGAGATGGAGCAAGATTTAAGAAAGGAGACATTTTTACCCTTTTACTCCTCTGCTATTTTCAGCTACATCAATCCAGTCTATAAAAGGAGCCACAGCAGAAAAGTCAGCTCCTCCTACCAAATTCCCCAGAACCAACTACTTTCCTGAAGATGCACAGACCTTATTCCCGAGTTCCAGCTCCATGCTAAATTCAGTGGCAACCATAAATAACGAACCCACCACCTATTAAAGTTATCTGTGCACATTTGAGACCCAAGAATTATACACATGAGTGTTTCTAACTTGAAAAAGCACCCCACTTGTAGGTGACTAACTTTTGATCTTGGGAAGTTACAGAGGTGATGACCAATGAAAACTGAACAAAAGCAATAGAGGAAATGATTTCCTGCCCAAGAAGAGTGCTCAGTTAGTGTTTGCAGAGTTAATTAATTTAAAAAATTATTTAAAGCCATTTTGGGCAACTGTCCATCAACTTCTTCCTCTCTGTAGTCTCCATATTTGATACAGAATCCAGTAAAAAAAAAAAATCACCCTTTAAGGGTCCATATTCTCCTAGCAGTCAATTATATCTGTTATACATTTTAATAATATTTATCCAGATTACAAAAGCTCTATGTGCTTACTCCAGAAAACGTGGAAAATAAGACATGAAAAAAGACCCCAAATAACTACTGTTATAATTCGGTTTCCTCCACTTGTGTTTTATAGAGACAGACAATAAAGAAATGATGTCCCAGCCTCTTTTGCTGCAGGTGTGTTTACCTGACTGCATTTTAGCCAATGGCCAAGTCAATGGAAATAGCGTGTGTAACTTCTGGGTCATGCCCAAGTGGAAAGCACTTGAAGGAATAATAGAAGGAGGAGAAATATGTTCATGTTCTGCCCTTTCCCTTGCAATACAAATGGGGGGACAAACCTTATTGATCATACAACCTAAAGGGATGTATGGATCTACAAAACAGAAGGAACTTGGGTCTCCAAAATTGTGGAGCCACATTCTAATCACGGTAGGCCACTTAGATCTCTCCCTTCAGGATGGAAATACTCCTTCTTCTCCCAGCTGCCAGGATTGTGGGGTAGGAATTGCTCTTGGCTGAAGAGGTCTGTGTCCCACAATATTATTTCTCCCTGGATCAGCCTGCATCCAGAGACTAGTCCATAAGGAGGTGCAAAACCCTGGCTCCCTTGCCTAGATGTACGGCCAACTAGGAATCGCCATCCCAACTCCAGAGCTCCCATGGGATTGGCTGAAGCCTCTGTTGTGACTGAGTCACATTGCACCTTCTGTCTCTGCTCAGCTTTGCTTCCCTGATACTCATAGTGTTTCCCCCCCAAGAACACTCTCCAATAAAACACTTGTATATCAATTTCCATTCCAGAACTTATTTCTCAGGGAATTCAACCTTAGCACATAAGCCACTGTTATTTGCTGAGTCACAGTAAGTAGAATCAATATTTCAGTGAATTCAAGTACCTATTATGTGCTAAGCTCAGTGTTGGAAATTCTAAGTTGACATCGTACATTTGACCCCATGAGTGTGTGAAATGTCGTATAGTAAAAGGCATGAACACAAGGAATAAATAAGTGCATTTATGGAGACATTTCTATCCCCAGGTTTGCTCCACACCACTTTCAAAGAAGTAAAAGTCAGGTTTACTTCCAAATCCTAATATCCTTGTATTCCTATTCTCTGCTTGCCTTAGGACAGACCTTTATTGCCTTTGTGCAGATGACCTCTTCAGACTGACTTCTTTGATTTACCAGCCTCTCCCTTTCTTAAGCTCCTTTGACTTGGTTTTGGGGGTACATGCATAGTCCACATCTTCAGGCAAGAGACACTACTACCCCAGGCCTACAGGAAGGGAAGACGATGTACAAAATGCAGCGAATGCAAGAGGAAGGAGGTCACAGAAGGTTCCACAGAGAAGGTAACATTTTAGATGAGACTTGAAGAACAAACAAGAATTTGCAAAGGTGACAATTTTCAAATTTTACATACTTTTTGTAAGTATTACTTAGCCAGTATTCACTGCAAAATTATTCACAATGTCCAAAATGTGGAAACAACCCAAGTTTCTTCAACTGATGAAAGATGAATGAATGTATCTATATATATATATATATATATATATATATATATACACACACACATACATATATATCCAATGGAATATTAGTCACAAAAAGAAATGAAGTTCTGATACATGCTACAACACAGATGAACCTTGAAAACATACTAAATGAGATAAGCCAAACACAAAATGGCAGATCTTGTATGATTCCATTTCTAAACTATCTACAATAGGCAAACTTTGAGAGAAAGAAAGTAGATGAGGGATTACCAGAGGCAGAGGGAGGGGAGAGTGGAAAGTTACTGCTTAATGGTTACAGGGATTCTGTTTGGGATTATTTAAAAAATTGAGAAACATACAATGGTGATGGTTGCACAACACCATGAATGGGATTAATTCCACTGAATTACACAGTTAAAATGGCAAATTTTATGCTGTACATATATTACAACAATTTTTTTAAAAGAGGGGATTACTTAATGTCAGAACTCTATTGAGTCCAAGTCCAAGGAACAATTTGATGAAGTGAAACAATTTCCCAAGCCCCGGGCCCATGCTGGGTGGTCCAGGTGAAGAGCCCTTGGAAGGCAGCTAGAGGGGACAGGTACTCAGACAAATGCTTGCCACAACATGGCTTTCCCCATGCCTTCTCCATGGATCTGTGTTAGCCCAATGAGCACATAAGTTCAAAGGCAGCATTTTAGTCATAGCGCCTTTTACTAGGTGTCAGAATCAGCCTCCTGCCTCCCTGCTTTTTCAATGACAGTATATAAACTTTCACAAGTTGACTTCTTTTTAAAAATACATCAAAGGATGGCATTTCTCCATAAGGTGGATAGGTGCGCCTGTCTTCAGTGCATGGCTCAACAATACTTTTACACTTTTAGACAGTGATGCAACCACCACGCAGGTTTCCATACATAAACTTATCAACACCCAGAAGTTTCCTTCATGTCCTTTCCCTGTCTACAACCCACCTCCTCCTGAAATAACCCTTGCCCCGACTTCTATAAATATCTATTAGTTATGTCAGGCAATTACTTTCAAATGAAACTTCTCACTATAATTTAAGCACTTAGATATCCATACTGCCTTTCTTTGCCAACAATTACCATATTTCCCTATGGGGAGGCTATGATGTCCAACGCCATATGCACACCGGGAGGAGAATGCTCACACCTCAGTAAAGGGAAATGAAGCCTCGGTGGGTGCGGACATGGGGTGCCCATAAACTCCCTACATTGCACAACCAGGAAGAAAGTAGCTTACTGCTTCTCTGGAGGCACTGCCACCTAACAGGCCCTGTGATTTTGTAACCTAACAACCATTGATTTCTGCCAGGGGCTCCAACGCCTACAATTCCCCTGCTCTGTGATGATTGTATAGATATAGATAATTCACTTACCTTCTCTGTCTCAGATGCTGCCATACCAGGCAAACCTATTTTCCATAATTGTATCATCCTTCTCATAGACAAGGGCAGGACAATGACACATGAGCCATCCCTATGGCCCCAACTTCTCAGGGCATGCAAGTGTCCCTGAGATATGAAAAGCTTGGGGCAGAGGAAGGCAAAGCAAAGGCTGACACTCTGTGGAAGTCAAGAAAGCCCGAAAATATAACTGTCATTTATTACAAATCAGGGCACCTTCGTAAGAGATACGTGTCTACTCACTATGCACCAGACACTGTATTTGGTGCTGAGACTCCAAAGTGATATAGACCTAGGCCTGATAGAATCTGTTGGGAGAATAAACAGTACATTTAAACACAAAGCTTATCACAGTGGCTAATTTACATAGAAGGTGATTCATGCTATCACCCAGGTATGAGTGGCTTAGAATGAGAACACAGAGACCAGGGCCTTCAGCCCAGCTTTGGAGAAACAGGCTTCTGGGAGGTGGTCCCAGATTAAGTCTTGGAAGCTATTAGATAGATTAAATAAAAAAGAGTTGTGAGGGCTAGGGAAGAGGGAAGGAGGGAGAAGCAGCTGTTCCAGGAAGAGAAAGTGCAGGAACACAGGTCCTGGGGTGTGAAGTGGAATAGCACACTGTGCTGTGTGCTACCATCACATGAAGGGTGAGGGAGACTAGCAAGAGATGAGACAGGTAAGGAGCTCAGCAGACGACGGGTCAACAAGGATAAAGAGCTTAGGCAACTCTGCTATTTGAACCCCAGACAGGACACAGCCTGAGAACTGCAGGAACTCTGGCACAGGTTGCTAAAGAGCGCAGAGTCAATGGGCTATTCTGGCTTTGTCAGTTCATATGAGAGGCAGGTCAACAGTAAAGAAGGTAAATGAAATTAGCCTCCTTGATGATTTACTCAGGATCAAATACTCCTTTTAATTAAGAGCAGTTATTTTCAAAGGTCAGTTTCAACATGATCCTGCTGCTATGACCCTTGCAGTAATAGATAAGTTAGCCAGGGAGATCCTGACAGTTTAAGGATCTGCCCTCAGAACCACAGAAATGCACAAACCTCAGAGAAAAGGGCAGAAAATAGATGGCTCACTCCAACTGGGGACCCAAGGAAAGTGTAAGATATAGACTGTTGACAGAGGTGTGGGTAGGCTAAAGGAAGCCCCAGGCAAACAGAGATAGCCATTAGCACCACCAGGTCTGAACAGACATAAAGGAGAACAGTTCCAGAACCCAAAAGAGCTGTGGCCTTTTGGGGACAGAGGAAGCCACCCAACCAGAGGGAGGGAGCTGGGGGAATAAATATCCCTACCTCATTCTCCTGCCACCCCCAGTCTCCTGTGGTGTCTTCCATTGCTTACACCCAACTGGAAGCCAGAAGGGAAGGAGCCCACCAGTGCATGCAACCTCCAGGGTTAACTACTGAAGAGAGCAAACTCTATGTGGTGCTTTTGGAGCATGGACTTACATATATAATGGGTATAAAAACTACAATTCACTTTCCTCTTTTCAGTACGACCTAAACTAGGTATGGCTTTTCTGTAAAAAGAATCATACTTTGTTTTTTTGTGTTTTTTTTTAGATGGGGTCTTGCTCTGCTGCCCAGGCTGGAGTGTCATGGCACGACCACAGCTCACTGCAGCCTTGACTTCCCTGGCTCAAGAAATCCTCCCACCTCAGCCTCCCATGTAGCTGGAACCACAGGCATATGCCACTACACCTGGCTCATTTTTTTATTTTTTATTTTTTTGTAGAGACAGGGTCTCACTTTGTTGTCCAGGCTGGTCTCGAACTCCTGGGCTCAAGTGATCCACTCACCTTGGTCTCCCAAAGTGCTGGGATTACAGGTATGATCTGATGCGCCCAACCCCTAGAATTCTATATTGTATGAACTTAGGAAAAGTTATGGAAGAATATGCAAAGTTTTAACATCATCTTGAATACTTGTTACAATAAGCATGTATTACTTGTGTGATAAATTATAATGTAGAAAAAGTTTAATATAAGTAAATAAACAATGAAGTTTTAAAAACCAGTTCTATTTATTTGTTTAATAATAAATAAAAATTTATTATTCCTGAGACTTTCCAAAACATTTTGCATTTCTGTAAATGTGTCTTTTATTTCCTGAAGTTTTGATGTTTTTTATTTATGCTATTTCACTGAAGATTTCTCCCCTCATATCTTGTATCACTTTTTTTATTTCCTTAAATTGCACTTCACCTTTCTCTGTTGCCTCCTTGATAACTGACCTTCTGAATTCTTTTTCTGGCAGTTCACAGATTTCTTCTGGTTTGGATCCATTGCTGGTGAGCTAGTGTGATTTGGGGGGGCGTTAAAGCACCTTGCTTTGTCATATTACCAGATTTGTTTTTCTGATTCCTTCTTAATGGGTTGGCTATGTCAGGGGGAAGATCTAGAGCTCAAGGCTGCAGTTCAGATTCTTTTGTTCCAGGAGATGTTCCTTTGATGTAGTACTCTCCCCCTTTTCCTAGGGACGTGGAGCCACGAGCCGTAGTGATTGTTATCTCTCTTCTGGGTCTACCCGCCCAGTTGGTCTACCAGGCTCCGGGCTGTTAGTGGGGGTTGTCTGCACAGAATCATGTGATATGAACCGTCTGTAGGTCTCTCAGCCATGGATACCAGCACAGTATTTGCGGTGTCTTCTGGGTCCTGCAGGAGCTATCCACTTCCTTCAGAGGGTATGTGGGTTCTCTCGGCTTTTCTGGTTTATTCCTGCAGTAGTTCTGGAGCAAAGGTTCACAATGCGAGTCTCCACACACTACTCTGTCTGTCCAAGTGGGAGCTGCAATCTAGTCCTGCCTGCCATCTGCCATAATCAAAAATGTATCCATGAAGTCATGTCTTCATTCTAAAAGACCTGAATTGGGAAGGCTTGATGGCACATTTTGCCTCATGTATTTACTCACCCTGCAAAGGACCATGAATGCAGAGGAAAGAACACCAGATTGGAAGAAGTTATAAGAGCTTGATTTCTCAATCTGTAGTCCTGAGACGTGGATTCTTTTCAAACTGCTCCCTGTAACTTTGCTAATCACTTTAGCTCACTGACCTATTATAGTTTCTTGACAAGTGAAATAAAATAATAATATTTGCCTCATAGATGATTGGGAGGATTATGGAGCCTACTAGAAGCAAGTATCTATCATTACTTCATCTCCCTCTTCCCCTTTAAAAACAAGAAATTTTAGATCAGTATTTCTACATTATTTTTGAAATATGTAGAGGTACCGTGATTATACTTTTCTCATCTAAATGGAAAAAAGTACTTTGCTTTAAAAGCTTCCCTACATCTGTAGCCCTAAATATTCCTTATGAACTTTAATTTATCTGAGACAGCAATTTAAAAGTAATCACAGATTTAGTCTCAGATTTGGGAGCATTATAGTTACTTTGGCAAGCCTGACTTCTGCTGCATTCTTATTCTCCTTGGATTAGTCTCCAAAAGAATACAACAAAAGAAGAAGAAAAAGTTTTAATTGAAGTAGTGTAGGACATTCCATTTCATTTCCAGACTTTGCAAGGATTGGATTACAAGGCTTAATGGGTGGCTTCAGAGAAAAGTCCTTCCATTTCTCAATGAAGGCTTTAAACATCACAGTATTCACTGCAGTCCTTTGGTGATAACTATGCATTCGGTATAATTTTTCAAAGTAGCTTTAACTCAACTGGTGCCTATTTTAAAAAGAGCTCCACGTGAGCACACCTCAGGATAACTAGGCCCTATTACCACCAGCCAGAAGCTTTCAGAAAGGTCACAATCACCTGTGGCAGCAACTGATAAGGGTGGAACCATTTCCACAAAGGAAGCAGGAAATTCCTAAGAGCAGAAAGAGGGACAGCAGGCCCCAGGCTTTGTCTTCTACCCCATTAGGCTAGAAGTCAGGGGGCCAAGACTTCGCACCCAGTTAAGTCATCTATAAAATGGGTTCGACTAAAATTTCCCCAGGCCCCCTTGAATGCCACAATTTTAAGATTCTTCCCAGCCATTCCTCTTAAAATGCTTAAGTAAGTTCATTGTTTAGTTACCCTGATAAAGAAAAGATGAAATACGAGGGAACATTTGCACAAGAGGTGTATTCCCACAAATATTATGTGAACTAATTTTTCTAAAGGGAAATAATATAACAACAGTATTATAAAAACACACTTAGGGATGGTATGGTTGTTTCCTAAGGCTGCTGTAATACATTACCACAAATGTAGTGGCTGAAAACACCAAAAACTGTATTATTTTATGGTCCTGGAAGTGAGAAGTTTGAAATTGGTTTAGCTGGGCTGAAGTCAAGGTGTCGGCTGGGCAGGTTCTTTCTTAAGGGTCCGAGGGGAGAACCTGTCTCCTCGCCCTTCCAGTTCCAAGTGGCCCCCTCTATTCCTTGGCTCATGGCCCCTTCCTCCATCTTCACGGCACATTATTCCAGTCGCTGCTATCATCACATCATCTTCTCCTCTGTAGTATAACTCCCTCTGCCACCCTCCTAAAAGGACCCTAGTGATTACATGACTGGGCCTATCTGACTATCCAGGACACTCTAACTCCTATCTCAAGATCCTTATCTTAATCTCATCTGCAAAGTCCCTTTTGCCACATAAGAATTATACATGGTTATATGTGATTGAGATATGAACAACTTGGGGCCATTACTCAGCCTGTCACAGGTAGCATGTTTGTGATTTTCAGTTTGAAAATATTAAGTTGTCCAATAACTACTGCCTTTAGAATTCTGTATACAGTGGATGAAAGGTCTGTCCAAGAACCCAGCAGACCCTTTTCCTCTTCCTTCCTCAGGCTTCCTCTCAAGCAGGAGGGGCAGAGACTGCCCTGGGGAAACAGGCGTCATCCAGTTACAGTGAGAGGCGACTGCGGTGATGTAGTCTTAGCAGTCTGAGCTGGACCTGCCACAGCAAAGGCAGCAAAATGTGCCTTTGCTCTCTCCCCTCCCCTCTTCCTGCTGCTGCTCCCAGAGCCCCCTCTCGGAGAGGAAGCTTAGGTTTTAATCATCACCAGTTCCCCAGGCCACTGGGCCAGCCTTCTGTACTATTTTAAAATTTCTCTTTTCTACTCCCAACCTGACAGTTCAGCAGTAACTAGATTATACATTGGGTAGAGTTGCTGATTCAAGTAATTCACATACAGATTTGAAAGAACATTTCTCTTTCAGAGAGATGTTTTATCACACTGAAAGAGTCTAGGCTGGACGCGGTGCCTCATGCCTGCAATCCCAGCACTTTGGGAGGTCAAGGCAGGTGGATCACTAGAGTCTAGGAGTTCAAGATGAGCCTTGGCAACAAAGTGAGATCCTCTCTCTACACAAAATTAGCTGGGTATAGTGGCATATCCCTGTGGTCCCAGCTACACAGGAGGCTGAGGCAGGAGGATTGCTTGAGCCTATGAGCTCCAGGCTGCAGTGAGCCAAGATCACGGCGCTGCACTCCAGCCTGAGCAACAGAGAAAGACCGTCTCAAAAAAAAAAAAAAAAAAAAAAAGAAAGAAAGAAGGAAAGAGGAAGAATCCAACTGGTTGGGATAACCACCCTTTTAACTGCTCTTCTCTTTTCAGTGGCGCTCCACCCCTTGTCACTTATGGACTCAACATTACATCTGACTATTGCCAGGGACTCCTATTCCCACCTCAAGCTCCACCACCTAGCAAGTCCCCTGGGGCTTGGGAAACAGAGAAAAATGCAAATGCCCTTCATTGTGCATTTGGGGCCTTCCTAAGCAGAGTCTCCTTAACAACTATGCCCTGCTGGAAACTAGTATCTGTCACTGATCCCCAAAAATATAGAAAACAAAGTGAAAAATGCAAGGAAGAAGACATGGCTCAAAACATATCAAGTTGTGCTTTGAAGTTTCCCATAATTTGCTTTAATTGTAGTGATGTCTTTTATACTTTTCACTTAGAAACTCTAAATCAGACGTAACATTTCGAATTTTAAAGCATACACAATCCAAACAGTTCAGAGTTAGTCAATGTAAATGGTCTTCTCCATATGGTGCACTTTGTGGACTATGAAAAGGAGGAAAAAATCACTGGTAAAAGCCAGGGCAAGATTTATAAAGCTTCATGATAATGATCCCAAAAATCAGTCCAGACACTCACATTGGTTCTTGAAAATGAACCAAATAGCCCTTAAATCTCTTTGATAATTATGCCTTTAAAAGAGAAAGTTTTACTGTAATTTATTCCTTTAGTTGGCAGTTATCTCACTCTATAATTGCAATCTCTGCATGAGTGGAGATTAGCTACATTTACTTTAGGAAAGCACCACTCATTTTCTCTCAGGCAAAATGAAAGCCTTTCCCTGACAGTTCTATAACATGACTGCACAGTACTCCATTATACAGACGGTTAGCTAGTCCATATAGAGCTGATTCTCATTATTGATGGTAGTTTCATTCTAAAACGTCACCACAAACACTGAATTAACAAATACTGAACCACTGCTCCTAGGGGAAATATAGGCTTGGGATTCCATGAGCCTCTGATCACAACATTTTCATCAACTGATCAATATATGACCTTATTTTATGTGTGTTTCCATTTAAAGAAACTTATTTAATATATATTGTTAATTCACTAACTTTGAACTCATGGCCAACAGCACTATAATTCATGCCTGAATGAAGCTTACCTAACCCAAGTGTTTGTAAGGCATATCACAGCCTTTTTGTACTCAGGAACACTAGACAGCCCTTTAGCACTACGTTTGGGGACAATTTTAAACAGTAAGATCACTAACAAAGATGTGAAAAGTTAGAGCACAAAATGGACCACAGAAAGCGTACTGGTTTACGGTATGAAACAAGAAGAGGCCAGGCATGGTGGCTCATGCCTGTAATCCCAGCACTTTGGGAGCCCAAGGCGGGCGGATCACCTGAGGTCAGGAGTTTGAGACCAGCCTGGCTAACATGGTGAAACCCCATTTCTACTAAAAATACAAAAAATTAGCTGGGCGTGGTGGCGGGTGCCTGTAATCCCAGCTACTCAGGAGGCTGAAGTAAGAGAATAGCTTGAACCCGGGAGGTGGAGGTTGCAGTGAGCTGAGATCACACCATTGCACTCCAGCTTGGGTAAAAAGAACGAAACTCCATCTAAAAAAAAATAATAATAATAAGAGAGAGAGAAGAGCTGAAACAAGAAGAAACAATGTCACTTTGTTAGACCTCAATGGAGAACGAGTGTTTCAAGAGACTCAAATTTTTCATCATGTTGAATATGTCCACAAATGGCCACAAAAGTGCCATGAGTATTGATTTGGGTGTTACAAACAAATTTTAGTTGAGTTACGTAAATTTGCAAATACAGAATCCACAAATAATGAGGATTGGCTGTACTATCTTTTATCCCTCAGTTTCTTTATCCCTCAGTTACCTGTAAGTCCCTCCCTAATTCATTGAGAGGGCTCCCAGTTCCTAACATCCACCCACACTTACCCCATTTTATCACACTTATTGCCTGGAAATAGTGTGATGAAATTCCCAATGGCTACAGAAGAAGCACTCAATTAACATTTGTTAAACAAATTGAACCAGTCTGACTGACCCTACGGGAGGTTTTAGTCATTACTCCCAAAATTGGCATTATGAAATGGTCCTATTATTATTTTCAATATCCCAAGTACCAAGCAACACTCTTAATTTTTTTAAATGATAGCTTGGTTCACCCAATATGTTCTGGAACATTCACATCCACAACTAAGAAAGCCCAGCTCACTACCTCATGCACAGTCAGAAGAGGGGGAGATGTGATGATCAAGAGAAGGGAAACCACAGCAAAGCAGAAGTATCCAAATCCTAGATCCTGGCCGCAGGGCCAATCAGTGCATAGACAGTGACCCCTTCACCTGAGGCAGTGCTTAACACGAGGGTGTGGGAGCTTGGGAGCTTGATAAAACATGTGGGTTCCATGTTCCACACCAGACCAATTAAAACAGAATCCCAGAGGTGGATCCAGAAAACTGATTTTTTTTTTTTCTTTTGAGATGGAGTCTTGCTCTGTCACCCAGGTTGAAGTACAGTGATGCCATCTTGGCTCACTGCAACCTCTGCCTGCCAGGTTCATGAGATTGTCCTGCCTCAGCTTCCCGAGTAGCTGGGATTAGAAGCATGCACCTCCTTCCTCTACTAATTTTTGTATTTTTAGTAGAGACGGGGTTTCACCATGTTGCCCAGGCTGCTTTTGAACTCCTAACTTCAAGTTATCCACCCACCTCAGCCTCCCAAAGTGCTGGGATTACAGACACGAGCCATGGCACCCAGCCCAGAAAACTGACTTTTAAAGAACTGAATTTTTAGAAGCTCCCTGTCGATGCTTACACAAACCCAGGTTTGGGAGTCACTGCTCCATCCAGAGAGTGGGCTTAATGAGGGGACACAAGTTTGGAAAGTTGAGAAATCAGGGGTTAAAAGTTCAATCCACTCCATTTTCTCATCTATAAATACGAATACAATATGATATTTAGTTTACAGGGTTAATCTACCATGACACTATTGACATTTGGGGCTGGATAACTGTCTGTGGTGGGGGCTGTCCTGTGCACAGTAGTGTGTATGGGCAGTATCCATAGCTTCTACCCACTAGATGCCAAAAGTAACACCCCAGTTATGACAACCAAAAATGTTTGCAGACATTGCCCAAAAGTCTTGGAGGCTGGAGGGTGGGGTGGATAATCTATCCCTGTTTGAGACCCTCTGGTTTAAAGGATTGTTGAGCAAAGTCACCCCTGTTTGAGACCCAGGGGCTTAAAGGATTGTTGACCTAATAAACGCAACAAGGCATGGATATGTGGTCATGCCCCCTAGCATGACCTATAAATAAATATTTATTTTCTTTTCTTCTTCCCTCTTTTCTCCCAACTCACACTGAATCCTCAGAAGAGCAGCCCTGGAAGTTTGCAAAAATATCTTCAATGCTGTTTGCATTATTGACACCTTTTTTCCTCATCAGTGACATCTTAAATCCTGGCTTTGTAGTCAGTTAAATTGAGCAGGCATTAGGCTACAAAACTAACTTTATTTTGTCTTTAATATTACAATTTTCAGAAGCAATTGGTTGAGTCGGAACATCAGAATTCATGCACATCCTATGTAGAGGGGTGGATATGGGGTGAGAGCTCAGAGCCCTTATAAACCTCTGAGAATTAATTTGACAACAGGTCTCTCATAGGCCAATTCCTCAGCTCTCTAGTCAAAGCACTGAAAGATGGGAGGGCATGACCCATGGGTTTCTTATCCAAAGCAAGTCAAGATTCCCCATCTGTGAAACAAAAAGATTGGGCTAAAGTCTTGAGTTCTTCTAAAATTTCATACACTTTTTGAAATCTTGTGATTCCAATTAACTAGCATTTTGTTCTTTACCTAACTTCTAATTCATCAAAAACTTCATGCTTTTGGAGTTGGTACTTAATAAAATAACTATAGTATCCTCATATTTACTAAATAAGCATTTCATCAAAGTAATAGTTCTTGAGTGTCAACTTTGTGAAAAGCACCGGTGTTCCCATCAACACCAGAAAAGGATAAGACATGATCCCTGACCCCAGGGAGGAGAGACAGACACAAAGGCAAATAATAAAAGCCACAGTGAAATATGTGCCCTGTGCAAATGCAATAAGAATACATCTGGGATCAGAAAAGTATGAACAAAGTTCAAATCATTACTGAGAACTCATTATGTTGAAGAGAAAGGAATGCTTGAAAACAGAATATTTGGGGAAGACAGAAAAAGATTTTCAATTTGGCCCTCCATACTTGAAGATAAATTATATATATATTTATCATATATATATATTTATCATATATATTTATCATATTTATTTATCATATATATATATATGTTCAAGGCATGCTGAAAACCAAGTTACAACATTCTCATCACTTTCTCCATAAGCAGAGGCATCTCCCCTTGAAGTACAGCTACCTTGAGTGATGAAAGATGTAACTATGCAGGTAAATATACTGAATAATTATAAATGACAATTTACTAGTAGACATTTCACTAAACTGATGCCACACTGACTTCTTTGGTAGCTACTAGTCTGGAAAAAAAAAATGCAATTCAGAGCCCAGAACAAACCTGGATATTTTACTTTCTTGAATAGATTGATCACATCAGTATTGCATCAATCCCTTTACCTGCTTCAAAATAACACAGAGAAAAAGGTGAAAGACAGCCTCCAAGTACGTGTTAGAAGTTGCTCTCTATTTTCTTTCAACTGAAGCATATCCTTTCTTCACTCCAGCTTGCCCTGCTTTCATAATAATCAGCAGTGCCGCTTTGGGAGAAATAAGTCAGCAATAACATATGACAGGGGTGTGGCCTTATCTGTCAAGAGCTCCATATCATGCATGTGTTAAAATTTAAGGCACAGGCTCACATAACCCAGAAGCTTACAGGGAACTGTTTGTAGTTCAATATATGCTGTGATCAGGAAAAGAGATTTTTTCATTTTTGTTTAACTTGACATCTATTTACAGTAGTAACAACTACAGCAAAAATAAGGTTCTGACAAGGGCTAGAAACCTACTGGCGACAGTAACCTTTCATCATCCAGTATCAGATTCACATTACTCCAGCCATTAGACAAGACCTGTGTTCAATTGCTTCACATTGAATGAGCAGGCAGTTAGGGTGGTGATGGTGGTTCTTATTACCTATACCCACTTCTGTACAGAAATCATATTTCACAAAGGCAGGGAACTATTTTTGCCTATCCTTATCATATCTCCTACCCTATAATCCCAAATAAAGTACAAGTTTAAAGTATTAGAGTTATCCCCCACTAGTTTTATGGTTTTTATTCATCCATCATCATCAGGGCTAACGTTTACTGAGTACTGACTCACCATGTTCCAAGACACAATTCTAAGCACTTTCTATTCATTAAATTATTAAAACAGTGCCCATGTTTATTACCTCATGGGCCTGGTTACACATGGCCCATCATTGATCCTAATACATTACTTAATTTCTAAATCAAATCAATGTTGGCATAATTCTCTTAGGAGGTGGAAGTCTGGACATCATGCCAGTTGGCAGGTCTTCTCACGAATCTCTTTTGAGAGAATATGAGTTAAGGCCAAAAAAGATAAATTGACATTTTATAAATACTAATTATTTCAAAATACTGATTGGTTTTACTTTATTTTGACCATTTTTACTGATTTGTTTAATTACTAATTTGGAAAAATTGCTTTCATGCTCTGTGGACAAATGCCTTACATTAGTATCCCCCAACCCCCAAAGAATTAATTTATTTCTCACAAAAATAGATTGAAAAGAGAAAGCCAAGAAACTTCACTCTTACATGAAGGCACATCAAGAAAAGGGGCAGCCCACAGACGTGATCATCTCTGGAGAGATAATTACTGCAGAGGCCACAGTTGTTCTTCAGCTACAAAGATCATTTGAGCCACTGTTCTCAAAAACTCAAATCCCCAAATGAATGAACTCATTTGTCATTTTCCACTGTCTCTCTGCTGGTAAAACTAGATTACTCTAAACTGCAGTCCCAAGAGGAATGAGATTCAACTAGAAAACCGATCTATCAACAAATATGCCTACTACTGAGTGACAGGAGGTGGGTAACATAAAATACATGTAAAAATTGTTCCTGTCCTCAATAAAGTTTCAATATACAGTTGACCCTTGAACAACACAGCAGTTAGGGGTGCCAACCCCTGCACAGTCAAAAATCCATGTATAACTCTTGATTCCCCCAAAATTTAACTACTAATTGCCTACTGTTGACTGGACACCTTACTGATAATATAAACAGTCAATTAACACATATTTTGTATGTTATATGTATTATATACTGTATACTTAGAATAAAGTAAGCCAGAGAAAATAAAGTAGTATTAGGAAAATCATAAGCGAGAGAAAATACATTTACTATTCACTGAGTGGAAATGGATCATCATAAAGGTCTTCATCCTCATCATCTTCATGTTGAATAGGTGAGGAAAAGAAGAAGGAAGAGGAGGGGTTGACCTTGTTGTCTCAGGGGTGGCGGAGGTGGAAGAGAATCCATGATAACATAGATCCACACAGTTGAAACCCATGTTGTTCAAGGGTCAACTATAGTTGAAACAAGTTAAGATACTACAATATCTCCAAGGTATTTCAGCAGCAAGCTATGAACCAGAGAGAGTAGCAAAAAACATTCCAATTGAATGCTGACTTATCAAGTTCCTATATTCTTTCTTTCTTTTTCTTTTCGTTTAGGTTCCTCTCAAAGCAGGGCCTGAGACAAGGTCAAGGACTTAATTCATTTGGAAAGATGTCTCAGAAAGCATGAGTAAATGGAAGAGAAGAATGAGACCAAGACAGAGGAAATGCTAATATGAAGGTTTGTCATAAAAAATCATAGTTGACTGGGCTGTATGCCCGTGGGACCTCTAAAAGGAAAAGAGAATGCTTCCCAGACTGTTCATCTGCAGGGCTAGAGGCTGGAGTTACTAGCTGAAGGCTGTCAGGGGGGATTCACTCTTCCTACACTTGTAAGCCATCCTTGCCCACTGGCCAATCTGACTGCAGTAGTGTCTGAGGAAGTCCTGAGATTGAAAGTGAAAAGAGGTCGCCTTGTGTTTAAGGTGGGGGCTCTGTCAGAGAGAGTCTGACCTCTCATGGAACTGTCACTCTCCTGCAGCCCCCAAAATAAGGAGCTGAAATCAGAGGTGGGCGGAAGAGATATGACGGAAAGCCTCAAAAGCACCTGCTACACAGTCCTGCTATTAAAGTGTTGCATTCAGTCCACTCTTTTTTTTTTTTGAGACAGAGTCTCACTCTGTTGCCCAGGCTGGAGTGCAGCAGCTCGATCTCGGCTCACTGCAAGCTCCGCCTCTTGGGTTCACGCCATTCTCCTGCCTCAGCCTCCGGAGTAGCTGGGACTACAGGTGCCTGCCACCACGCCCGGCTAATTTTTCTTATTTTTAGTAGAGACAGGGTTTCTCCGTGTTAGCCAGGATGGTCTCAATCTCCTGACCTCGTGATCCACCTGCCTCGGCCTCCCAAAGTGCTAGGATTACAGGCGTGAGCCACCTCTTTCCCTTGTCTCAATGCTTTTTCCTTGCCCAACCTTCTCTATGTATCTGAAACAAGCTACATTTTCTATCCAACAAATTGCCCGACTTTTGGGCTTTTCTACATTAAAATCCTTTCGTAAGGCCATGCATCCCTTGAGAAGATAATTCAATTAATAAAATATTGACATTCTAGGCTCCCTCAGAGAAATAAAGATGATGAGAATGAAGATGATGATAAAAACAACTAATTGTGACATCTTATTGTATGCCAGTGATTTACATGAATAGACTCATTTAATCCCCATGACAATGCTTTGAACTGTTTGTCCCACTTTACAGATGTGTCTTTACTTCTTTGAGGCATACAGAAATTCAGTTAATTTTCCCAAAGTCAAATGTTAAGTGGTAGAACCAGGATTTGAACCCCAGCAGTGTGACTTCAGACTTCAGAGCCCAGACTAATTTTATAGGAAGTGTTGGTTAAGAGTAGACACAAAATAATTGTAGTTAAATGATAAGCATCATTGTTGAGGTATAAAAAAAAGAATTGCCTGTACAAGCAAAAGGATGAAAGGAATTTTTACAAATGTTTACAAAACTTCATCTCAAGCATCCAGCACATACTAGCCCTGGAATCTCATCCACATTTCTATTCTACTTTGTCCCAATCTCCCCTCCACTTCTCTGTTGTTTTTCATACCTCCCTGCATTGCAACCAATTTTCGCTCATTCTCAACTTCAGTTTCAAAAGGTCTATAAACAACAGCACTTATGGAATCCCATGATTCTCATTTAAACTCTACAGAGGAAAAAATCTCATTCAAGCCCCACAAATTGAAGTTGGAGTTTCTCAAGTCTCTTATATGATAAAGAGGCCGTTATTCCAAATTCTTCACATATGTTTTTCTTTTCAATACTTCTGAGGAACAGAGAATATATGAAATCTTAAAGTGAAAACAATACTCAATCACTGTCAGAAATACTGTGGAATATATGCCCACAGACACCATTACAATCGAGTTAGAGACACCAATTCAGGGAAAAAAAATATTGTCAAGGCTGGGTGGGAAGGGCTAGACTTTGCCTTCACAACAGTGCATTCTAGCAGATGATGATAAACAGTAAATAACCAAACATCTCTACAAAAAGTTAAAAAATTAGCTGGACATAGTGGTGTGTACTTGTGGTCTCAGCTACTTGGGATGCTGAGGCAGGAGAATCACTTGAACCCAGGAGGTTGAGGTTGCAGTGAGCCATGATGACACCACTGTACTCCAGCCTGGGTGACAGACCAAGACTCTGTCAAAAAAGAAGGAAGGAAAGAAGGAAGGAAGGAAGGAAGGAAGGAAGGAAGGAAGGAAGGAAGGAAAGAAAAAGAAAGAAACGAAAGAGAGAGGAAGGAAGGAAGGAAGGAAGGAAGGAAGGAAGGAAGGAAGGAAATAATAAAAATAAGTGAGACTTTCTCTAGATGAAAATAATATGAACAAATCCCGAGGATTTGGTAGTGGGAACAGTTTTCTTTAAACATTTTTTCATGTTATTGTAATATATTTTAACCTATTGATGAATTTCTAATTCATCAAATAACACTAATTCCCTAGAGCAATAAAATGCCAGTTTAACTGAAGATCCAAAAAGCTAGATGACAAGGCCAACAATTGGTGGATCTTTTTAAATGGGAGAGTGTTACCACATTAAGAGAATTCCACCTAAATTACATGTGAAAGATGAGAAGATCCAAATATATGCTAAGACCTACAAAAGGAACCTGACAGTCACTGTAGATCACCCTTTGTCTTGTCTTAGTTTGCTCAGGGTGCCATAACAATGTACATAGACCAGGTTAGAAGGCTAATGCATCAGTGTAGGTAAAACATGAAAAATGTTTGGAATAGGTTGAGGGTCTATTTTAGGAAGTAGAATTTATAGGAGATGGTCATGCATTGGATGTGGAGGGTAGAATTAGAAACAACTATGAGATATTTGGCTTTAGCCAAAAATTATATGAGGTAAAGGGAAATGGGAAGAAATTGATTGGGAAGGAAATATGGAATAGAGTTCTTTTTTGAACTTGTGAAATCTGAGGATTATTATATATGCAAATAGAGAAGTAAAATAGAGATTTGCCATCTGTGTCTGCCATGGGAGAGGTCAGGACTAGAGGGAAGGATTTTCAAGTCAGTACAGACATATTTGAACCATAGAGCCAAATGAGAACACTTGGAAAGAGACTATGGTGAGAGAAGAAGGCCTACATCCCTAAAAGTTGAGACACATCAACTTTTAAAGGAGAAAGATCCAGCAAAAACATCCTTGGGATGATAGAAACACATCCTTATCTTCTGCTCATATCATGTTCTGAACCTGAAGAACTGAGTACATGTTTCCAGCCTCAGTATTCCAAGAAAAATGCAAGAAGATACAGGGAAGTTCAACGAAAGTGATCAAGAAAGTGAAAGCTCGTTATAGGAATATCAGAGAAAATGATTATGGCAGTCCAGTCTGAAGGGAAGGAAACCAAGTGGGATGTACTAACTCGTCCACTCATCTCCAACGCAGCTAAGCGGGGAGTATTTCTTTTATCCTCCAGTTTTGAGAAGTCAAAACTAAGTTTAATGAAAATATTATCCATAATTGTGCATTTTCATGAGACATGATATAATCATACATGTGGTCAGATAAGTCAGGAGAGGCAAAGCTTACAGGTAAATATGTCAGAACTAGAAGCAGATGATGTATATCCCCAGGCAGTCCTCCAGTGACTTACTGTATCCTTTAACATGGGCAAACCTTTTGCCTTACTCTGGGTCTCGCCTACAATTCAGCAGTAATGCCACATGCCTCTTCACTTGGACATAATTAATTAGATAATAGCTGGAAATAAAACTGCATCTGCAGGGCACATACTTTGAGCTGTTTTTCACCCATGATGGTGTTTTTATGACTGTCCATCCATACTGCTGCCCTTTTGTGGCCATTTATAGCATGAGGACGGGGGCAGAGTAATGCCAACTGTCTATGCGAGGACTAAACCAGTGATTGTGGTATTGGTGACCCTTCATTAGAATAATACAGAATGTTTCCCTTTACGGAGTCCATATAAAATCTGGAGCTCAATGTGCAAAAACCCTTCTGTGATGGTCAGTTTCATGTGTCAGCTTGGCTAAGCTACAGTCCCCACTTATTCAATCAAATGCTAATCTAGGCATTACTGTGAAGGTAATTTTATAGACATGATCAACATCTATAATCACTTGACTTTAAGTAAAATCAATGTTCCTTTATATTCTGGTTGGGCCTGATCCAAACAGTTGAAAGGCCTTATGAGTAGAGCTGAAGTTTCCATGAGGAGGAAAAAATTTCACCTGTGGACTGCAAGGTCCAGTGGCCTAGCCAGCCCCCACCATCAGATGAGCCAATTCCCCGAAATATTAGGTTGATGCAAAAGTAGTTGCAGTTTTTGCCATTAAAAGTAATGGTCAAAACTTCAGTTACCTTTGCATCAACCTAAAGATAGACAGATAGATAGATAGATAGATAGATAGATAGATAGATAGATAGATAGATAGATAGATAGATAATAGATAGATAGATAATAGATAGATAGATGATAGATAGATAGATAGATAGATAGATAGATAGATAGATAGATAGATAGATAGAATCTCCTACTGGTTCTGTTTCTCTGGTAGAACCCTGGCTGATAAGACACCTTCCTTTTCTCCGTAGAGGAAGGAAACAAGTTTATGTAAATGCATACCACTGCAGCTAAAGAGTATTTGTCTCCATAGAAGGAAAGGGGAAAAGGCAAAGGGCAGATAACTGTTGACAGGTGACCAAGACTCCACTCAGACAAATTCTACCTCTCATTAATCATATGCACCCTACACTTGGTGAATTTAAACTTTAGTACCAGATTCTTAAGGTCTTGTTTAATTGCATCTCCAACAGCACCTCTGTTGATCCTGATGTACCAAAACAGAGGCATAAAATCAAATGCCGATGCTGTCTTTAAGAATAGCAACAGCAGCCAGGTGTGGTGGCTCATGCCTGTAATCCCAGCACTTTGGGAGGCCGAGTAGGGCAGATCACAAGGTCAGGAGATCAAGACCATCCTGGCTAACACAGTGAAACTCCATCTCTACTAAAAATACAAAAAATTAGCCAGGTGTGATGGCACACACCGGTAGTCCCAGTTACTAGGGAGGCTGAGGCAGGAGGATCGCTTGAACCTGAGAGGCTGAGGTTGCAGTGAGCTGAGATCGGGCCACTGCACTCCAGCCTGGGCAACAAAGTGAGACTCTGTCTCAAAAAAAAAAAGAAAAAAAAAAAGGATAGCAACAGCATTTATATGCTATGTCTCACCATGAGGACAGTTATCTTTCTGAGGGGGCAATAGTCTTAATTTTAGCTATGAGTTTAGTTCCTTGACTTCTCCCCCAGAAATGCCTGGGGAGACAGTAGGACACCTGAGGCTGCCAACTATGGGGACAAAGTTTGAGGAATAGCTTCTACAAAGAGCAAAAGTCAGCTATCACCCCTCCTCACCTTTGTAAATGGGGTCTATGAATCATCATCTCTCCCAATAAGAAAGGCAGGTGTGGGGGTGATGTCATCCTTCTTCTTGTCCAGGTGATGAGGACAAAGCTAAGGACCCTCTCCCCTTTCATCACTCCATGGGTGCCTCTTCTAAAACATCACACTTGATTAAAAGATTCATTTTCTCCAACAGAGTAATGCAGTGAAGAACATACCAGTAGCTTTGCAGCTCTGTTTGAACCTTCAAACACCAGGAAAGGAAACTGGACTCTAGAATATGTCCCTTCCACCTCTCCTCTCTACCACTTGTATAGAGAGTTGACCACAGTTTCTCTTCAAATGAGGCAACACTTTCATTCTCATCTATGCACGCATTCCCTCAAAAATATTTATTGCGTGCCTTGGAAAAAACTAAAGTAAATCAGACCAGATTTTAGGCTCAAAGATTTGGAGAGAAGCTAAGTACATATATTACTATAATACATGTTGGCATAAAATATACAAATAAAACTTCTGCAGGAGTTTAGGCATAATTAGACATAGTGGAGCAGCAGAATGAAAAGAAGACAAAACACAGAAAAGCAATAGCATGATCCATTAAGGGTTTTTACCCCGGGAAACTCCCATCACATTAAGATCTTCTTATTATTTATATATTTAGTTGCCACTAGAAAATAACTAATCAGAACACAATTTTGATGTTGTCTACTGGGAAATCACTGAAGAATACGGCTGCAGCCATTTGTGCAGTGATTTGTGTCACGTTGCATATTCCTGCTGTGGTCTGGGTGACAAGCTTTACATGAAAAAAACCAGTAAGTTTGTCTTAAAACTATATCAATATAAAACAACAGGGTGAGAATCCAAGCAGGTCCTGACTTGTCAAATGCTAATAAGCCTCATGTGATTCAAACTTAATACAGTGGCTCCAAATTAATACAGACTTCCACATAGTTCACAAGTGACAGGCTTTATGATAAATAGAGTACTTCAGCAAAAATGCTATTAAATATATGTGAAGCCTTGAAC
This sequence comes from Hylobates moloch, assembly GCF_009828535.3. Classification (NCBI taxonomy): domain Eukaryota; kingdom Metazoa; phylum Chordata; class Mammalia; order Primates; family Hylobatidae; genus Hylobates; species Hylobates moloch. Next base: position 54,444,703 of record NW_026652277.1, read on the forward strand.
AGATGGTATTTATAATAGATATCCCTGATAACTGATCACCATTTAGTATTCTCTGGCCCAGGCTCCTCTCAAGGTTTCATGATTCTTGGAGGAAAAAAAAAAAAAAGTATGAGCAAGATCTTAATTTCCCAAGCAGTCTGTCAAACAGCTGTTTCTCATCTATCTAAAAAAATCAGACATTCATCAAAGCTGTTTGTGGAAAAAGTAAAATATGAATCTTCTGCAAGTTTAACTATAGGTTAACAATTTCCTGACCTATATATGTTGAAAACCCCAAGTTTCTGATGTTACCAAAGAGCTATATGTCTCACACACAGCACTTTTCCCATGACAACTGTGGAATGTTCAACCTTAAGATTAAGTCTTTTTTGGAGTCATGAGGCACAAGAAAGCAATGAGACTCAGCAGGTTTATAGGAAAGGGTCAGCAAAGAGGATGGCCTCAAAAAGAACCACAAAAGCATTTTGAATAGAAAATGCCAAATTAAGCCTTGATTGAAACACAGGTTATTAAGACAGGACAAGAGAGTCTGAGAACAAAGACACAGAAATCACAAACAGACAAGAGTCAAAGCCAAAGTTGATGATTTTCAAGAAGTAGGCAAATTGCACTTATTAGCTGTCTACAGTTCAAAGATTTTGCTTGTTCTGATCTGCATCAAGTATAAATATTTTTACATGTTAACCGAAATACTGCATGTTCTCAAAATAAAACTGTATGACAATGAACCAGTCAGCAATGCAAGGCGTCTGGTCACAACTTGCTGGAGCTTTGTTTCTAACAGTCAAGAAAAGCAAATAACTTTATTAGATTTTTAAAAAATACTCATACGCAAATCTTCTCTAAAGCTAATAACCTAAGCTTACAAAGGGCCTCAAAAGTGAAAAACAATCCCATGAGCATAGGGATTCAAATACCATCTGCAGTTTTATCTGAAAAGGCTAACAACTAACTTGAAATCTATAAACTCTGGCACAAATACATTCCATCTAAATTCTGCAAGACAATAATCTTGATAAATCAAGTTTACTTTAACAAAGCTCAAGCCAATAAAAGAGCTACATGCCATAAACCCCTTCAGTCCGTTGGCTTGCCTTTCACTCTATTTGCTTTCAACTAAATCGCACTCACACGGCGCCTACCTACCACAGGCTCCTACACAAGATACAACAGGAGCTCTGCAAATAATTTTTGATCAACTGACGTGCAGCATTAATTCTACAAGTACTGGTCTCATCAACATATCTTGAAAAGTGATAATACGTCTAGAAGCATCATGGTAGACAGTCCTGGGGTTGAATGCCAGGGCATCACTTACTAGGCCTATGATCCAAGATAAATTACATGACATCTGTTTGCTGAAAAATGAAGATGTTATGGTTTTTCATGTCAACAGGGCTAGGCTAAACTATGAGCACAGAAGGAAGGACAGAGCCATTGGTAGCATACATAAACTTTTTCCCAGTTATTTAGTCAAACACTAATCTAGATGCTGCTGTGAGGAGATTTCACAGATGTTAATAAAATCCCTAATCGGTTGACTTTAAGCTAGAGACATCATCTTTGATGGGCCTGACCTAATCAGGTGGGCCTTTATAAGGGATTGGGCTCTTCCTTGTCGATGAGACTCCAAACAGCACCTGGGTCTACAAGTGCTCTCCCTTCACTGAATCATCGCTTCCTGACTTCCTTGTGGAGAACAGCTTCAGCTCGTGCCCAGGGGTTGCACACTGCCCACAATCTTCCTGGCTGCCTGTCCTATAGATGTGGACTAATTAGAATTTAGTTGATATTTGCAGTTAAGTACCCAAGTACATATTATAGATCAAGGTCTGGCAGACTATAGCCTGTGGGCCAAATACAATGCACTGCCTATACTTGTCTTGCCCACAAGCTAAGAACAGTTTTTACAAGTTTAAATAGCTAGGGGAAAAAATAATATTTTGTATCACATGAGAATTTTATGTAATTCAAATTTCAGTGTATTTTATGAGAACCCAGCTCACTCATTCATTTACATATCATCCATGACAGTTTTCCCACTGTAGTGGCAGAGTAGTTGCAGTAAAAGACTTGCTTAGCCAACCCCTACAATCATGTATGCCAATTCCTTGTAATAAATCTTTTAATATTATCTACTGCTGGTTCTGTTTCTCCAGTGACCCTGACTGATATGGGGTATAGTTATCTGTACTTCACAGCTTTGCTACAAGGATTACAAATAGGACAATTTATAATCAACCCAGAGTAGCACTCTCAAACTCTAGTGTGGGTCTCTAGAGTGTGTCTCAAACTCACGTGGGATGTAGATTCTGAATAGGTGGTTCTGAGTGGGGCTTAGAGTGTACATTTCTGATAAGCTCCCAATTGATACTAACATCACTGGTCAATGGATACAATTTGACCAAGAAGAGCTGTCTTAGAGCATAATAAGCACTAAATAAATGCTACTTCCCTTTCCCCAACACTGTCTCTTTGCCCTTAAAATTTTCAGGTTTCTCTTGTTGTTTTGAACTTTTCAATTAATTAATTAAATATATAATGTGCTGACCACTTTCTAGAACTCTGTATGGCTGTAATATATTTAAACGCACAAACACACACACACACACACACACACACACACACACACACACAGACACGGAGAATGAAAACAGGGAGAAAAAAGATAAATCCTAAATAATGCCCTCCCATACCTCATGCCCAGCACTATGGACTACTCACAGAGGCCTGCACTTCTTTAGCCCAGTTGGTAGAAGACACACTTTAAAACCAAGACTAAAGAGATAATTTGACAGGAAAGTAAGGCAAGGTCACTCTTTATTATGTCCAAAACAAACAGTCAAATGCCAACGTAGAAACAATACGATACATTTCTGGGACACTGTGAGCCCATTCCTGAGCAAGGCTGCTGGTGGTTTCTGGGGATGCCAAAACAACTCCTGCTGCCCTTTTGTGGCCATTTATAGCCTCCTAGGCTTGTGGCAGCATCACTGGTGACTGTTAATATTTCATAACAGCTTTGTTCTTGTGGTTGGAGACTTTGCTTTCCTGGGAATTGAAATACCTGCCCTAGAGATGTAGACTTCAGAAACTAGGAAGTTTGTTTCCATGTCCATACCCATCATTCCACCTACTACTTTCATCAGCCCATGAAACTGTACGTGCGGAAGATGCCAACAGCCTCCCCATGCCAACCCAAGAATTATGCAAGTCCATATCTGGCTTGACCCACTACAACTCTGGACACTCTTGACCCTGTCTCAACATCAGAGACTTCTGCGGCATTGCTCTCTCCTGGTTTTCCTCCTGTCTTAAGCTGCTCCCTCTATCTCTTTTTCCAGCTCCTCTGCTGTGTACCTCTTCTCAGCCTGAGTTCCTGTTTTTCTCCCTCTCTCATCCATTCTCATCTTTGTGCTGAGCTCCAGACCCACACAGTTCTCTGTCCTCTGGGCATTTTTCTTTCTTTCTTTTTTTTTTTTTTTTTTTGAGACAGGGTCTCACTCTGTCACCCAGGCTGGAGTGCAGTGACACGATCTTGGCTCACTGCAACCTCTGCCTCCTGGGTTCAAGCAATTCTCGTGCCTCAGCCTCCCAAGTAACTGGGATTACAGGCACGTGCCACCATGTCCAGCTAATTTTTTTGTATCCTTAGTAGAGACGGGGTTTCACCATGTTGGCCAGGCTGGTCTCGAACTCCTAACCTCAAATGATCTGCCTGCCTCAGTCTCCCAAAGTGCTGGGATTACAGGTGTGAGCCACTGCACCCAGCCCCTCTGGGCATTTTAACTTAGATTTCCTCAAGTATCTCAGACTTAAATTGACCCAAATCAAACTCACTGTCACTATCCCTAAACCTACTTTTCTCCTGCACTGTTTTGCTGAATAGCATCATCATCCACCTGGGAAAATAGTGGAAACCTGGGAGCCCACCCTTCTTCTTTGCCTGGTTACCTCTTACTCGTCTTCTAAGATCCAGACTCTGCTTCTCATAGGAGCCCTTCCTTATCTGGCCTCAGCTGGGTGAAGCTCCCCTTCCAGGCCCCCAGGTGCTCCCTGTGTACATTTCCACTGCAGCACATATGACATGGTACATTATATAACCACAACATAGTTGCCCCTGTTCTATACTTTCATGGCATCCTGAGCTTTTACTTTATAGCATTTCTTACAAATATAATTCTATGGTGATTTGTGAAATTATTAAATATCTGCTTCCCCCACTAGATCAAAGCTTTCATACCATTAGGCACCATCTATCCTGTTCACCACATCCAGCACACCCAGAGCCTGAGACACTGTATATGCTCAATTAGTTGTTGAATGAATAAATGTTTACCTGTGTATCTCTTCCACTAGACTAGGAACCTCGTAGGAGTAGGAACTGACTTTTATTTCTATATCCTAGTGCCTAATGTAAGTATAGTGATATCATCAGTAGTCAAAAAGCAAGCTTCATATATATAAGAGTGTTTGTTAACCAAACCTTTTCAGCCACTTCTCTCCATGGCTCCCACCGATTGCCACAGCATCCTTGCACCAACTGCCCAACTCCCTGCATTTCCCTGGGTACTCCTATGTCAGTGAGACAGTCATATTCATTTGTCTCACAAGTGGCTGCCAGTTCTATTCCTTAAACGCCTACAGACATACAACAGGTGTCTCTTAATCACATATGGTTTTATTCCACCTCCAGATGAAAGTCAATTCCTTAGATAAGTTATTTGGATGAAATAAGTACCTGGAATCCCTCCTTTATTTACCTTCTTTGGATTTCTGTACAAACGACACATTCAAAGTTTATAGAAATGTCATTTTGAATATATTTTCTGGAGCAGGGAAGGAAAGGCTTTTCAAAACTCCACATTTAGAGAGTTTTATACAACTCAGATTTTTAATGAGCAGATTTTCCTGCTCATTCAGGGGAATTCCACTTTCTTTCATCCAAAGCCTGAGGAGATTGTGAGCCATGTCTTGGCATAACTTGCCTGCCTACCTGCTGGCGCATGATATTAAAAAGAAGAGGCCACCACAGGTGCTTTTTCTGTGAAGAGCCAGATGTCAAGAAAAGGCCCCAAGGTGAAAGAATGAGAAGAATGTAAATGATCCAACAGGGCCTCAACTGAAGATACACTTCCAGTAGGTGAGAACAATGGCATTTTCCCATTCCATTCCATTTTCTGGTTCTAAGTTACATTCTCAAGAAGTTTTCCTTTGCTATATCCACAATTGGAACACCAGAATGAGAAACAAAAAGAATACTTTATCATTCTCTGTATTTCTATACACTTTCCTGATACATGAGTAGCCCTATTGTGTAGGTGGGAACAGTGAGATACTGAAGAGTGCTCAAGATCAAACCACAGGCAATTCCAAGAGGAATGTATAGTCATGGCTGCCCCTCCACTCCCCTCGAACATCTGTGCATCAGCGGTAATTAGGGGGTGGGAACTACCCTTTATTGAATACCTACTGTATACCTCACTCTATGTAGGTACTCCACATACAGTATCCTATTTAAAGCCCAAAATAATCCTGTAGTGGGTTTAATGGTGTCTCTCCAAATTTTATGTGCACCTGGAACCTCAAAATGTGACCTCATTTGGAAATAGGGTCTTTGTAGAGGTAATTAGTTTAATCCCCAGTTACTGGCTGAGAGCAGGGGCAAATGGAAATGCCCAGCACAAGGGCTATCAAGCACATGACACCATTACACCACTAAGAGACGCTAGGTTGCTGTCTCTTGGTGAGTGCCATTTTGCAAATCAATTGGATTAAGATCTCAGCTGCTCAGACATTAGCGAATTGAATGTCAAATACTACATTGACTATCAGGGGAATTTTTATGTTGATGCCCACCAAATTAATCCTTCTTGGTTATACCCTGGTTCAGAAATGAAGTAATTTTTCTTTTGCAGGTAGCTTCTTATTATATGTGAGATATCACTACTTCATGTATCAACATCTATACAAATTGGTAATTTAAGAAAAAGGACTGAAAACTAGGAAGCCTAGAATGTCATGGAATCTTGGAATAGAACATCCCACTTATTCTGGAATAGAACATCCCACTTATTCTCCTACTTAGAGCAGCAATCCCTTTTAAGGTGCCTGCAGCAATCATTCTTTCAATAAAAATGCCAATCATTGGGTAAAGTGCCGCTACCCAATAACTGGTATCTTTATTTTTTAAAAAAAGGAGAGAACACACATACACAAAGAAAGAAAACAGCCACAAGAAGACAGAGACAGAGATTAAAGTGATGCTGCCACAAGCCTAGGAGGCCAGGAGCTGCCTCAAGCTGGAAGAGGCGAGGAAGGAACCTCCCTTAGAGCTTTGGGAGGGAGCATGGCCCTGACAACATCTTGATTTCAGACTCTGGCCTCCAGAGACAGAAAAAACTTCTTTGAGAGAATAACTTTCTATCTTTTTTAAGCCACCCGGTTTGTGGAAATTTGCTGTAGCAGCCCAGGAAACTAATACAAATCCTAAGAGGTTAGGTATCATTACTGCCATTGTACTGACACAGAACTGAGGATCAACGGTGTTCAATAACTTCCAGGAAGTAATACATAGTGTTCAATCCATATCCATATGTAAGGGGAGGGAAGGTAAAAGGTGGAGAGGCACCCGAAAGGAAGAAAGTGTATGAGATAGAGGCAGGGCTGCAATTTTCAGCCTTAGTGTTGATGATGATGAACCAGGAGTTACAGGTGCTGGAAGCATAATCGAGAGTAGAGCTGGCAGATCCGCCTTCCCTACGGCCGCCCCTGCAGTGCCCCACCCACCAGCAGTGATTCAGGACCCAGAGACTCCCAACAGACCTTGTTACCAGGGGTCCTTGCTCACAGAGCTCCCAAGATGGTGGCGGGCCACTTCCAAGATGGTGGCAAGCCTCAAGTTCTCTGACCTGGGGTTCTTGGCCTCGTGGATTCCAAGGAATGGAATCTTGGGCCATGTGGTGAGTGTTATAGCTCTATTAGAAGCTGTGGGTCACGGAAGAGAACCATGGAACCCAGTGACTAGTGTTCAGCTCGATTAGGACTAACCCAGGCATGTAGCCCTGCAGGAACAATGGCAAGCCTTTAGCATGATCGGGTGGCAATGGGAGTTTCACTGGATCAGTAGCACAGCAGACACCCTGCCGGATCCAGAGGGATGGGAGTCAGCAGCGGGATGGGAGTCAGCCGCAGGTCTGCTACAGCGGCAAACAGCAGTGGTAGATGGCGAGCGAAAGCTCAGCTCCAGCCGTAACAAACATGGACCAGAAGGGTGCAGTTGCAAGATTTAATAGAGTGAAATAGAGTGAAAACAGAGCTCCCATACAAAGGGAGGAGACCCAAAGGGGGTAGCCATTGCCGGCTGGAATGCCTGGGTTTATATCCTGATCCTTGTCCCTCCCGCTGTGCTCTCAGGCAATAGATGATTGGCTATTTCTTTACCTCCTGTCTTTGCCTAATTAGCATTTTAGTGAGCTCTCTGATTGGTTGGGTGTGAGCTAAGTTGCAAGCCCCATGTTTAAAGGTGAATGCGGTCACCTTCCCAGCTAGGCTTAGGGATTCTTAGTCGGCCTAGGAAATCCAGCTAGTCCTGTCTCTCAACCTCACCTAGAGATGGCTGTTTATTTTGCTTTAACTCAATGAGAGAACAATTTTAACAATGAAACTAAACAGGTACAACAAGAGAATGCTAACCATAGACCAATGTCCCCAACCACTTGTCTCAGCAGCTCGTGAGTTGCCCATGGCCATACCCCACCATTAAGGTTCCACTATGGACCAAGGCAGTGTTTATCTCCTCCTTCCATAAACATGGAGGTATTTCAAAAATACCGTTTAGAATAACATAAAGAATATCTACATACTACCATTTAGCTTTCATAATTTTTAACACTTAAGTATAATTATTTGTTTCTCAACTGTATTTCAAGCCATGTCCCCTCTTCTGGTGAATATAAAACATTTTACATCACTCTGTCTCTCCCTCCCTTTGAAGTTCTAATGCACTCCCACCATGGAGGTGTGTAACCCGCCTATTGGCAATTGTTGGGACAGACATAATGAATCTTGGTTTCAGCAATGCATGACAAAGGTCCCTGTGATGTTTTGATGGGACAGATAAGATGACTAAAGCCACGAGTAGGTTGAATGGCAGTACCCATTGATGTGAGTTAGCTAATTGGTCTCAACCTAAAGAAGGCTCTTTCTTGACATGCTACAAGGCCCCTTCCTTGTTTCTTTCCTATTAACATTTTTACCAACAACTTGTATGAAAACTTGAAGTATGTGAGTTAATCTTCTACTCAGCACATTCCATTCTATCTTATATTGCAGTAAGTGTTTACATTCCTCTCCCCAGCCACATTGTAAGTTTCATAGGTGTGCCTGCCTGGAGCCTTGCTGATAGCTGGGGGCTCAAAAAATGTTTGTTGAATTAAATTGTATCTTATGAGGACAGGTTGCAGAAACTGGGAATGTTCCACCTGGAAATGAGAAGGTGTCAGGGAGAAATGATGGCTGTCTTCACATATTTGAAGGATGTTGAGATTTAAGCAATGTAGCTCTTCAGGGAAAAATTAGAACAACTGGTGAAAGGACCAGTGAGTTGATTTCTGCCCAGTGTAAGGAAACTCTTTATAACATTTACACCTGATGGCAATGAGAATGGGCAGAATTGCGAGTCCTCATACTCACAATGGGAGGGGCACAATGATTACTGCAGGCACTTTAAAAGGGATTTCTGCTCTAAGTAGGAGAAAAAATAGGATGCTGTACTCCAAGTCCAAGATTCTATGACTTTCTAGCCTTCCTAGTTTTCAGTCCTTTTTCTTAAATTGCCAATTTGCATAGATGTTGATACATGAAGTAATGCTATCTCACATATAATAGGAAGCTACCTGCAAAAGAAAAATTACTTCATTTCTGAACTAGGGTATAACCAACTACAGGTATTATTACCCTTAATTTCGTAGGCATCAACATAAAAATTCCCCTGATAGTCAATGTAGCATTTTACATTCAATTCACTAATGTCTGAGCAGCTGAGATCTTAATCCAATTGATTTGCAAAATGACACTCACCAAGAGACAGCAACCTAGCGTCTCTTAGGGGTGTAATGGTGTCACATGCTTGAGAGTCCTTGTGCTGGACATTTCCATTTACCCATGCTCTCAGCCAAGGCAGGCTGGCCTGCATGGACCACGTCAGCAGGCTTCCAGAAGGATTTGGCCAAAGAGGAGGACTGGCAGAAGATCAGAGGGAGGGTGGAAAGGGTGGCCATTTCCTTCCTGCCTCCCTTCCTGCTGTGCATCATGATCTGGCCAGGTCTCTTATCTGAAGCCACAACTCCTGTAAGATGACCCTCTCCACAGAGCTGGCTCTGCTTCCAGGTTCCCATAAATGCTCTTCTTCCTTTCCCTTTCAGATGTAGAATTAATATTGGCTCCCTGCTGTAACTACCCCCGGGATATTGCACTATTCCTGTGGTTTCCCTATACAATGCCCTGCCCTCGCCTCTGAAAAGAGTCCCTTTATTGAACTCTCCTCAAATTACCCAGTTCAGGTCTGTAGACTTTCCTGCTGGAGCATTAGCTGACACAGCCAGACCAGAGTCAAGGCCAATAAACTGAAGGCGTGTTCAATGGCAGAGTAAGTGTGTCCCACCTTACCGGGGCACACAGATGGGAGATGCTGCCACCCGGAGAAACTCCTGGGAGTCTCTCCAGTACTGCTGGTCTGACCAAGAAAAGAACAGTAAAGGCAATTACACAGTAGCAGGAGATCACAGTCAATTCATTAGAAAATGTGTTAATTAATAGGAGCCAGGAGTATAAATACTGAAAGAGCCCAAATGTAAATCTTGCCCCCCACCCCCAAAAAAAGTAGCCTCCAGGCGACTGGTTAAGAAGCCAGGAGCCTGATGGGCAGTGTCAGGATGGGGCCCGTGGAGAGCAGCCAGCCTGCATTTGCAGGAAGTAGCAAAGGCTGATTTCACCCACTTCATCTTTCTGCCTAGAACCAAGCCTGCTGAGATGCAATAATGAAAATCTTCACAGCACATTACTGAATACAGTAATGCCTTTCTGCCTCAATAATACCGCAGCCTGTGCATGAATGTGATGTATTATTCTGATGCTGCTAGAAGAAAATTCAGTGATTTACATTTAGGGTTTATGTTTTGTTTCCAAATGAAAACATTCATCCCAACAACTATTCCTACACAGGTATTCCCACCGCAAGCAAATGGCTCAAGATTTAGACTGTGTTCTGTTGCCTAAGACTTCTGACCTAATTCAGCTTCCCATCTTACCAGATTTTAAAAAGCCTGGTTAAAGATTTATAATCCTGTCATTTTATCCCCAAGACAAATTATATTCCAGGTGACTTTAATGCATGAAGATGACCAGTGCTAGTCAGCCGAATACTTGGCTTATCTTAATTGTTAGACAATTGGTATGCTCAGCATTTTTGAGAGAGCTGAGTGAGTGCACCCCTTCTATCTTTTCCCTCCCTTCCATACTGGTTATATCCCAGGTAGATAACTACTCCTGGTTACAGGAAAACAAAGGATCTTGTGGAGCGGGATGGGAGTTTGGAGCTTGTGTTTGCGCTGCCATCATTGGTAGGAAGTGTTACAGCTCATTATCTTCTTCTCAGACACATAATCCTCTTGTATATTCAAATGACATTCAAGTCTTCATTAAGCAGGTTCCATGATCCTATCAAATATGGAAGAGATCCATGGACATAGGTATGTTTGCCAAGCCCTAAATTAATAGTAAGGTTTTTTATGTGACCTAAGTGGAAAGTGATTTCTTGTAGTCAAGAACATGAGCCAACACATTTCCAAGTTGAAGCAGTAAACACAGCAAAATTTAATTTACAGAGAGCTCCTGGGAAACATGTGGCTCATTCAGAGAGTCAAAGCATCAGAGACTGGTCCTAAAAATAAAAGAAGCTGCTATTCTGATCTCCCAGATTCAGCTGTGTGTTCAGCTGAAACACGGGAGACAGAGGAGACACCAAGGGACGTGGCAATCAAAAGTTAGTCACGTAGCACCCAGTTATACCATCTGTACAGTGAAGCTGAATGCACACAGTAACTGATGATAAGCATTAGTAAGAAATATTAAGCACCTTGAGAATAACAGTGTAATGCATATAGAAATGTTTTCTATTACTTCAACCAGACTTGTCATTTTTACCCATGATGGTTTTCTAAAATTGTGTTTTAAATGAGGAGCACTTTCTCCATAGCCTCCCAATAAGAAATGAGAATGTCTTGAAAAATCACATAGTGCCCCCCTGTTAAGATTTGTTAGTTCTTAACACTAATCAGTAAACATAGTCCCAACTTTATGCATCTTATAGAAAGACGTGAGTTGAGTAAGAATGAGTGAAGCACTCAACTGAAGTTAAAATACGTGTATGAAATAACTGGAAAAGATATTTTGTTTTTCAGTTTCAATTCCAAGATGCCTCTCATGTGTAGAAGGCAGGACGCCTCTTGGGAATGGGACTGGGAATGGGGGAGCTTCCCAGTAATTGTAAAGGGGGAGGAGATGCAAGTGAGGAAGTCCCGAGAGTAAAGGGCATCTGGAGAGTAAAGGACCTCCTCCGGGAGGTGACAAGACTCCTCTATTTCATGTTCATAGCACCCCAGGGAGGGAAAAACGGTGTCAGGAGACAACAGCGTCAGGATAGATCCCAAGGTTTCAAGTGTGAAGCAGAAGTAGCAGATTCCTAAACCCAAGAGGCTTGGGGTATGGGACAAAGGTATCTGCTGGGAACTGGCTTGGACTCAAGAGAGAGATGAGCCACCTCCTTAAAGACCTAGAAGACCTCAAACTTTGTAAGACCTCAGATTGTGACAAAACCCCAGGAAGACTAAGGGATACATCAGAAAGACTGAGGGTATTGTTCTGCACATCTGACAGCATGAGACGCAAAGTCAGAAACTGAGCAGAGTTGTAAAACCGAAGTCGGCCTTTCGAGCACACCTGAGCTGTGGACCAAGATTTGCACCCATCTTCTAAAATAACATTTCACAGTGTGTTTCTCTTTGTTGGGTGTCATGGATAAAATACTCCTGCCAACACAGAGACCACAAGGGCACGATTTTTATCATATGGTCACCTCTAAATTCAATCCAAAATAATGAGACTTTGAGGAAAAGTGCAGTTTTAAAATATAAAGGGGCCCCAAAGAACTCTTCAATCAAGAACTCCACAAAAGAATCTCAATAGACTAATGTTCTTCAGGCTAATAAAATTAATGGAAAGAGGTGATGTAAAAAAAAAATGGTAACTTTTAACAATTAGATAAGCTTAGTATTATGGTAAAATAATGTTAAAAAATAAAACTGAAAGAAAACTAATTTATTCGTGCACTAAAAAAAATCTTACTTTTTAAAATTAGTTGTTTAGTGTCAGAGTGAAATATGACAATCCATCTTCTTTGGATCCTGACATTGTTATATTTTAATTTTTAGTTTTCAAAATTCAGCTTATCTACCAAGATTAGAAACTAACTAACAACAAATTTCCAAAGTGTTAACAGGTATGGCTAGGTCAGAAAAAAAGTGTTTATCAGTCACTTAGCCAGAAATTACAAAGCCTATGCTGTTTCATTAAATGAAAATTTCTGGTTAAACACAAACACTGTTCATGTCATATCTTACTGCAAATGTTTCTAAAAATGTGTTTGTCTGTTTTTTCCCATCTTGGTAAATAACATATGTTAAATAGAACAACTTTTCTTAGATGATTCTATTTCATTAAAACCAATAACTACACATACAGCTTTTACTCCTTACTTCTACTAAGCCAGGAGATGAAATCTGTAACCAGAAGGGCAAGGAATGTGCAGTCTGCAACAGGCCTAATACAAGCACGCAGATGCAGACACTACAGGGAAACAGTGAGGCAGGAAATGCACAGGGGGATGTGGTGGAAGGGGAGATAGAAGGTCAGAGGGAGCAGGAGAGCACCTAAATGAGAAGTCAGAAGTCAAGGCCCGTCTTAAATACTGGAAAAGGCATTTAAGGTAAAGATGGAAGGAAGCTATTCTTGACTTGAGAAATGACATAAGGAAAGAAATGGTCATGTAAATCATAGAGAAGCTTTTAGGGTAAGTGTAGATATAGCTAGCAAGATGGGGTGGGGCTGCATGATGGTAGTCTTAAGGGCCGGGTCAACGAGCCTGTATTGAAGTGGATAGGAAACAGGGAGCCACAGTATTATGTGAGGAGGGAGGAAAGAAGGCTGAAGTCAGACTGTGAGAAAAGGCTACAGCGATGTGCTGGAGAGCACAGCCAGCAGCAGGAGAGGGTGGTTTCACAGCAGGTGCTAATTTTATTTTTTCCAGCCAGGAGGCGACACTCATAGGCTAGGCAAAGAACCTGAGGATGGTGGTGGCCCCAGCCATGGAAAGAGTGGTAAGAGAAGCTACAAAGGGAGTCCCCATGGAAGCTGTAAAGCATTGAATTTGGCAAGAAGTGGCGGCAGGTGTGGGGGTGGGGGTGGGAGTTAACAATAACTCCAACTCCAAAGTGTTTTGTTGCATGAAAAAGAGCAAGTTGAAGAATTCTAAGCATAGTATATGATATTTATGTACAAGAAAATCATTAAAACATTATACTATATATTTTGTGTGGGCACATGTAAAACACATAAAAAGGCAGCAGAGAATAGTGATTAAGGGACTCTGGAGCTACAGGGCCCAGGTTCAAATCTCCATTCTGGCAGACATAGGTCTGTGGCCTTGGGCAAATTACTGAACCACCCTGAGAGGGACAGGGAGGGTGAGCTCAAGGAAAGCAGAATTGATGTGGAATTGCAGTTTTTTTTATTTTTATTTTTTTAATTAACTAAAGATTGCTTACCAGCAGTGAAGGTCCAGCTGAGGTTAGAGTTCATAGTTTTCAAGGCATCATCAATTCAGAGCAGAAAGAGAACCAATCACAGATAAGCTACCTCATAGGTAAGGAAGGCCCACAAAGAGATTCGTGAGCCCTAAAGTTGCTGGTTCATTGTGAACTTGACTGTGCCTAAGACTGGTCAATAAAGACAGACATTAAAAATGAAAATGAGAACTGATAGAGAGAGAGAGTGGAATGGGAAGCCAGAAGCCAAAGGAAGACAAAAGAGCAGCTCCTCATGAGAGAGGAGGGAGGTGGCCTGAGAAAGGAATTCAAAGGCAGAGCAATTTCACCTGAAGATGCAGTGTGACTGTGGGGCCACCCGTGGCACGAAGCTAGAGCTACTGAGATGGCATATGAAGAATAATGAGGATGGTATCAGAGGTGATCCTGACCTTCTATCTCATCTCTCTGATCATCAGCTATCACTATTACAACATAATAGATGAAAACGACAGTGAGAGTGTTCTGAATGCATTCAGGTGTTTCCTCAAAGTTTAATCCTTGGTGAAATCCCCAGGATGCGTTTTTTTCCTTTCCTTTGCTGGTTAATTTATTCAACAAATAGTTACTATGCAAAGCACTGTACAATCTGTGAGGGATGCAGATCTCATCTATGGCGGCAGCACTTAAGGGGCTTACAACCTATCGGAGGGTATATGAAAATAATTAGCCATTTTACACGAGCTGATTAACAAGACAACAGGTGATGTTAAAATGCAATATGGAATGAAGTGACAAGTAAGTTATATGTGCTTACAGAGGAGAAATATCACTACTGCTTGTCGGCTAACCTTTCATACAGTCATTTAGCAAAGATTTATTAAGCACCAACTATATGTCAGACTCTTTGTAGCTATTTATGTAATGGTGAACAAAACAGACACAAACCCAGCCTTTAGCATAGGGGGAGAAGATAAATAGTAAACAAACATACAAATAAGGGTATGAAGGCAAATTGTGACTAAGTGCTAGGAAAGAAACGAATGAGTTGCTTTAAAAACAGAATAACAGGAGACCCAATTGAGGGATCTTGGAAGCTCAAAATGACATTTAAAAACACCCTCAGAAAGCACATGGCAACATTTTGTCATGTTCTAATAGTTAATCACATATTATGTGCAAGACTTTATTAACTTTATATATTAGCTCAAATTCTCAAAATAAGCCTTACTTAGATCAATATTACTATCTCATCCCCATTTTAGGGAACAAGTAAACTGAGGCTTGGAGAGGTTAATTAACTTTTTCAAGATCATAGTTAGTAAATGGCAGCTCCAGAATTCAAAGCTAGATCTGTGTAACTCCTGAACCTATGCCCTTTCCACTACATTACACTGTCAACTCAGATGGTGTCCTAAGTTCTTGTTTCAGTTGTGAAAATATTCCTCGGAAGAAAACATTTAACGCTAATATAACAATAACTACTGCATTGAAAAATGGTACTGTCCCGCATGTTCTCACCCATAGGTGGGAATTGAACAATGAGAACACATGGACACAAGAAGGGGAACATCACACTCCGGGGACTGTTGCGGGGTGAGGGGAGGGGGGAGAGATAGCATTAGGAGATATACCTAATGTTAAATGATGAGTTAATGGCTGCAGCACACCAACATGGCACATGTATACATATGTAACTAACCTGCACGTTGTGCACATGTACCCTAAAACTTAAAGTATAATAAAAAATAAAAGAAAAATAGGGGATCTTGTATGGTACAATTCCTTAATAAATTTTGATTGGATATCTGAAAAAAAAAAAAAGAAAAATGGTGCTGTTAAGTAGCAATGGTCAAGATATTTTCAAGAAAGAACATTCCTTGCACCTCTGTTGATATTTTGCTAGCATCTCATCCAGTTTGAGGGCTTGATAATAATAAAATACAATAATAATTATAATTTAATGAGCACCTACTATGTGCTATACGTTGCAGTTGGTGATATTCATGCAATAGCTTATTTAATCCTTGCCACAACCCTGTGAGGTGCACGTTACTGTCTCCATTTGAGAGGTGGCATCTAAAGCTAAGAGGTTAAGCAACTTGACAAAGGCGACACCAGGTAAGTGGCAGAGTCGAGATTCAAACTCCATTACAGCACACTAACAATGCCGTCCCCTGTGCCAGCCCATGAACTCCATGAGTCATAATTAGCTTTGTTGTAGGGAGAGAGAACAGAGGTAAAACAATTTGCCAGAAGTAATATGGTTAATGAAAAGTAGACCCAGTCAGGGAAATTGAAATTCCTGCTCCCCATTTACTACCAGACCTCAGGAACATTGTTGGAGCAAACATGATGAATGCATGATGGCTGAAAAAAATTACTTAACTCATTCCTGAATGGCTCAAGTCAATTGTACTCAAGGAGCAAGAGGGCAGCCTTCAATTTACAACTCCCCCTTGTTCGGCCGGTTGGAGTCTTAAAACCCTCCTTGTACTGGATGCAGCAGTCCCAGCCTGGATCACAATTTGCACCTAAATTTCCCAGTGAAGACTTTCCAACTTCAGTAAATTGACACTGCCCAGTTCCTTCTTTTCTTCTGTCTTGTCAGACATCTTGCACACAAAGCACCCTCATACAATTCAACAAGGTTGAGAATTAACCAGATGGGAGGTATGGCACAGGAAATAGATTTTGGTGAACCACCAGCACTTTGCTAGTGGTTGAAATTAATTCTATTTGCTATATTCAAAGGAACCACTACCTAAAAATATTTGGTGACTCTTGAGAAAACTAAACATTCTTGAGAGAATAGTTTTTATTTACTAAACATCTATAGTAAAGATACAATTTATCTCTTAAGCAAAATATAAGTTTTGAGATTATTCACCAACAAGCTTCTTATTTAAATTAAATGTTTACTAATTAAAATAACTTGTTCTCTCTTCACATGTATAAAATAAGGATGAGCAAAAAGAAAAGTCTTATTAATCTAGATCTAACTACTGACACCTCGTTCTTCAAAGCTTGGTAGATAATTCCAGACCATATTTTTCTCTTACTATTCTATGTCCTGTAGTTCTTACACATCTGCAACCCCCAAGAAAAATGGTCTTGAAATGTTTTCTATTTTTTAATATATGAGTCTTATTTGCTTTAACCACGTTGCCAGCTCAAGTGTGTATTTATTTTATGTTTCTCTCAAAAGTGAAAATGGTTTTATAAAATACAAAGTGCCTTCAATATAGTCAAAGGTTATTTTCCTCTACTGTATTTCTTTCAATGCCAAAGTACACTGGTAGGTATTCAAATAACCTATTAGATTACTCACAGGTTTAAGAGAAAGCACTGAAAGGGGCCTGTAGTAAATAAATTGTCAAACATGCTGCAATTCTTCACCCTTCCCTGTTTCCACGACCTTTCGATGAGACTTTGGACACTATTTCCCCATCTTTCGAATCTGAGCTGGGCTTGACATTTGCTTCCACCAAACAGAATGTGGTAGAAATGACAGGCTCTGAGAGGCCTCGTATGTGTCTGCTCACTCTTTGGGGATACGTGTGTTGGCCATGAGAATAAGCCCAGTCTAGCCTGCTGGATAATAAAAAACACATAATGCTCTCATCTTGTTGTCCAGTCAACAGCCAGTCATCTCCTAGACATGCAAGCAGGCAGTTCCACAGGAGCCAACCCCTAGCCAACTTGCTAGGGGACTGCAGAATGGCCAAGCCCAATCAAGATCACACAAGCCTGGTCCATATAGGCAGTTCTGCCCAAATGACCCATAGATGCCTCCAGAGTAATAATAAGTGCTTATTGTTTTTAGATACTGATGTTTGGGGGTGGTCGGTTACACGAAAATTACTATCTTAATTGTTATCTATCTCAGCCCTGCATTTTACAGAAGAGTAAATGGAAGGCTTGAGCAGGAAAGTGATAAAACTAGATACTCTTAAAGCTAAAATTCAAACTCAAGTCTTCTAATTTAGCAGTTTGATGTGCTATCCACGAAATCATATTGTTTCACTTGCAAGATCCTCGGGTTTTTCAAGTCAACACAAACACAATGGGACGCTGAAGAATACCAGATGTAACTTCGTTCGAACTTTTCATGAGATTAGATTGTTTGGAACACACTGTAAGGCACTATTTTAAAAGGCAAGATGTCCTACTACATGAAAGAGGCAATGATGAAAGTGTTTTATAAACTTTTGCATTGTTAAACATAGGTCACTGGGTCAGCTCTATCATACCTTTAGCTCAGAAAGCTCTCACTTTTACGTGGACATTAACCAGTCTTCGAAAAAAAGTGGGGGACTGAATTCTAGCATAATTAATGCTCATTTGCAGGGCAACAAGAGAATCATTCTAAATTTATCTTTTTAATTTGTAATCTGACTTAAAGGACTAAAGGCTGAAGGGCAAAAACCGTGAATTTTTTTAAACACTATATTCCTACAGCCTACCATTGAATCTGAATGAATGAAAAAATAACAGGATGGATGCTAAACAGAGTCTGATCTTCAGAAAACTTTAGGAATAGAGTCAAGAAGATGGAAGTTTTGAGAAAGAACTTTAGACTGGGTTTAGGCTAATGACGCCAGAAAATAAGATGTTACTTTTTAAAAGATGTTCATGAAAACGATGGTGAAAGGAATAAAGAAAATATTATAAAGCTTTTTAAAAAGGAAAAAGATATTAACTAAGTTGTACCTATATCTAAGTACAACTCCATTAAAATAATCAACATATTTTTAAAAACATTTTTAACATGCCTTTAAACTTTAGGTTCTTTCCACAGGGAAGCTGTTATATGCTAATGACTTACATTTATATAAGACATTATCTCAGGTAAGATTTTTTCCCTTTAGAAGAATTTTAGTATTTTATATAAGTACTAAATTTACATCAGCATTTTATAAAATGATAAATTTTCTAAATATTTTCTTATATTTTCTTAACATTTCATGAAATTTTAAAAAGATCTTTATTAATTGATCATAAATGTGGTTTCCATTCCTTACATTATATTCCTTAATCTGTACTGATATCATTTTTTCATTACTCCAAAGCATTAGGGGTGGCTCTGGACCTAACAAGTACATCACTTTAAAAACATCCTTATCACAGAGGTCCAAGCATCGCATACTACCCCTCCCTTTCCGGTGGAAACTCCTGAGCATCCCACACAAAGGGTTTCCTACCTGCCTACCGTTGGACCCCATTTCTGCCTAATACCAAGCTATTTGCTCTGCAACATCTATCACAAACCATTTGACTTAATGCTTGTCTTCAGGGACTCTGACTTGACCTGCCTTCTAGCTTTCTGTGCCTAGCGCAGGAACCTAGCTATTGCCAGCTTCTTGAACCCAACTGTTGTTCAGGCCAGGTGGCCGATGTGATCCTCACTATTAGGGCCAGCGGGTGGGGATGGTGGGCCTGGGAGGCTGGACAAGCAGAGCAAAAAATATCTTTCTGCTGCTGTCTTTGTCAGATGTGGCCATGCCCAACTCCTTTCATGTCCCTGCACTGAAAAGAGAAAAATGAATTAGAACTCCTTACACTGCTTCTGTTGAAGGAGAAGGAGAAGGAGAGAAAAACTTCTTCTAACAGTCCAAGACAAAGAAAAAACAAAATACTATTTTTTCAACACTGGAGCTATAAAGGAAGTCATATGTCACGTTGTGACTTGGCATTAATTTTTCCAAAGAAGCAAAAAGAAACCACAGCACTATAGATCAGCCCCAGTATGGGTTACAAAGATTTGTGGATTAGGATTGAAAACTAATTTTCATTTATCATAATTTAAAATGTTGTTTTCTTTGTGGGATAGGGCAGGGGATGGCATTCCGAGTCCCAAACAACTTTTAGAAAGTGCTCATAACTTAGAAGGAAACCAGTCCCTAAGCTGTGGATCTCCACTAATAAAATCATTTTAAATATTACCCACTCTTGGAATAATTAGGTAATTCAATTAACTGGTCCTGAGAATATGTGAAATCTTTGACCCCAAAATTTAATTGAAACAGAGGATTTTTTTTCTTTAACACTGGGAAATATTACAGAGACTTTTCTAACAATAGGGAGAAAAAGCCAAAATTTTCAAAGAATGAGAAATAAATTAAGTGGAATTGTATATCTACAATCTATACATGTAAATTTACTCATAAAAAGGGGAATAAAAATGGAATGTGAAAACGTGGAATAAAATGCTTTTTATAAGAGTTTGGCAATGTTCCAACAGCCTCCACTAAAAGACCAATGTCTTTACTTCTCTTTTGTCATCTGAGGTTTGGGTGTATTTTTCTAGAGAACAGCAATACGTGAAACGGTGACAACTGTGTGTCATCTGCCTGTTGCATCTTGTTTAATACCACTTCAAACACTGAAGGCTTCTAGCCCCGCATGCTCAGGTCTAGAAAAGGTTAGAGAGAGAGAAACAGGCTCATCCCACAAATTATTTTCTACTAGTTAGCAATAAAAACAATTGGAATGCCTTTCGGAACTTTCCTGTCTTAGATAATTCCATCTTATTGTTTTCCCCAGTACAGGATGGTTTACACTGACACAGCAGGGAACTAAAACCGCGTCCAACAACTTACCTTCTTTTCAGGAGAAACAGCTTCATACTTCAGAATGAACCAGCTCCTGAAAGACACTCCTGCCTTACAGCCTCAGGAGAAGTAAATCCTGTTTCCAAAGTTATCAAATAAAAGCAAAACATTCACCTAACAGGCAGTGACAGAAATGGAATAAATGTAACAACAATGACAATGGCAGCCAGACAAAATTTACAATAGTCTCTACACTGAAAACCCTACAGCTGAGATAGATTTGTGTTTTTGCAATCATTTAAAAGGACATTTTCCTCAAATGTAACCCATCACACTCAATCTTCATTTACAACAGTGAATTACTGCTTTCTGTTTCCTCAGAAAGGACGATGGTTGCTCAGCAATGTGAGATTCCTGCAGTGCAAGAAAACAGCCATTTCAAATCCAAGAAATAGTTCTTGTGGTACCGTTTCTATCCCTTCCCACTTAAAACCAAGTTTTTCTGGGAGACCAAACAACAAGATCGAAACACATAATCATAAATTTCTATTGATGAGCAGTATCTTCCCCAAGTTAGTACTATATCCCACATATACTGGTTAAAAAACCTTTTTCTTGTGGATCCTTTCAGGCATAGGAGTAAAATCTATGTTTCCTCCCTTCTTCCAGCAAGAAGTCAACAACAACCCAAGGAAAAATCATGTTAAAATTACAAGACAAGACACACATCAAGGACAAAGTATATTTTCATATCAATAAATTAGCAGTTTGCATAACTTTTGGCCACAACTTTATACTTATGCTTTTTTACATTCTATTACCAAAGCTTGAAAAATGCATAGAGTTAGGAATTGGAAAGTAGGTGACTAAATTCATCTTCATCAAATTTATTTATGGAAGGCAAAGTCTTTATAACAGCTTTCTATGAATAGCCTCAATTATCACTACAAAATTTCTACTTTGCCTTATGCTACAAGGTGGATGACGAAGAAGTCTCCTCATTTTGCAGATGAAGGCATAAGGCACTAGAGGAAATTTCAGAAGTTAGGATTTTGTAGGACAGCACTTTCTTTTCTTTTCCTTTTTTTTTTTTTTTTTTTTTTGAGACAGAGTTTTGCTCTTATTGCCCAGGCTGGAGCACAGTGGCGCAATAAAGCACAGTTTTACATCCTTGCTGCTGACAGAAGATGCAGGCATGCCCAACATACTCCCAATATTGCACCAAGATTTTGGCAAATAATAATAAAAGTTGTAATAAAGTAGATAACATGAAGACTTTGTCTAGAAATAATGACTGAATATTTATTGAATTCTTATTCTGAATCAACTGCCCTGTCTAGATTATTCCATTTAATCACCAAAACAATCCTCCATGGGAGGTGCTATAATGATTCCCATATCACAAGTGAGAAAATCAAGGCATAGAGAAGCTCTGACTGCCCAGGCCACACAGCTTGCATGTGACAGAGTAGTATCCAAACCCAAGGTCTTCACCACGAGCCTAAATTCTATGTATTGTCATACAAAACAAGAAAGTAGGGTTTATATATGTAAACTAGCTCACACTACTGATATAACCTATGGATTCGAGATCTGAAAAATATAAATTCTCATTAAAAATAATGTGATTATTTCTTTTAATTAAAATAATCCTATTACTTTCCTTTTCTTTATAAAGCTTCTTTTTATAGACTTTTTTTTTTTCCTGAGAAAGAGTCTCGCTCTGTCTCCCAGGCTGGAGTGCAGTGACACGATCTCAGCTCACTGTAACATCTGCTTTCTGGGTTCCAGCAATTCACCTGCCTCAACCTTCCATAGTAGCTGGGATTACAGGCACCCACACCATGTCTGGCTAATTTTGTATTTTTAGTACAGATGGGGTTTCACCATGTTGGCCACCCTGGTCTCAAACTCCTAACATTCAGTGATCCACCCACCTCAGCCTCCCAAAGTGCTGGGATTAACAGGTATGAGCCACTGTGCCCAGCCCATCTTTTTATAGATCTTTAAATGGCTTATGTCATTTTATGCTAGCATCTGGGTAGCAGAATAAGTCATTGAAAGATCTCAAAAATGAGGCTATATAAGAAAATAAAATATTCTAATTATGGAAATACATTCTACCTTATTGTTTTTTAAAATTATAATACATAGCATGTATAGGTGTTTAACATTATTAGTATTAACAGTATTATTATAAACATTACAATTCTACCACTTTGTCTACCTTTGATTTAGTGATCTAGTTAGGAATCATACACTCCAATGCCTACATAAACAAAGCAGCTCATACTTAAAAAAACAGCATTGTAGGGGCACCAGCAAACAAAGGTGCATATGCCCCATCCAATGAGCAAAACTACTAAACACATCCAGTTGATGGGAATACAGGCCTAACTTTTCCAAATGTTCCCACTATTCAAGAGAAATTAGAAAGTCGGATTTTCCTATGAAGTCTGCATATGTTGGCAATAGATTCAAAATTTTTTAAACACTATGAGGGCCCAATTAAACTTGACTGCAGGCTACATTTGACATGCTTGATCTGTAGTCCTCCAGTTTGTAACTTATGGAACTGTTGCATTCTTACTGAGAGAAACATTTAAAAAGTATTTCTTTTTCATGTTCCATGGATACATAAACACATTACTTAGGCTTTTTTCATTTATTCTTGCCTTTTTCCTTATTAAAAATTTACTTATGGGTAAATTAAAAACTATAAAATCACAAATCACAGGCACTATAAATAAATGATAATTGCCACACTGATTCATAGCAATAGATACCCACTCTGACTTATAGCACAGATAAGAGGTTGGAGATGATGTACATCCCCTGGAACACCCTTTCTCTCCCGTGGAGGGAAAACACTCTAAATGTTTATGAATGAGAGTAATAAGATATAGGAATAATCATGAAATTAGTTGTAGGCTTTGGTTTGTTTGTTTTTGTTTTGTTTTTTTGAGATGGCGTCTCACTCTGTCACCCAGGCTGGAGTGCAATGACATGATCTCAGCTCACCACAACCTTTGCCTCCAGGGTTCAAGTGATTCTCCTGCCTCAGCCTCCCAAGTAGCTGGAATGACAGGCACATACCACCATGCCTGGCCAATTTTTGTATTTTTAGTAGAAATGGGGTTTCACCATGTTGGCCAGGCTGGTCTCGAATTCCTGACCTCAAGTGATCCACCCTCCTTGGCCTCCCAAAGTGCTGAGATTACAGGTGTGAGCCACCATGCTTGGCCAGTTCTAGGTCATTTTTAAAGGTAAATCATATCAAGCTTTTGGAATCATTACTGCAAACTTTACAAAGTCATGACTCACATGGTCAAGAACAATGTCACAATTATAAGAATTTCCATTTTCTCTAGCATCTCCTACAATTGTTCCAAGGAGTTCCAGAATAGAGTCCATAGCAACATGAAAGCCCTATCTTATATTATTCTCAAACATTGCACAATGCACAGGAGCCACTCATTTTCTTACTCTAGAAAGACTCACTCTTGTATCCACACCATCCCACTTTTTCTGTCTGCTTTCCTTGGTCACTTCCTCTGTATTTTCCATGCCCATCCTTCATATTCCCAATACATCAAGTTCCCCTCCAGTGGCACTTCAAAGGAGTTAGTTTATATTCCAATTTGATAGCTTTTCTCTGAAGAATTTGTCCACTGAGTGCTGTACTTTCTTTCTTCAGGGGGTGGAGGGCCCAAAGAGTCTGTGCACACCCACATACTAATGAGTTCTGCCTGATCATACAAGTATCAAATATGTGTGACACATGGCACTGCTGCCTGAATGCCAATGAGACATGACTGAGGGGGCTGTCCTTGATATCAAAGATTTCCTGCTACTGTCTAATTGACAGTGAGGTACAGTAAAGATCCCAGGCAATGTCTATTGATTCCAATCATGGCCTGTGGCTACTTTTCATCACTACTGGACACCCACACCAAAAACACAGTGATCATAACTTTATCACCATGTCAATGCAACAGCCGTGCTCCAACAGGAGATGTAAAGACAGAACAGCAATGGCATAGTTAAATAGACCAGAGAATCCAAGATCAGCCTACTTTGGGTAAAGAGGTCATAGGAGATAAAATAAATGAAAACTTAGTTTTGCTACAAAAAAACTGAAATCAACAGAACCCAAGTGCCATTTGCTTGGAGGCTATTTATTGCAGTAAACCGAAAAGTATAACACACGCTATAATTTCAAGGTGAAATAGAAATATTTTGCTTCTTGACTGCAACGTAATCATGAGAATTTAATTTGTCGAATGTTCCTGGAGCACCATAACTAGTGATCACTCTTTTCACTCAACAGAGCTTAAAGGAGAAACTTCCACAGAGCAAATAGAGAGCGAAGCTGCAAAGGCGACCTAGAAGGGGAGACTGAGACTCAGAAGCTGGGCATGGGAGTGTGTGGGCATCCTGACCCTGAGCAACAGAGGGGACAGTGCACTGGAAAGGACATAGAACAGCACTGCTGGCTGCAACAGGGGTCTTCCATCCCCCGCTTCTGGAACCAACGTAGTAGGAGAGAGTCACCACAGAGGTATTCTGACAGGAGCACAGTTGAACTGAGACCACATTTGTTCCAGATCCCCAAAGTGATTGTTAGACATCTTTTGCTAATTGTGTAACACTTAGAATCATTCAATTCAATTCAATCATCTGAAAGGCCCCAAGACAGAGGTCATTTTTTAGACCCAAAGTTACCTGGGAACAGTATTTTATTTAGGTCACAGAAAAACAACAGCTTCTTTAAGTAATCTTACACACAAGACAAATTCGAGTACTCACAACTAAAATAACCTCCATTTACCAGGTGGGCATCACTGTTTCCTCTGGTCCAGAGGGCTGGCTCTGGCCACCAAGAGATAATCACAAAATAAAGCAGATGAAACCAAGTTGTGTTAATTGGATTGTTTCATACTAGCACTGCCAAAGATCTGAAGACCACATTTAGGTTTTAAGCCACCACTATAGAGCCCATCAATGAGATAGGCAGGGATCTAAAAAAATAAATAAATAAATAAAGAGGGACTTTGGTTTAAAAGAACACACATGTTCAGATATGGACATTTAAGCTTTGTAAATGTTCTACA
This sequence comes from Hylobates moloch, assembly GCF_009828535.3. Lineage (NCBI taxonomy): Eukaryota > Metazoa > Chordata > Mammalia > Primates > Hylobatidae > Hylobates > Hylobates moloch. The sequence continues at coordinate 54,470,233 of NW_026652277.1, forward strand.
TGTGCTAAGCTCACAAAAGTAAACCTGAGAAATCTTTCATGAATTTCAATCATTTTCCAATTTAGTCCCACCTTACAAAAAGAGAGTTTTGCACTTCCACCCTTTGAATACTGTCAGTGGACAATTATTTGGAATCAAGCTGTGAGACTGTGTCTAAGAGTCCAGAAACAGCCAAAGGTGAAAGAATCCATGGACTCTATTTTAGAACTGGTCAACGACCAGCAAGCATGATGAGCACAAAGGAGAGAACGCCACATGAAAGAATTACGTTGTTTGCGGCTTTTGTATATATATATTTTTTAACTCTAGCTGCTTGGCAACTCTCCTAGATCACAGCTTTGGGAAAGAAGTATCTCCCTGATGAAAAATGAGCTAACAGAGATCCCACTGATGGCCCACTCACCAACTCTGTACAAGTCCAAGGATTTCACCCTACACAAGAAATTCAACCAAATTGATTTCCTGAACAGAGAAAAAGGAGAGGGGGAAGTTGGGGAAAGTAAGCCAGGTATGTTTGCTCAGACGTAAAAGATACGACAGTGCAAGCAGAATAACATTTCATCTGACCACACGAAGCACAGTGTTTAAAATGCATAATGAAGCTTTCTTCCTTACTGCCTGCTCCTCGCAGGGGGTTATAAATAAGCTCCTAGAATGCCATGGGTTTCTATATTAGAAAAAGCAACTCACTGTATGTATTATCAGTTAACTTGAAGAAAAGGTCACAACAGAAGTAATAGTTCTGAAAAATAGCTTTGCTTTCTAGCTGTAATGTTTCTCTCCCTTTAGATTTTGTCTCCTTTCCTTCCCATTTCAGCACAATTTACACTATTTGCATTATTCTTGGCAATGTGTCTGCAGCAAAACTACATCAGTTCAATGGTTTTCAGTTTTCAGTTTGTTTTCAAAATAATAACAATCTTTTTTCTTACATTAAATGCATGTCAAAAAAAATTGTTTAGATCATATTAACCCAGCTTAAAAATTAAGCAGTCCACTTGTAGGCTCTTAACCAATAACATATCATCTTAGGGTGGTTCTGTTCCAGCCAACAAACATGACCGAAAACCTACTGGAAGTCAGGCCCTGTCCTAGGTGCTAGGACTACAAAGATGGCCAAGCCATGGGCCCAGAATTTTATAGTTTAAAGCAGCTATCTGAATCAATGTTGTATTATCTGTGTGAAAATAGTGGTGTGAATAACCAAAAGCAATCCTATGCCTGACTCAAAAATAATGTCAATCATTAAAGGAGACTGTCACATGGAGTCATTCATGCTACTCCACTGCCTCTATTCCTCACTGGGCCAGGAAAATGGTAGAAGGAAGTGCAGGAGACCACACAGTGGAGAAGGTCCAGACACAAAATCAATTATCTGCTGCTAGATTGTCAAGAATTGGGTATACTTAATCTCCCATTTTTAGTACATGGAACTGCGCATACTAACTCTCGGATAATTCTGCTTTGTTTGTTTTTAATTACCCATCTGCTAAGATTTCCAGTTCGCTTATTTTTGCATTTTTTCCCTCAAGGGATTAAAAATGGATTTTCTTAGTTTTGTAGGTTTTAAAAATAATCACAATAAGAATGATTTTAAATGGTTACATGAATCCAATTAAAGTGAGCCTAAAAAGAAATGTAACACTTTCTGATCTCCCCAGTGTCAACTGAGTTTCTTCAGAACCTGTTAGGTGTAAAGAGAGTACAGTGATGAAGACTGGGCCTTAAAACATGCAAATATTAATAGCTTTAAAAGGTGGGTGGTGGGTATATGACAGTTCCTTAAAATGTTATTTTTCCTTTTAAGAACAAAATTCCATGGTAAAAATATTTTAAATGGGTTTTAAACAAATAGACCAAAGTTATCCTGAGCAAGTTACTTAAATGCATTAAACCTCAATGTCCTATTCTTTACACAGAGGCAATACAATTACCTCCAAAGTGTGCACCATTAGTTCCAAGAGAATGAGATCAACAGAGACTGTAGGTAACAAATTATCTGTGTGTGTCCATGAAACACAACTCAAGACACCAACCCCGATAGTGAGTAGGGTTATTTCTGAATATAAAGAACATGCCATATATTAGCGTCTGATCTGCATGCAGTCTCTTAGCCTCATGAAATAGGAAAAAGAAAAAAAACTATAAATTACAAGTGACTGTAAAGATAGCAAATCATACCGAATAATCTGCAATCCAAATTTTGTTAGAAATAAAAATTTCTGCTGAACAAAAATTTTTGACAGAAAAAAATTTCTGCTGAACAAAAGACTCTGAAAAAAATTGTAAAGAATTTTATCTAGTTGGGCAAGAGACATCTTGAAATAACACTGAATCCATCCACTTTGGTTAAACATCACTGGATGAATGCTAAAATCAATGTTATAAAGAATATGAAAAGATTCACAGAATATGACAAGGGAAGAATTATGAAAATGTAAAGCAGATTCAAGAAACACTGAAAAATCTGCTAAATTATTTCATGTTCTGTTCTCAAGATAGCCAAAAGGCAAAAGATACTTTGAAGAACACAGCGTAGAAGACTCTCTTGGATTGCTTTACTCTGCCTTTCTATTATTTTTAGAAATTAATACCACCTCCTCATATCAGATTAGGAGGAGGACAGCCTTATGAAATATACAGACAGTCTTTAACACTCCTCAAGTGCTAAACGTTCTAAATATACTTCTGGAGGTTTGTTGAGCAGTCAGAGGAAAGAGCCATCTATTTTCCATTTCACAGGGTGCTTCGACAAACAATGCTGAATCCATCAAATAAGAATTAAGTGTTTAGACAGAAGGCGGTATAATCTGATTTGTTAACAAGCTAAAATCTTTTTAGTTTCAGAAGGTGTACAAAATTCAATTCAATTCCACAAAAGGTTTTACCACCCCACCATATTCCTGGCCCCATTCTGGATCCCAGAATTTCAAAGAGGTACACGCATGAAAGGATCCTGTCCTCACAGAGCTCATAGTCTGGTAGATATTGACGCTGGACACTTCCAGACACAAAGTAGGCAGAGGATGAGGGGTGGGGGGAATGAAGGCTGGAAGGCTATCAAAAAGTCTTGTATGCTGTGGACAAAATCCTCTAGGGATAAGATAAGTCTTTAAGTTAGGAAGATCATTGCAGCATCAGTGTGGAAGAGCCTAGAAAATGGGTATGGGTGGGACAGGAACACAAATTGATATAAAGAGAGCTGTTACACTACAGCGACAATCCAGGCAAGCAATCACAAAAGCTCAAGCTCAGGCCAGGTCGCTGAGGATAGGAAAAAAGGGAGAGCTCTGTGCTACATTTAGGCAGTAAACTGAGTAGGACGAGGGCTGACGAAACATGACTGCAGGTAATGAGACCGATTTTCCAGGGAAATGCTTATCAATTTATAGTCATATCATATGCAATACATTACTGCTGACAGACAGATTTAGATCCAACCAAAGGAGCAAATTATTTATTCCCACTGGTGCTTCAGCACACAGTGAGACCTCGACAAGTGTCTGTGGAATGAGTCAATGAATTCTCCAAAACTGAATCTGTCATGATCTATAAGTTATTAGCTCTGGGCCATTCTCAATCAATCAGCAAATATCGTATTACATACCAAAAAAAAAAAAAAAGCAGCCTACATGAAATGAAGAACACACACAAAAGTGCAAAAGAAGAGTCTTTTCTTGAATTCAAAATGCTTGCCTCTAGTTGGGGAGGAAATACATGTACACAACTTGATACAGCAATTAGGTCTGAATTAAAGCCTGTACCGATTTAAAATCAGCAAGTACGTTAGTCTCTTTGAGAGCCCAGAATAAGCAGATCACGGCCCTAAACAAAGGCACGCTGGTGAGAAATCCAACCTGACCCCCATATGTTTGGCTGCCTTAAGCCACTCAGTCTCCTACCTGCACCTCAATCTTTTCTGTAAACTGGGCAGGAAAAGTGCCTTAAGACACACCCTGCCTTTCTAAAAACCACACAGAAGATAGCACTCCAAATACATGAATCCACAAGGAAAGACACCAATTCAAATTTATTCACAGACATCAACCTTTCCTAATGGCAACACTGACATTTATTTTCCTAAAATACAGCATAATAGTATGACAAATTATAGCACGACATGACACAGAATAGAGCCAGGCAAATACCAACTTAGCATCTGAGCTGTCACTTAGAATCAGTCCTGGTTCAGAACAGTAGTTGACCAAGTCTGATTCCTTCCATCTACAGACTAATATGATTATTGCAAAAGAAAGCAAAGGCACACACTACCTTAAAAATTAAAATATCTCCCCAAGAAAGAGTAAGAATTCTTGACTATTCAGGTCAGCTGTTAGGCCTTAGCACTCTGCTGGTCATAATAGAAAGATAAGAAAGATGAAGGCTCTAGAAATCCACAGCTCTAGGGAGCCAAGGAAAGCATCTCCTCATCAGCTACTCTTCCTATCTCTGATATTCTCTACAATGAGAGAATTGCAACCGAATGCTTTCTCTTTTGTAAGTCTGCATTACCTAGAGGAATGTGTATATTTAAGAAAATGTCTTACTTTTCCACCTGCAGGTAGATAATAGCACATTTTGAGAACTTGTGTGTTACTATCTTATACTCAGGGCAAGACCATGATCTTCGACTTCCATTAGCCTTAGCTTGAACGCACAGAAACTGAAATTGCCTACCAAAATGATGGGTTTCATTACCCTGAAACATACTGCCTCCCTCAGACAACATCTTTTGTGGATAGTGGGGCCAGTGACTTTTCACCAGATTGTTTAACAACTAACTACTAATGATGAGACGGAGGGTCCACTGAGGGCAGGAATTGTGTCAGCTCTGTTTACTATCAATATCTCAGTGACCAAGAACCATGACTGGCACATGGTAGATGCTCAATAAACATTTTGGAACAAAGTATTCTATCTCAACTTGGGGAAATGGGAGCTTTTCATCCACAATAAAACTTTAAGGTATAACTGAGGTGTTAAAAAAAAAAAAAAAAAAGCTCCATGAAAGTTGGCTCCAGCTTTGATCAACATACATTTCATTTTTAAAATCCCAAATAAATATAGTATTATTCAGTGTTTGTGAGCATGGTATATCTTTAGTTAGAAAAACTGATTAATCATAAAACCAACTATCTCATTAGCGGTGGTGAAAAATTTCCGAGCAATCTTCACTTTAGACAGCTTGAAGCATTCTTCTCTTCCACAGACTCAGTGGAATCCCCTAGAAAGTCCTGACTGACCAAACTTAATAAATACTATAAGGTTGGCCTTGGCCTCTGGCATAAGACAATAAATTGCAAAATGAAATAAAAATTCTGTAAGCAGTGGGTGTCCCCAAGATCAACAATGTTTAAAAGACCTCAGTAAGAAATCCAATGGTTACATGCAAACACCTTTCTGCACTCAGAGCATAAATCATTTCTCATATGGGTTCAGTGTCAGGGTTCTAGTTAATCATTCGGCTGTAGCAAACACTAAAAGTAATCAATCTCACAGGCTTTGGAATTTGTATAAAGACTTGCTGTCTTTACAAGCTAGTTTCCCCCAGTCTGGATACTATTAACTTTTCCTTCTGTACCTAAAAGTTAAGCAAAGTGATCCGTCCTGTCTTCAACTACCAGGCTGCCCTTTGATTTAGTAAAGTAAAAGCAGGCCCTTTTAAACAGGACAAATGGAATGTATTTCCGCTTTGAAATTATACGCCAAGGAGAAACCCTTCATAATGTCTAAATTCTATTTAAAGACAAAACAAGATAACATCTTAACATCACTGTTGAAAAGATATGCTGTCTAGACTGCTGTTTTCCAATCTGGGTTCTGAGAAGATGCCAAGTGATTAGAATTGTTGGGTAAAGACCAAAAGTGGACCAAAAAGCTCCACTTTTATCTCCTTTATATATACAGGGAATAGTAAGAGATTTCATTGGAAAAATAGGTTCCCCTTCTAAAAGAAGTTTGAAAACTACTTATCTTGCCCAAAGTTTAGCACTCTTGCTTAAAAGCAGGCTAAAACTGGCATTTCAATTGCCTTTGGGAGTCTGCAGGCTCTTCCTGAGATGGGCTTTACAAGCTCTGGGGCCTTCCTCCTGCCTGAGAAAACAGGCAAAGCTGCTGGAATCAGCTCCTGTGCTAACTTGATGTAAAAAGAGAACGAGCAGTATTATTGACCTTGAAAATTCTGACAGTGCAGTATCTTGATTTTCTGCTTCATTATGTCAAATCTAAGGATTTGCCACTGATGTACCCAACCTCCCACTCACTTGTCCATGCTCCACTGCCTCTTGGAGCCACCACTGCATCTCTGACTTTGGTGAACACAAAAACACATATCACCCCTCATAGCCAAAAGGTTGAAGGGAGGTGCAGATTGTGCAGATGATGACAGGCAACTGTATTCCCAGGCTCTCACCAGCTTGTTTTCCCAGGGCAAAACTGAACCTCCTCCAGGCAACACCAGCTGAAGTGTGAGATTGACTAAATGCCTATCTTGAGGAATGTTGTCTGAGAAAGAGAGGAAAGTATATGAGAAAATCAATGAAGAATGGAATATCCCTAAGATGGAGTACCACTTAGCCATTTAAAGGAATGAGTTAATTGTATGTAGTGATGCAAAAAGATCTCCAAAACAGATTAGCAAGTGAAAAGGCTAAAATATACACATACTATACTCCCATTCAAGAAAAAAATATATGCATGTATACATATATGGATGTGTTCACATGGAAAATGTCTAGAGAGAGACTCAAGAATCAATAGGTGGTGTTTCCTGTGAAGAATGAGACTGGTGCTGGTGGGACAGTCTACGGTGCACTGTATAACTTTTTGTTCTGCTGGAATTTTTTACTATGAGTATATATTGGCCTTATAATAATTTTTATAATACAACCAGAGGATTGAGAAAAGCCAAGTCCTCAGCAAATAGAATTTAACATAGAGAAGAAACCAATAAATACACACACAAAAGTCAGATATTCAAAAGCCCACTGCACATTCACTGCCAAGAATGCTCGGGCCCTGGGTCCAGTAACCAAAACATGGCACTCACTGTGGGCCTTTCAATCTGTGGGTATGGCCCCAGCTCTGCCATTTCCAGGATCATGCTATTACCAGTGACTGTCTCCTAAAGGGATTGTGGGGAATGCCAAAATACAAAAAAAAGGGCAATAGTGTTCCAAGTCTGGTGCTTTATTCAGCACATAAAGAAACAGCAATATTGAAATAGCTCTCCCCAAAGAAAGACTATGAATTACACTCTTTGTCCAAAAGTTTTTTTTTAAAAAAAGACTATTTCTTGAGTCCAGATTTCAAACTAAAAAAGTATTATTAACAGGCGGTTGGGGTCCTTCTGCTGCCAATCAGGAAAATGCCTCATTTTCACTTGATAAAATAAAAGTCACATGGATTCTGCTGGTGTATGCCTCTCTGCAACTTCATAGTACTTTCAGAAACCTTGTATATTCACAGTCACTATAATTCACAATAATAAACGCTACTGAGAAAAGCAGGATGGATCCACTTAAAAATGGTACCTACCAAAAGCCCTTGAGAAGTTGGTCAGGTTATTGAATATCAATGACTCTGGTTCATAATAAGAAGCAATGATCGCCCAAATTCTTAAAACAGGGGAACTTGGTGCTTTAGATATATTTCGACATAAGTAATTAAGATCAGATACATAATTAATAGCTCTGTAGCATATAAAAATTGAAGTATTAATTTAGAAGCTCAAGAATGCTTACTAAATCTCAATACATTGATGAAGTTAATTTTCTTACATAATTTCAATAAACTTGTTTAAAAATCCCTTTGGATCTTCCCTACCCTAAGTTGCCACTGACCAGAAAGAGTTTAAACTATTCCATTGTAATGTTATGTTGAGTTCTTTTATTATACAATGTGGTTTCAGCTGAAATTTGAACAGAGAACTGGCTGTTTTCTCAAGCTTCAATAGTTAATACTTCTGTGGTCTTGGACAAGTAACAGCCTTTCTTGAGCTTAATTTCTTCATCAATAAAATTTAAAATTTTAATCAGATGGTCCTTAAGCTACTTTCCAGCTCCGAAAGTATATGATTCTATGAGTCTCTGTAGCATATTACTCACCAATGGAAAAATTAGTCATTTCTCTACTCCTCTAAAAAAAAAAATCAACAATCCCAAATAACTCCTCATTTCTAGAAGCTGTTCGTATGTTTTGTAGAAGGGAAGACCTTGAGATTTGGAGTGAACAAGTGACATTTTCTTCACATACTATTCCAGACAACAAAGCTGCTTTTAATTTTTAATTATTTCCAAGGTCACTTCCAGATTGAACTACCTCCACATGTTAGAAAAATTCTCTTAATAAGCAGTTAGATTTAAGTTTTCCAGAAACCCGCAACCCAGAAAGCATCACAATAATCAGGTTACTGAGCACAAATGTTCCAACTAATGCTCAGCCTTTCTTGGACACACTCTCACCTGCAATCTAGTCCCCAGGGGATCCCTAACATCTTCATAATAATGTTTATCTAAAACATATCTAGTGACAAGAGTTGCTTGCTCACATTATCCCATTCCACACAATCCTTGCAGCAACTCAATAGGACAGACATAATGTCCTAGTTTTAAACATAAGAAAATATAGCTAGAAAGTGCAGAACTGAAGGATGAGCTCATCTCCTTGTTGAACAGTCTCCACTCTCCTTACAGGCTTCCATTTGCCCTTAATTAGTCCCTTCTTCAGAGCCAGGTCTAAGGCTAAGGCCTTTTACGTGTGTCACCACATTTAAACCAATATGTGATAAGTGCTATAATTATATCTATTTTATAGATGGGAAAACTGAGACTCAGAGAGGATACATGGCTTCCCCTCAGTAACTAACAGCAAAGCTAGAATTAAAGCCAAGTTTAACTGATTCTGAAGCCTATGTGATTTCATTATGGAAGATGACCTCCCTGACAGGAACTCAGCTCCATAACTCTTCATTCCCTGTACATGAGAAATTGCTTTGGCAATGCATCATACATTTCTTTCTTTAAAGTGGGCATCTGCGAGACCGTAAACTCATTGCACCTTTATTCAGAAGGCAAGTAGAGAATATGGTTCTGCTAAAATTAGGGAGTAAACAAAAAAAGATGAAAACAAAAGATTCCAGACTCTGGGAATTTAATACAGGAGAACACATAAGACAGGGTAACAGCTGTGTCATTAGCCTAGAAAACATCCAGGAAAGGGGCAGGGTTTTGGATAACTGCTGTATAGATGTCTCCTGGGGTTAAAAAAAATATGAAGCTGACAGATTACCTAATGTTTTTAATCATATTGAATTAACATTAAAGTCAACATTAGAGTCTTGTCAGGGTGTTTAGGAATAAATTATGAAAACGCATAGAAAACTAAACAAACAAAAAACACATAATTATCAATTCCAAAAAAAAAAACCTAAAAGTGACACAAGAAATCAATGAAATTATAATGTACAATGTGATACATCTATGATCAATATTTATGTGGCCATAATAAAGTCAACACTAAAAACCGATTTAACAGAAAACTGTGATATTACTATATTGGGAGCATTTGCTTACTGAAATGTTTATAGAGGAAATGATAGGATATGTGGAATTTGCTTCAAAATATCTAGTATAGGGGAATGTGAGGGATGGGAAGGTAGTGGACATGGACGAAATAAGTTTGACCATAACTGAAATCACTGTTGAAGCTAGAGAATGGACACACTGGAGTTCACTGTACTATTCTCGCTATGTTTTAGGGTATAATTTTCAATAATAAAAAGCTCTAAAAAGTAATCTTGGGAGGATAGGAAGAGGAGGCAGGAAGGTCTTATGGAATCTAAAGGAAGAGACAAAAAAAGATGCATGGGGTATGTGCATACATTTTATACAAGGACTATATCATCTATAAAAATCAATATGTATCTGTAACTAAAAAGATCAAGAAAAAGCAGTATAAATAAGCATGTTATTTTGCAATGTGGAAGAAAATTCCCAAAGAAAGAGCTAAAAGTATTAAAAGTAGTTGCTTCTGGAGAGTGAGTGAACTTGTGTAGGGGACTGCTGTTTTTCACTACAAGACTTGTTTTACTATTTGAAATTTAAGACTGTGCATTATTCCTTTGATTTAAAAAGATGAACACAGCAATTAAAAAAACAGTATGCTACAATGTTCGGATTCTGGGTACTTGTAGTAGTCCATTCTCATGCTGCTATAAAGAAATACCTGAGACTGGGTAATTTATAAAGAAAAGAGTTTTAATTGACTCACAGTTCTGCATGGCTGGGGAGACCTCAGGAAACTTACAATCATGGCAGAAGGCACCTCTTCACAGGGTGGCAGGAGAGAGAATGAGCACCAGCAGGGGAAAAGCCAGATGTTTATAAAATCATCAGACCTCGTGAGAACTCACTCACTATCACAAGAACAGAATGGGGGAAACCGCCCCCGTGATTCAATGACCTCCCACTGGGTGCCTCCCACAACATGTAGGGATTATAAAGATTACAATTCACGACGAGATTTCAGTGGGGACACAGCCAAACTATATCAGTACTTTTTAAGAATCTCTGTTGATGTAGTTCTTATATAGCTTTTTCAATAAGAAAAAATATTAAAAGTTTTGTAAACCTGAAAGTATTTTATAAATTGTGTTTGCTGAGCTCATTGAGGCTCTGTGTATGTAGCCACAGTGTGCATTCCGAGTTTCTCATAGCTCAGTTAGATTCTCTAACCCTTCCTTCAATGAGCTCACCTCAGAGTTGTTCTCTCAGATAAATGATTTTGAAGTATCTTTGTGAACATAAAAACTAAAATTAAATAAAAATAATAATATGAAGAAGAAAAGTAGTGAATAAAAAACAACCATGCTTCCACCTCTCTTGGCTTGTATATGTATACATATATCCTGACTATGAAAACATCTTAGAAATTAACTGTGGAAATCACTGAACATGAACACCCTTACTCCAGTCACTGCCCCTTCTGTGAGTGGCCTACCTAGAGTAAGGCATACTGCAAAGTCCTCTTACTTTGAAACCCCCAGTTAGTATCCTGTTGTAAACTGACTCAGCGCTTTCAGAACAGGTTAAGATGATTTAGATGAAGCTTATTTTAAAAGATTACACCTAATGTTGGAGGAAGTATTGGAAATGAACACTCTCATACGCTATTGTTGATGATGAGATTATAAGTTGGCACAATCTTTCTAAAGGGCAATTTAACAATAATATAGGAAGCATTAGAAATGAATATTGTTTCCTTCTAGCAATTTCATTTCCAGGTATTTATCCTAAGAAAATAAATCAGTGATTTACACAAAAATTTGGTTGTAAGAATGTTTGTTATAGCACTATTTATAATTGCAAAAAAGTCACAAAAACACTAAATATCCACTTGGTAACTGGTACACTGGAATAAATTAAGGAACACGCATACAACAAAGTACTATGTGGTTGTTAAAATAATTCTATAGAAAGATATTCAATGACAAGGAAAAATAGTGTTAAGTGAACAAAAATTACTGAACAGAATACACACTGATCAAGTTTTTGTACATATATGTGAATTTATAAGCAAAGAAAGAGGCTCAAAAACATAGAACAATAACAATTGTTATCTGGGATTTAATTTTTTCAAGCAAATCTTATTTTCTTCTTTTTGCATATTTATATTTTCTTTAATAAATGTATATCACTTTACAATAAAAAATGTAAACAAATACAGGAGCTACAAAAGTACTTGTATCTTTTTAAAAACATTAAAATTAATACACACAAAACACACATACACACACACACACACACACACACTTATTTTAAAGCAAGAAAAATGAGAAGGCAGAAAAAGAAAAGATGATGGTTAAACAGCAATGTTGACCTTGAAATATGTTTTTTGGTCCAAACAATAATTCTCCAAAGTCACATAATAGAGTCTCATCAGAAGTTAATCAACTGAATGTTTCCAAAACATTAACTTTTGACATTGATGCTCTATATTATGTTTTTATTCAATCAATATATATTCCTATATTATTTTCTTCCTTCATTTTTCTCTGAGTTGCAGTTATCATTTTTTTCTTCTTGAGATTTTTTTGTCTTTATTTTTTATTTATATGTATATTTTAAAGTTATAAATGTCTCTCTAGTCGATGCTTTAGCTGCAGTTTATAGTATTTTTATCATTCTGCTCAAAATGTTTCTCTTGTGATTTCCTTTTTGATGATTAAGAAAAATACTTATTTTTTTCTAAAATATTTGGAAAATTTTTAAGTACTTTTTTGTGATTGATTTCTAGCTTAATTTCTCAGTGCTCAGAGGTGTACTTCTTAGACTTTAACTTTTTTTTTTTTTTGAGACAGGGTCTCACTGTATCACCCAGGCTGGAGCGCAGTGGTGCTATCTTGAGTCACTTCAACCTTTGTCCCCTGGGCTCAAGCAATCCTCCCACCTCAGCCTCCCAAGTAGTTGGGACCACAGGCCTGCAACATCATACCTAGCTATTTTTTTTTATTTTTATTTTTAGTAGAGACAGGGTCTCATCATGTTGCCCAGGATGGTCTCTTAACTCCTGAGCTCAAGTGATCTGCCAGCCTTGGCCTCCCAAAGTGCTGGGATCACAGGCTTCAGCTACTGCACCTGGCTAGAGTTTAATCTTTGGAAATTAAAAGTTGCTTTATGCCTGACATACATTCATTTTTGGCAACTGTACAACATGCACTTGAAAGGAATGTGTGTTTTGCAGTTGTTGAATGCACTATTTTATACACTATACATCAGTTAGATCAAGTTGATTAATTTGTTCAAATATTCTATATCCTCTGATTGTCTACTTATCTATAAATGAGAAATATATATTAAAATCCACCTTGTAATTGTGAGTTTGTCTATTTCTCCTTGTAGTTCTGTTACTTTTTGCTTTATATATTTTAAAGCCATGTTATTAGGTATATACATATTTAAAAGCAGTACATCTTCTTAGTGGATTGACTCTTACATCATTATGAAATACCACTCTTAATAATTCTTCTTCTCTTAAGATATCATAGCTATATTGGCTTTCTTTTGATTAGTGTTTGCATGGTATTTCATTTGCCAACTTTTTATTTTCATCATTTCTGAATCCTTATTTTTAATATATGTTTCTTTTAAGCCACCATATATAGTTAGGTTTTGTTTGTTTTTCCAACCTGATAATCTTTGTCTTTTGAAAGGAAGCTTGACTATTTTATATGTAATGGAATTAAATATGTATTCAAGTTTAAATCTTCTATGTTACTGTTTGCTTTATACGTGTTTCTTTTTCTCTCCTTCTTGTCTTATTTTGGATTTATCACTAATTTTTATTATTCTATTTTCCCCCTCTATTTGCTTGTTAGTTGCACATTCCTTAACTATTCTTTTAGTTGTTACTCCAGCCACTAAAACATGCACCTTTGACCAATATAAATCTAAGCTAAATTCATATTTTTACTACTTCTTAGACAATGCATGGAACATAGAACACTTTTCCTCCATTTAACCCCCTCCCAAATTATGAACTGTTTTTGTTGTGTATTTTAATGTTGCATATATTTTGAATTATTTTTGGATAGCCAATAATCATTTAGCTTTACCTACATATTTACACTTTTTATTGCTCTTCATCCTTTCCTGTATCTCTGCACCTCCATCTGAGAGCTTGAACATATTAATCATAGTCATTTTAAAGACTATATCTGATAACTCCATTCATTATCTGCAACCCTGATGGATCTTTTTGTATCACCTATTTCTTCTTTTGGTTTTCAGTTACATCTTGTCTACTCATATGCCTGGTTATTTCTGCTTGAGTACAGAATATTTTAAATGAAAAGGTATCAGAGATAATTAGAGGCTCTGGACGATGCTATTTTCCTCCAGAGAGGAATAATTTTGCTTCTGGCAGGTAGCTGAAGGGCACCAGTAATTCCAAACTATCTCAATCCAACTGGATTGACCTAATTGATAGCTCAGCTTCAGTCTTTATGGGGCTAGTCTATTTCCTGCTCACTCTTACTCATAGGATGCAGCCCTTCAAGTTCTCAAACGAAAGTCTAGAGCATTTACCAGCCCCTCTCCCAAGTAAGCCCTAGTCCCATTTTTTTTCCATAAGTTATTGAGGTACAGGTGGTATTTGGTTAAATGAGTAAGTTCTTTAGTGGTGATTTGTGAGATTTTGGTGCACCCAACACCCAAGCAGTACACACTGCACCATATTTGTAGTCTTTTATCCCTCATCCCCCTCCCATGCTTCTCCCCAGTCCCCAAAGTCCATTGTATCATTCTTAGCCTTTACGTCCTCATAGCTTAGCTCCCACATATCAGTGAGAACATATGATGTTTGGTTTTCCATTCCTGAGTTACATCACTTAGAATAATAGTCTCCAATCTCATCCAGGTCACTGAAAATGCTGTTAATTCATTCCTTTTTATGGCTGTGTAGTATTCCATTGTGTGTATATATACCACAGTTTCTTTATCCACTCATTGATTGATGGGCACTTGGGTTGGTTCCATGATTTTGCAATTGTGAATTGTGCTGCTATAAACATGATTGTGCAAGTATCTTTTTTGAATAATACCTAGTCCCATTATGATCCTCCATCAGCCCCATTATTGTACTAAAAGCTATGCTCAGTTTCTGAGCCTCTCAACCACTGCTTTTGGACATTTCCTCTCCTGGATCTTGGTCCTATAATTTCTTAATAACTTTCTCATGCTTTTAAGCAGAATATTTTTCATATTTTTCCATATTTTCTAGTTTTTTTTTAGCGGGAGAGTTGGTTCAAAATAACATAGTCTGCCATTGTCAAAAGAGAACTCCCCCACTTAACAAGTATTTAACATGAAATCTCAAATAAACATTATTTTCGTAACCCACTTCAATTTATCCCTGGACCATATTCAGTTAAAATAAAGGTGACAAGGATAGTTTGTGTATGCTAGGAGTAATAAGCCAAAGTTGAACAATGAGAACACATGGACACAGGGAGGGGAACATCACACACTGGGGCCTGTCAGGGGGTTGGGGGCTAGGGGAGGGATAGCATTAGGAGAAATACCTAATGTAGATGACAGGTTGATGGGTGCAGCAAACCACCATGGCACATGTATACCTATGTAACAAACCTGCACATTCTGCACATGTACCCCAGAATTTAAAGTATAATAAAAAAGAAGTAATAAGCCAAATTTCAACTTCTATAAGAGTAGAATGTCTTCCAAAAAAACTCAGAAAGAATCTCCCAGCCCATCACCCGCCTTTTATCATTGGTTCTGACTTGTGACTGTTCTCAAAGCCATTTCCTCTCTCAAAAGAAAAATGTCAAAATATCCTCTCTTTTTTCCTAGTAGTTTATATCACCACAAAATTTGGGTCACTGAAAATACTGTTAATTCATTCCTTTTTATGGCTGAGTAGTATTCCATCATATATATATACATATATATACACATATACATATATATACACATATACATATATATACATATACATATATATACACATATATACATATATATACACATATATATGTATATATGTGTATATATACCACAGTTTCTTTATCCACTCATTGATTGATGGGCACTTGGGTTGGTTCCACGATTTTGCAATTGTAGATGATTTTAAAGATCTTCTAGTTCAGCATTATCATTTCACAAATTAAGAAACTGTGGTTCAGAGGTGAAATAATCTGCACATGGTCATACGACAAGTTCCTGGAGGAACTAGAAAACTAATCCAGTTCACATTCAGGGCATCTGAACTAGAGATCTAAAATAAAAGTGCAACTTCAGAAAGAAGTTTATTAAAGACATAAATAAAATGGAACCAATCCTTACAAACAAACTAAGAAAAAAACAGGGACAGTTAGAAATTTGAATGTGACTAAATATATGTGGTTATTAAGGAAAGATTAATTATTTGTTAGATGTGATAATGTTCTCTTGGGTGTATTTTTAAGGTCACTATCATTTACGTATACATACTAAAATATTTACTGATGAAGTGATATTATTAGGATTTATTTCAAAGAAAGTAGGTGTGCAGATTAAATAAATTGGCCATGAATTGATAGATAGTGATAATTCATGGGTGTTCATTACACTATTCTTTTATATTTGTTTGAAATTTCCCATAATAAAAAGGAAACATTTAAAAGGAAACGTAATGCACAAAAAGTTCAGCTAAGTTGGGGCTTTTCCCTTAATCCAAAAAAAAGTTACCAAATAAATGAATTTAAGGGGGCTGAAGGTCAAATCCAATTATAACAATATAGTTCACCAGTATCTCTAGATAACAAGTCTCAGCCAGTAGCCCAAATAATTTAAGTAATAACTTCTGACAACTAGGTAAGCTAAATGGAGGCAGGAGAATTGATGCACTATTTAGCATAATTCAATCTCCTATTTTATTTCTTTTACACAAATGCTAATAATATTGTTCACAGAGTCTTTTTTTAAATCTTAAAGAAATTATCTTATTTATGCTAATGCAAAATTCAGTGCTTAGCACATTCTCAGTATTCTATAACCCAGACTCTTTTCCACTAATGAAGCACCCACTGTGGAGTACTGGCTCTATTTGGGGTATTTCAGATTCTAAGAAAGAGTTATTAGAGAGAAAAGGGTAAACTGGTGGAAGTAAGAGTTGAAAGATAAAAAGGAGTCCCAAAGATAAAAACAAATTAATGTTCTCAGGTCTCCTGCAAATTGCTCTTTTATACTTAACAATGGCTAAAAAGTCATAATTTGTAGGAGGGAAAGCCCAAATATAACACTGGAGAAAAACTTTGGAGAATGATTTTATCATATACCCCATCAAATTTTCCCTGCTCAATCAATAGTCTGCTAAGGTTCATTTTTTGGCTCTGCCCCAGTTTCTTTATTCCTCTGTATCCTTGCTTGTTATACTGTCACATCCCAAGGTCCTGCTTCTCAGCCCATAATGTCAAAAGCCGCCTGTCAGCCTGCCCAAGGCTGGCACTTACTACCCCACCATCAGTGACTGCCTGACTGAGTTCAGGCAGCATATTATCTCAGAAGGGGCTGGACACTTACCTCCAAATAATGTGATAGGATATTCCCAAATGAGGCAAGTCTATGAGCCCAAAGTTGTGAGCTCTGAGTAAGCTGGATCAGTCTAATTTAAATACACAGATGTGCAGATCTGCAGTACACAGGCTTGTGAGCACATGTACACACATGCAAGAGCAGTGCTTATTAATCCCAGGTGCCAGAAGTTAGAGAGATCTTCAGGATTCAATAAATGTTCACTAATTTAAGACTAAGGAAGATCAACTTTAAAAAAAATTAAAGCTACAGTATAATAGCAACTTATACAATATCAGCTAACATTTGTCAAATGCTTACTCTGATAAAAGGCAAGCATTGTGCTAAGTGAGGGGCCCACCTTATCTCATATGCATTCATGTTCTCATGCACAGATTTATCTCATTTAATTCTCAGAACAACCCTAGGGGAGAGATACTGAAGTACCTATCATTTATAGTCACAGAAACTGAGACTAAGAGACATTAAGTCTCTTGTCCAGGAACACACAATGGTAAGTGGCAGGGAATTATTATATAATAGTTGTGTTCTTCTTATCAAGGCTGGAAAAGCAGTCGCGATTATGAAAACAGGCAGCAATAATATATAGTTAAGAGAAATTGCATAACCCTCCAGATATATTTCTCTACACATATCCTGGATGAAAGTCCAGGCTTATCAGTAATATCGCTGATCCCTAGGTTACTTTTCCCTGATCTTCTGACCACATCCTCACCAGATATTGGCATTAGGCCTAGTCCTCTAGAAACAACTGAGTTCTCACCCTGGACCTAAATGCTCTCTATGGCCATCCTTACTTTTCTTAGCCAAGCTCCACATTTGGGTAAAATAGGACTATGAACTAAAGTGCTGTTTACTAGATGATCACTATCACTACTCAAAATGAGAGGAACTGCAAAAATTAGGTGATGGGCAATTTGGCACCAGAGCCTCCAATGCCACTGGATATGAAGCTTTCTGCAGGCAAGGGATTGGAGGCAGACCCACCCTTCGGCCTGAAACCACCTGCAGAAGAAAGATAAGCTCCTGGTAGGGGAGTCCAGAGTTGGAAGCTCCCATCTTAGATTAAACCAGTGCACATTGGGTGCACCCGACCACTAATAACATGAACCTATTGCCCACTTGCTACTACCAATAAATACCATTCATCTGGCCTTCTGTATGTGCCAGGCACTGCACTAAGCATTTCATACTATTGCCTATATTAACTCTTAAAGCAATCTGGCAAGCTCCATGTTAACATCCCCATTTAACAGATAAGAATTCAGAGGCATGGAGAGCCTTAGTAATGTGTCCAAGGTGACACAGAGACAGGCTTAGAATCCAGTGCATCCTAACTCCAAAGCACATGCTATTAATCATGACTCACATTGCCACACACATACCCCCAAATTCAGACGCTCAAATTCATCTCTCCTTCACAGAGTAAGTGAAGAGACACCCAACAATGCCAAGATGACTTACCAGATATGGGGCCCCTTCGGGGCTCAATCCAGCCTCCCCAGACAGTACTTGAAGCTTCCCTTGTCAGTCACATCCATTTCTGAGAGAGAGCACTATTATCATTCATAAATGAATAATCATCTATGACATTATTAACATAAGTAAGATGGTATTTTTTAAAAAATAAAAAATCTATAATCTTTAACAGAAAAGCTATACAATCATTCTCTTCCCTTCATTATGCCTAAGAGAAAAAATATATATGTATATATATTTATATACACACACCAACACAGAAATATACATATATAATTAAAGAAGTCACTTTACTTAACATTTAACAAGAATTATTCAAATAATTCCCTGGAACCAACAGGGTCTATAAAGTGCCTCTGGACAATCGACTATGATCATGTAGGAGCTGGCATTAGACTATTATAAGGTTTGCGTCTTTTCCTTACCTGAAGGAAAAAACTGAATCTAAGGACTATGAAAGCCATGTAAGTATTGTCGAGCCCTGTTTAGGTTCAGTAAAAAACACACCCAGGTGGGTGATTCTTAGGCCAGGATTTTGAGATGTAGCATTAAGTCTATTTCCTTTCAAGTGCTTTTCTTGCTGAAGAGGGAGTTGTTTCAGATGGTGCAGTGCCAGTGGCCTCAGGCCCTGTGTGTACTGGTGCCCATTCCACTGTGAAGACTTCTCATGAAGTCTCATTCACCCCTATATCCCAAAACCTAGCACAATGCTGGCACACAGTAGGTATGCCAAAAGTAATTCTGGCATGAGGGATTAAACTGATAGGGTGGGGAAGCTCACACTGGGAGAGCTATTTAGTGTCATCATCTCCACTGTGCTTCAGTGTCAGCACAGCAGCTCTAAGAAGTCCTGTGGGAACTCTCCCAATGGCACACAAAAGAGCAAGATATCAGGGTGGTATGTCCAAGTCTTGGGTTCTCCTGAACTCTGGCTCAAACATCTGCTCAGTCATTCATTAACTGTGTGGCCTTCGACATGTCCCATAATCTCTTTGAACCTCTTCCTCATTCAAGAACTGGAAAGATTAGACTGCGTGCTGCCTGAAGTTGCTTCCAACTCTAAAGTGCTATAATCCTATTTTCCTTATTATCAATCTCAGCCCAATACCTCCCCTTGCGTGCCCCAAGTTATTAGTTTAAAAAGTATACAGTTGATCCTCATTATGCATGCATTCCGTAATTGAGAATTCTCCTAGTGGCGACAATTTATTTGTAACCCCCAAATTAATATTTATAATGTTTTCGCGGTCATTGATGAGCATGCACAGAGCAGCAAAATCATTGAGTCACCCAAATGCACACATTCCCAGCAGAGGACAAACAAGGCAATATACTCTGTTCTCCCATTTCAGCTCCCATACTGTAGACAAGTGTTCTTTTCACAGTCTATTTAGTGCCCCGTTTTTCACAATGTTGTGCTTTTTCTGTGACTTCACTCTTAAAATGGCCCATGCATACAGTGCTGCGGTGCTGTCTACTGTTCCTAAGTGCAAAGCTGTGATATGACTTACAGAAAAAACACATGTGTTAGATATGCTTCACTCAGCCATGAGTTATAGTGCTGTTAGCCATGAGTTCAAAGGTGTGAATCAACAATATATATTAAGTAAGGTGTCTTAAAACAGAAGCACACAGACCAGCATCATCCTGATACCAAAGCCGGGCAGAGACACAACCAAAAAAGAGAATTTTAGACCAATATGCTTGATGAACATTGATGCAAAAATCCTCAATAAAACACTGGCAAACGGAATCCAGCAGGACATCAAAAAGCTTATCCACCATGATCAAGTGGGCTTCATCCCTGGGATGCAAGGCTGGTTCAACATACACAAATCAATAAATGTAATCCAGCATATAAACAGAACCAAAGACAAAAACCACATGATTATCTCAATAGATGCAGAAAAGGCCTTTGACAAAATTCAAAAACCCTTCATGCTAAAAACTCTCAATAAATTTGGTATTGATGGGACGTATCTCAAAATAATAAGAGCTATCTATGACAAACCAACAGCCAATATCATACTGAATGGGCAAAAACTGGAAGCATTCCCTTGGAAAACTGGCACAAGGCAGGGATGCCCTCTCTCACCACTCCTATTCAACGTAGTGTTGGAAGTTCTGGCCAGGGCAATTAGGCAGGAGAAGGAAATAAAGGGTATTCAATTAGGAAAAGAGGAAGTCAAATTGTCCCTGTTTGCAGATGATATGATTGTATATCTAGAAAACCCCATTGTCTCAGCCCAAAATCTCCTTAAGCTGATAAGCAACTTCAGCAAAGTCTCAGGATACAAAATCAATGTACCAAAATCACAAGCATTCTTATACACCAATAATAGACAAACAGAGAGCCAAATCATGAGTGAACTCCCATTCACAATTGCTTCAAAGAGAATAAAATACCTAGGAACCCAACTTACAAGGGACGTGAAGGACCTCTTCAAGGAGAACTACAAACCACTGCTCAATGAAATAAAAGAGGATACAAACAAATGGAAGAACATTCCATGCTCATGGGTTGGAAGAATCAATATCGTGAAAATGGCCACACTGCCCAAGGTAATTTATAGATTCAACACCATCCCCATCAAGCTACCAATGACTTTCTTCACAGAATTGGAAAAAACTACTTTCAAGTTCATATGGAACCAAAAAAGAGCCCGCATCACCAAGTCAATCCTAAGCCAAAAGAAGGAAGCTGGAGGCATCACGCTACCTGACTTCAAACTATACTACAAGGCTACAGTAACCAAAACAGCATGGTACTGGTACCAAAACAGAAATATAGATCAATGGAACAGAACAGAGCCCTCAGAAATCATGCCACATATCTACAACTATCTGATCTTTGACAGACCTGACAAAAACAAGAAATGGGGAAAGGATTCCCTATTTAATAAATGGTGCTGGGAAAACTGGCTAGCCATATGTAGAAAGCTGAAACTGGATCCCTTCCTTACACCTTATACAAAAATTAATTCAAGATAGATTAAAGACTTACATGTTAGACCTAAAACCATAAAAACCCTAGAAGAAACTCTAGGCATTACCATTCAGGACATAGGCATAGGCAAGGACTTCATGTCTAAAACACCAAAAGCAATGGCAACAAAAGTCAAAATTGACAAATGGGATCTAATTAAACTGAAGAGCTTCTGCACAGCAAAAGAAACTACCATCACAGTGAACAGGCAACCTACAAAATGGGAGAAAATTTTTGCAACCTACTCATCTGACAAAGGGCTAATATCCAGAATCTACAATGAACTCAAACAAATTTACAAGAAAAAACAAACAACCCCATCAAAAAGTGGGCAAAGGACATGAACAGACACTTCTCAAAAGAAGACATTTATGCAGCCAAAAAACACATGAAAAAATGGTCATCATCACTGGCCATCGGAGAAATGCAAATCAAAACCACAATGAGATACCATCTCACACCAGTTAGAATGGCCATCATTAAAAAGTCAGGAAACAATAGGTGCTGGAGAGGATGTGGAGAAATAGGAACACTTTTACACTGTTGGTGGGACTGTAAACTAGTTCAACCATTGTGGAAGTCAGTGTGGCGATTCCTCAGGGATCTAGAACTAGAAATACCATTTGACCCAGCCATCCCATTACTGGGTATATACCCAAAGGACTATAAATCATGCTGCTATAAAGACACATGCACACGTATGTTTATTGCCTCACTATTCACAATAGCAAAGACTTGGAACCAACCCAAATGTCCAACAACGATAGACTGGATTAAGAAAATGTGGCACATATACACCATGAAATACTATGCAGCCATAAAAAATGATGAGTTCATGTCCTTTGTAGGGACATGGATGAAACTGGAAATCATCATTCTCAGTAAACTATAGCAAGGACAAAAAACCAAACACTGCATGTTCTCACTCATAGGTGGGAACTGAACAATGAGAACTCATGGACACAGGAAGGGGAACATCACACTCCGGGGACTGTTGTGGGGTGGGGGGAGGGGGGAGGGACAGCATTAGGAGATATACCTAATGCTAAATGACGAGTTAATGGGTGCAGCACACCAACATGGCACATGTATACATAGGTAACAAACCTGCACATTGTGCACATGTACCCTAAAACTTAAAGTATAATAATAATAAAAGAAAAAAGAAAAAAAGAAGAAAACAAAGGGGGATGGTGGTAGAACCTGACCTTCCCAGTCCTCCTGGGAGCTCATGTATACCTGGGGCAATAGCTGTGTAAATGAATAAAAATTTCTGTAACCTTAAAAAAAAAAAAAAAAAAAGAAGCACACATAAAACACAGGTATCGATCAGCTGATGGAAATGTTGAGATCAGAGGCTCACGGGAGGATCCTAAGCTTATACTTAGGAGCAACAGTTCCGTATTTGTTAATTCAGTGTTCGCAGCAACTTGATAGAACATGACTATTGCAAATGATGAGAACTGACAGTATACCCTCAGTCTGGACTTCCACATACAGTTGTGTGGAAATGTAAATGACACCCCCTAGAGTTGTGCAGTGTACAGCCTGCCCAACCATGTGCATTAGTGCTGTACTTGAGATATTATCTTGTTGGAATGTACAATATCGAGAAAAACAAAATGGAAACTTCTATCCTTAGCATACTCCAAATAAAAAACTCTTCTAGCACTCATGATGAAATTATTGCACATGACCTGGACTCCTGACATGAGTGAACCCATTTAGGAACGTGTCTCCTGAAATGCCTTTCCTCCATCTCTCTTATGCTTACATAAGTATCCTGAATTTTGCAAGAAACAGCCCAAGTATTTCCATGCTTTCTCTGCAGATTAGTTTGTAACTGTCATTAATAATTTCAAATGATGCCCCTTTGAGAAAGTTCTCCACAAATCCACTGCAGAAACACAGGCCAGTAACAATAAATAATTCATGCACGCACCTGAAAGTCCTACTAGGAAGATATACTGGGAGATTTTCTGAAAGGAGAAGGAATATAGAGGCAGGAAAAAGAGAAAATTCAGAGGAAAAAAAGAAAAGATGCGAGAAGGAAAGAGGAAGATTGACTATGACGGCAAGAGTTTTAGAAATAAATACTACTTCAGAAAGGCATCAGCAAGGTCAATCAAGATTTCTTTTTACTTTGCAAGTGCAGGGGGAAGTTTTTGGCTTCTCTCTCTTTTGTAATATGGTTTGTTACTGTATACCTCAAATACACAGTCAGCCCCATCACATCACTGATGATATAACAATTTCCTACAATTAAACCCTGCCAGCATGCAATTGTCCTTTGAGGCTGTCAGGATTCAGATTTTAAAAAAAATAATAAAATAAAATTAAAAAGAACATTATTGTTAGACTTCTGAGCTTAGTCAGGCATGAGGGTTCAAATCTTACCCACATCACTTAAATAGATGGCTGCCAGTAAGTAGTTTAACTTTCAAACCTCAGATTTTTTGTTTGTAAAGTAGGGATAAATAACAGCACCTACTGCATCAGGCTGTTTTGAAAATTAAATGAGATAATGCATATATAGTATCTAATACCATACCTAGGATATTAAAATTATTATTTACCAATATGATATCATAATTGATAAATTACACACAGATCCAGGTTACTGGAAGCTTTAAATCCATAGGTAAAACCACAGCATGGAACACATCTCACAGAAATACTTTTTGGGTTATCTATCATGAAAGGAGTGATTCAGGCAGGAGAAAGAAAAGAGAACAGCAATTTTCTTTTGAGTTTCTCAGGCTTTCCACTTTTCTTCTCTCACTGCCAGGTAATGGATCAATGACTTTCCGGAAACCAAAACTAATCCTACAAGTAAAAATGATGTGATTACAGGCCCAGTACTTAGAAGCCACAGTGATATCTCATTGACATGACAGGAAGAGACAAGTGACAGGAAAATAAACTTGAGTAAATGGACAGCAGATGAAGAAAAAAACCTCTACAGCCAAAATCTGCACCAAGAGGAGGTCCTGAGGCACATTTAAAGAGATGCAGAAGAAGTGTCAGATGAACACAAATCCCAATAAGGCTCAAAACAGTGGGAGGAAGTGGAGTTGGCCTTCTCTGACCCATTTTATATTTTTGTATACTACTGTTAATAGCCTGTCTCGAAACCCCACCTCTACTAAAAATACAAAAAAACTAGCCAGGCATGGTGGTGGGCGCCTGAAGTCCCAGCTACTCAGGAGGCTGAGGCAGGAGAATGGCGTGACCCAGGAGGCAGAGCTTGCAGTGAGCCAAGATCAGGCCACTGCACTCCAGCCTGGGCGACAGTGCAAGAGTCCAACTCAAAAAAAAAAAAAAAAAAAAAAACCAAACATAGCCCATCTCAGCTCCCTCACCTTTCTTAAAACCATAGGTATATACTGAGGATTTACAGTCAAGTAAAATGTTTGGATTAGGTGATGACCCAAAAGATCCTTTCAAGGCCCGTGATTCCTTTGTGCTTTAAAAGAAAGAGCAAAATTAAGTGACTCACTTGATCAGTGATGACAACAGAAACATATGTGTCTTCAGATCTTTAGCCCTAGGTTGGCCTCATCATATTTTTACGTTGCTTATCTTGCACAGGCATATTTTTTAGGAAAATATGCATTAACAAAATTTTGTGGGTATATAAAAGTATATATATTTATGGGGTACACGAGATGTTTTGATACAGGCAGGCAATGTGTAATAATCACATCATGGAAAATGGGGTACCCATTCCCTCAAACATTTATCCTTTATGTTACACACAATCTAATTATATTTTTTAGTTATTTTAAGATGCACAATTAAATTATTATAAACCATAGTGACTCTATTGTTCTAACAAATACCAGGCCTTATTCATTCATTCTAACTTTTTGTACTCATTAACCATCCCTACCTCCCTCCCACCCCACTACCCTTCCCAGCCTCTGGTAACCATCCTTCTACTTTCTATCTCCATGAGTTCAATTGTTTTGATTTGATTTTTAGGTCGTCCCAGAAATAAATGAGAACATGCAATGTCTGTCTTTCTGTGCCTAGATTATTTTACACCATGACCTCCAGTTCCATCCATGTTGTTGCAAATGACTGAATCTCATTCTTATGGCCAAGTAGTTAGTACTCCACTTTGTATAAGTACCAATTTTATGTATCCATTCATCTGTTGATGTACACTTAGATTGCTTCCAAATCTGGGCGTGCATTTTTTTTCTTTTTTGAGGCAGAGTCTCGCTCTATTGCCCAGGCTGGAGTGCAGTGGCGCGATCTCAGCTCACTGCAACTTCTGCCTCCTGGGTTCAAGTTTGGCTGAACTTATATATGAAAGGAGGGCTGAGAAGTCAGAAACTGAGGAGCTAGAGAGAACCAAGTGTGGTGTGGGCCAGCAGACAGCTCCTCTAAACGTGTAAACATGCAGAACCATTCCTTCCATGCAGACCCCAGTATCTCCCCTAGGTGAGCCAAATCACACTAGAAACCCTCCCACTCCACTGAGTGGCTCTTCCCATCTTCAGTAACCCTCTACAAACTTGTCAGGGTCATGTGAAAAACACCCAAACTCTTCTGAACCTACCACCATCCTTTCTTTGTTCTTTCTTAGTGAAAAGGACATTCCTCCTCCTGTCCCAGGAAAATCTCTCTGCGTCTGCTCTCCATCTATCCCCTCCTGACTCCTGAGCAACCAGAGTGAATCTGCAATTACTCCTCTCCCTTGCATCTCCTGACACTCCTTTTCCTCCAGTTGTGTGTCTCCTTGACTTAGTCAAAAAAGGTGCTTACAATTCTGTAATATTTAAATTGAGATGTCATTCATGCATTCATTTTGTAACTATTCACTATGGGCTTATGATGAGTACTGCATTGCTGGACTGAAAGCTCTGACTATGTGATGCTATTGCTTAGAGTGCTAGAGGTAGTTTTTTGGTTTTGGTTTTGCTTTTTGTTTTAAGAAAGGGCATATTATGGACCACCAAACAATGACCTGATTCCTTGTATAAACACTAACCTAATTCTCAGTTGAAATAGGAATGTGGTTATTTTCTTAGCCAAACCTGAAGTAAAAGTCAATAGTATTGGCTGCCCTTCCTGACTTCTAAATCCTCTGCAGGGGGGCCCTGGTCTGTACAAGAACCAGGTTCCTGGCAAAAAATAAAACACCAAAAAATACAAGTCAGCATTGACAGGAAACCAGTCTTACAGACCTCAACCGCACACAGTAAGAGAAAACAAAGCAATTTTAACATTTACAGGCTAAGATTGGGACCATACTGAAATAAAAAAGGGTTTTAACAGCCTGTTTAGTGAGTTGTTCATTTAATGAAACAAACTATACCCATAGAGATGGTCCCAGGTACCTACTTATCAGCAACTACCTAAAACCATGCAGAAGCTATTACCCAGATCTTGATTTAGAACTCTAGTTAATGCTGGCAAAAATAATTTCAGATTTTCCCATTCTTGTAGGATACATGTCTGAATAATTCATTAATAACTGACTTCTTTTTTCTTCCCACTTGATTCTATGCTACCAGTCACTTAACAACACTGGGCTACCTGGCACAATGCTCAAATGCGCCAGTGTTCTTTGCACAGCCATAGATTTCAGCCCTGTAAAATCACTCGGAGAGACACACACCCTCCTAACACTAACATATCATCTTCTTCTCCAAGTGGCACAAATTGAGGTTTCAACAATGTGGAGCAGTTTTAGCTTCTGCCCACGCTGCTTGTATTATGAAGACTTAGCACAGTAATTTTTAACACAATAGTCATTTTCCCACCGGACTACATAATTCCTCTATAATCATAAAGCTGCAAACACATTCCTCACTTGCTATCCAAAGAAATAGTATAACTCTATAGTTATGGGTGAGAATCGAGAGGAGGAGGAAAAAAGAAAAATAAAGAGTTTAGATGGGGTGGAAGAGTCTCAAGGAAAGCTGTGCTGTAAGGAAAAGACTAATACTTTAGATCTGTGCCTGCCTGGATCAAATATATCTAGTTGACAAGAGGTTTCCTATACATTTAAACTTCTTTATCAAATCTCAAATCACATGTGATTAAATATACATATATGTGCATATATACATACATGTGTATATATCTCTCAGAATCAGAATTTTAATGGTGAGAAGAATTATTTTCCTCTGAAAAAATATTTCCCCCAAGGCACAATGAAAGCAGATGAGAATGTGGCAAATCTTTCAAAATGTGCATATCTTAAGAAAAAATATAATTTTTAGTTCATGTGTTAATAATACCTGAAAGAAGTCAGAAAATATCAGAATCAAGAACTTGATTTATTTGGTGCTACAGCTTGACGGCTAGTGGAAATAATAGCTACTAACACTAAAGCATCAAGCAAACTCTTTCTCAAGTTTGCTGTTTTTCCAATTTTATATTTGGGCTTTCTCTCCTACAAGTTATGACTTTTTAGCTATAGTTAAATAAAAGAGCAATTTCTAGGAGACCTAAGAACACTGATTTGTTTTTATCTTTGGGACTGCTTTTTACCTTTCAACTCTTAGTTCCATGACTTTACCCTTTTCTCTCTAATAACTCTCTCTTAGAAACTTAGAGTGTTTCTCTATAAGCTTCATGAGGATAGGGCCAAGTCTGTCCCCAAATCCTTAGTGCCTGGATGGGGATAGACATTCAATAACTGACTATGCATGAATGGGGTTAATGAATAATTGAATATTAAGTTGAACTGGCTTTTGGAGGTGGTTACAACTCTCACAAATTCAACTTTTTGAGACAGAAAAATGGGGGGAAAAAGTTGATTCTGGAGGCAAGGGAGCCTAAAAAGTGTGCAAGTTCTGATTTGACTAGACTCAATTAATACCAGTATTGCTAGCAATAAGTATGTGGTGCTGACTTTGTGATCAGTACTATTAAAGCCATTAAACACACACAAATGCAGTTGTTAGTTCCTATATTCCTATAATCTACCCTATATTTATACCTGAAGCTTAAAGTAGTCATTCCAGCTCAGAATTTACTAAGCATTTTGTATGTGCCAAATGCTACACGAGATACTGAGTACATAATTTTTTAAAAATCACCGTTAATAAGGAGTTTAAAACCGGAAGGTATAACAGAAATAGAAACAAAAAACCCAGCATTATATGCAGTCATAAAAGTAAGTACAAGGTAGAGAGGAAGAGCAAGGAGACATTGATGCTATCTTTAAGGGTAGGGGAAAAGTACTGTATGGAAAACAACCTGGGCAAAGTTTTGTTTGAAGATCAATCAGAGCTGCCAGTCAGACACAGTATGGATGAGCAGGCCAGCAATCCAGTGCAGGAGCCAAGTAGCAACAGACACTGAGGAAGAAGCAGCCTCAAACTGGGGCCAGGGGCAGCGACAAGAAGAAGCTGCCAGACTGGAAAATTAGAGAGAGAAAAGAGTGGGAATTGAGAGCTGAGAAAATGGAGAGTTGGAGAGTTGGGAAGAAACCAGATTAGAATGGGTTTTGGAAAACAAGCTAAGGAATTTGGACCTCAGCCTCAGATCAATGAGGGACCACTGAGTTTTAGGCAGGAGAAGGTGAGGAGGTCAATTTTAGTAGGATCATATTGGTTGAAAATACCCTTGATTGCCTCAGGGTTCTGAATTTTCCTTCTCCAGACTCTGGAAGTCTTTACTGCATCACTCAAGCTGGCCCTCAGCTACACTGTTCTGTGCATGTGCAAGTCTTAGTTCTCTAATTCAATTTCACATATCAGGGAGTCATGGCCACTTCTCGAATAGTTTCTGTATTGCCCATGGATTTACCATAATATGCCCAATCCAGCACCTGCATCTAAGACCTTTTTCTTCAATTCTTTACCCCAAAATGCAATCGCCTAATCAACATATTCTCTAGGCTTCCTCACAGATACCACAAAAGCAGCTTTTCAAAAACTTACCTCACCATCCTTCCTCTAAACGCTCCTCTTCCTATGTTCCATTTTTGTTGTTGTTGTTGTTGTTGTTGTTTTGTAAATGGTATCACTATTCACCCAGTTGGCCCAACTCCAGAAACCTGAAAGTCATCCTTGATTCCTCTTCAATTACCTACCAAGTCTTAATGACCTTACTTCTTAAATATCTCCCAAATCCCTCCTCTTCTCCACCCCAGTGCTATCTCTTGGTTAACACCGCTATCATTCACTCTTGTCCCATTCAATCTGTTATCCAGGCTATGGCCAGAACACTGATATCTTTATAAAAGCAGAAAGCTAATCACATCTCTCCCCAGAGCAAAACTCTACAATAATTCCTATTTCCATGAGATAGAGTCCAAAGCCCTTAAAAGGGCTTCAACCCTTCATTAGGAAGCCTAGGATTATCATTTTAGGCTCATGTCTTACCATCCCCACTCCTCCCATTCCACATTCAGGTCATTCTGAAATCCTTCCACTTCCTCCAGTATGTTCTTCATTCCTCTCTTTGTCTCCCTGGTTCACCCCACCCCCACCCATTCCTTACCCATTGTCTTTAATAATTGTTTTTTGAATCATGTCTCCATCATTAAGATTCTTGTTTCCATGAACACAGGATTACATATGTCTGGTTCACTAGACTAAAGAACAAGAGCATCAAAGTTCTATCCTGGTGCCTAGTACAAAGCTGGGTGCATACTAGAGGCTTAATAAATATTTTCTGAATTAACAAATGAATAAATGGTTGGGGCTTATTCTGAGTGACTTCATTATCTTCAGGCTATCACATCAAGGTTCCACTAATCTGCTTGTAATCGGAACAAAAACTTTGACTAAAACAAAATAAATCTATTCTAGAGGTACACACATACACACAAAGTTGGTTAGTGGTACTCTATATCAATAACAATTTCTTCCTTTGTCCTCTCACTTATTACATGATCTATGATTAGACACGTGATATGATTAAAAATATAAATACTTAAATTGCACAATATGCTGAATTAAAAATAAAAGATTAGAATGAGATTTGAGGAAGGGAGTGTGGGCTGGTCTAGCACTCATAGACAAAATCAAGAATTTTCAATACAAAGAATATCAAGAATTTCCTGTACCATACACTTAATATTCTGCTAAAACAGTTGCTATATGTTACCTCCCAAGATGGCCATATAGGAAAAGCTCTGGTCTACAGCTCCCAGCGAGATTGACGCAGAAGATGGGTGATTTCTGCATTTCCAGCTGAGGTACCTGGTTCATCTCATTGGGACTAGTTGGACGGTGGGTGCAGCCCACAGAGGGCAAGCGGACACTGGGTGGGTCATCGCCTCACCCAGGAAGTGCAAGGGGTCAGGGGATTTCCCTTTCCTAGCCAAGGGAAGCAGTGAGTGACTGTACCTGGAGGAGCGGTACACTCCTGCCCAAATACTGTGCTTTGCCCATGGTCTTTGCAACCGACAGACAAGGAGATCCCCTCCCATGCCTGGCTCGGTGGGTCCCATACTCATGGAGCCTTGCTCACTGCTAGTGCAGCAGGCTGAGATCAACGTGGGATGCTGGAGCTTGGCAGGAAGAGGGGCGTCCGCCATTGCTGAAGCTTGAGTAGGCGGTTCTATGCTCACGGTGTAAACAAAGCAGCAGGGAAGCTCGAACTGGGTGGAGCCCGCCACAGCTCAGCAAGGCCTACTGCCTCTCCAGATTCCACCTCTGCGGGCAGGGCATATCTGAACAAAAGGCAGCAGACAGCTTCTCCAGACTTAAACCTCCCTGCCTGACAGCTCTGAAGAGAGCAGTGGTTCTCCCAGCATGGCATTCAAGCTCCAATAATGGGCAGATTGCCTCCTCAAGTGGGTCCCTGACCACCGTGTAGCCTGACTAGGAGACAACTCCCAGTAGGGGCCGACAGACATCTCAAACAGGCGGGTGCCTTCTGGGACGAAGCTTCCAGAGGAAGGATCAGGCAGAAATATTGGCTGTTCTGCAGCTTCCGCTGGTGATACCCAGGAAAACAGCGTCTGGAGTGGACCTCCAGCAAACTCCAAAAGACCTGCAGCTCAGGGGCTTGTCTGTTAGAAGGAAAACTAACAAACAGAAAGGTATAGCATCAACATCAACAAAAAAGACAGATCAATGAAAGAGAAAATTAACAAAGATATCCAGGACTTGAACTCAGCTCTGGACCAAGCTGACCTAATAGACATCTACAGAACTCTCCACCCCAAATCAACAGAACATACATTCTTCTCAGCACCACATTGCACTTATTCTAAAATTGACCAGATAATTCGAAGTAAAACACTCCTCGGCAAATGTAAAAGAACAGAAATCACAACAAATTGTCTCTCAGACCACAGTGCAATCATATTAGAACTCAGGATTAAGAATCTCACTCAAAACCACACAATTACATGGAAATTGAACATCCTGCTCCTGAATGACTACTGGGTAAATAACCAAATGAAGACAGAAATAAAGATGTTATTTGAAATCAATGAGAACAAAGACACAAAGTACCAAAATCTCTCGGACACATTTAAAGCAGTGTGTAGAGGGAAATTTATAGCACTAAATGCCCACAAGAGAAAGCAGGAGAGATCTAAAATTGACACCCTAACATCACAATTAAAAGAACTAGAGAAGCAAGAGCAAACACATCCAAAAGCTAGCAGAAGGCAAGAAATAACTAAGATCAGAGCAGAACTGAATAGAGACACAAAAAACCCTTCAAAAAATCAATGAATCCATTAGATGGTTTTTTGAAAAGATCAACAATATAAATAGACCACTAGCAAGACTAATAAAGAATAAAATTGAGGAGAATCAAATAGATGCAATAAAAAATGAAAAATAAAAATTGATAAAGGGGATATCACCACCTATCCCACAGAAATACAAACTACCATCAGAGAATACTATAAACACCTCTACACAAATAAACTAGAAAATCTAGAAGAAATGGATAAATTCCTCGACACATACATCCTCCCAAGACTAAACCAGGAAGAAGTTGAATCTCTGCATAGATCAGAAACAGACTCTGAAATGGAGACAATAATTAATAGCTTACCAACCAAAAAAAGTCCAGGACCAGATGGATTCACAGCCGAATTCTACCAAAGGTACAAAGAGGAGCTGGTACCATTCCTTCTGAAACTATTCCAATCAATAGAAAAAGAGGGAATCCTCCCTAACTCATTTTATGAGGCCAGCATCATCCTGATACCAAAGCCTGGCAGAGACACAACAAAAAAAGAGAATTTTAGACCAATATCCCTGATGAACATTGATGCGAAAATTGTCAATAAAATACTGGCAAACTGAATCCAGCAGGACATCAAAAAGCTTATCCACCATGATCAAGTGGGCTTCATCCCTGGGATGCAAGGCTGATTCAACATAAGCAAATCAATAAACGTAATCCATCATATAAACAGAACCAATGACAAAAGACACATGATTATCTCAATAGAAGCAGAAAAGGCCTTTGACAAAATTCAACAGCCTTTCATGCTAAAAACTCTCAATAAACTAAACATCAATAGAATGTATCTCAACATAATAAGAGCTATTTATGACACACCTACAGCCAATATCATACTGAATGGGCAAAAACTGGAAGCATTCCCTTTGAAAACTGGCACAAGACAAGGATACCCTCTCTCACTCCTATTCAACATAGTATTGGAAGTTCTGGCCAGGGCAATCAGGCAAGAGAAAGAAATAAAGGGTATTCGATTAGGAAGAGAGGAAGTCAAATTGTCTCTGTTTGCAGATGACTTGATTGTATATTTAAGAAACCCCATCGTCTCAGCCCAAAATCTCCTTCAGCTGATAAGCAACTTCAGCAAAGTATCAGGATACAAAATCAGTGTGCAAAAATCACAAGCATTCCTATACACCAATAACAGACAAACAGAGAGCCAAATCATGAGTGAACTCCCATTCACAATTGGTAAGAGAATAAAATACCTAGGAATCCAACTTACAAGGGATGTGAAGGACCTCTTCAAGGAGAACTACAAACCACTGCTCAAGAAAATAAGAAAGGACACAAACAAACGGAAAAACATTCCAGGCTCATGGATAGGAAGAACCAGTATTGTGAAAATGGCCTTGCTGCCCAAAATAATTTACGTATTCAATGCTTTTCCCATCAAGCTACCACTGGCTTTCTTCACAGAACTGGAAAAAACTACTTTAAACTTCATATGGAACCAAAAAAGAGCCTGCATAGCCACAACAATCCTGGGCAAGAAGAACAAAGCTGGAGGCATCATGCTACCTGACTTCAAACTATACTACAAGGCTACAGTAACCAAAACAGCATGGTACTGGTACCAAAACAGCATGGTACTGGTACCAAAACAGATATGTAGACCAATGGATCTGAACAGAGGCCTCAGAAATAACACCACACATCTACCACCATCTGATCTTTGACAAACCTGACACATAAAAGCAATGGGGAAAAGATTCCCTGTTTAATAAATGGTGTTGGGAAAACTGGCTAGCCACAGGCAGAAAACTGAAACTGGACCCTTTCCTTACACCTTATACAAAAATCAACTGAAGATGGATCAAAGACTTAAACGTAAGACCTAGGACCATAAAAATCCTAGAAGAAAACTTGGGCAATGCCATTCAGGACATAGGCATGGGCAAAGCCTTCATGTCTAAAACACCAAAAGCAATGGCAACAAAAGCCAAAATTGACAAATGGAATCTAATTAAACTAAAGAGCTTCTTCACAGCAAAAGAAACTATCATCAGAGTGAACAGTCAACCTACAGAATGGAAGAAAATTTTTGCAATCTATCCATCTGACAAAGGGCTAATATCCAAAATCTACAAAGGAACTTAAACAAATTTACAAGAAAAAAGCAAACAACCCCATCAAAAATGGGCAAAGGATATGAACAGACACTTCTCAAAAGAAGATATTTATGCAGCCAACAGACATATGAAAAAATGCTTATCATCACTGGTCATTAGAAAAATGCAAATCAAAACCACAATGAGATACCATCTCACACCAGTTAGAATGGCGATCATGAAAAAGTCAGGAAACAATAGATGCTGGAGAGGTTGTGGAAAAATAGAAACGCTTTTACACTCTTGATGGGAGTGTAAATTAGTTCAACCATTGTGGAAGACAATGTGGCAATTCCTCAAGGATCTAGAACTAGAAATACCATTTGACCCAGCAATCCCATTATGGGGCATATACCCAAAGGATTATAAATCAGTCTACAATAAAGACACATGCACACATATTTTTATTGCAGCACTATTCACAATAGCAAAGATGTGGAACCAATCCAAATGTCCATCAGTGATAGACTGGATTAAGAAAATGTGGCATGGCCGGGCACGGTGGCTCACGCTTGTAATCCCAGCACTTTGGGAGGCCGAGGCAGGCGGATCACGAGGTCAGGAGATCGAGACCATGGTGAAACCCCGTCTCTACTAAAAATACAAAAAATTAGCCGGGCGTGGTGGCGGGCGCCTGTAGTCCCAGCTACTCGGAGAGGCTGAGGCAGGAGAATGGCGTGAACCCAGAAGGCGGAGCTTGCAGGCTTGCAGTGAGCCGAGATTGCGCCACTGCACTCCAGCCTGGGCGACAGAGTGAGACTCCATCTCAAAAAAAAAAAGAAAACGTGGCACATATACACCATGGAATACTATGCAGCCATAAAAAAGGATGAGTTCACATCCTTTGCAGGGACATGGATGAAGCTGGAAACCATCATTCTTAGCAAACTATCACAAGATCAGCAAACCAAACACCACATGTTCTCACTCAGAAGTGGGAGTTGAACAATGAGAACACATGGACACAGGGAAGGGAATATCACACACTGGGGCCTGTGGGGGATGAGGGGCTGGGGGGTGGGTAACATTAGGAGAAATACCTAATGTAGGTGACTGGTCGATGGGTGCAGCAAACCACCATGGCACATGTATACCTATGTAACAAAACTGCATGTTCTGCACATGTAACCCAGCACTTAAAGTATAATAAAAAAAAAGTTGCTATAAACAGATAGAGTTCTTGTCCTTTAAGGATCTAGAGTCTTGAATGTAGTCTAAAACAAACATGTGTCAATGTCTTTACCTTTGGGCATCCCAAGATTTACCATCCAAGAGCTATTCCTATTCCAACTGCCAATTGGTGACTATTCCGTGTGAAATTTGCCTTATGTGCTATGAGACAAAAAGAAACAGCCAAGTCTTCTGCACTGCTTTAAACAACATAGCTGTTCTACTGTAAAACACACACGGTCCAGTCTAAAATAGAGCTCAAGCATAACCAAAGAAGTCTTTGTTTGTATAATACATCTGAAGAGTAGCAAAGAGTCAGATAAAACATCCCTTGCCTACATAGTAGGCAAGGCTGGCTCCCAGGCGGGGCTGGCTAATTCCTGCACTATATTAAGTGCTTTCCCAGGGCGTGCCAAGAGGCACATAGACAGAGTGTGCTTGATTACGTTACTTGTTGACTAGGGCCCTGTGGACTCATCAAAGGAAGGAATGCAGCCCAGCACTATGCCAACACCCCTCACCCTAATCAGGGTTCCCACTGGGTTACAGAGGCCCCTCTTAGTGCCAATGAATACTCAGTACATGGGGGGCTTGTTTTAAGAAATTTAAACCCCAGAAAAGATTAAATATCTACCATCAGTCAGGCACCAGACCACATAGTTCAAAGAAACTTGTTTTACTTTAGCCTATGCTATTGAGCAGGAATCTTAACCAGACCTCTTCCTATCCTTAAAATGATAGAAAAATGTATATACACGGCTTATTGCCTCAAGGAGAAAGGTGATATCAGGCTCACCACTGGAATACTCAGGTTCCTGAGAAGGCCAATTTGATAGTAAGACTGGCTGAGAGGTTTCTGAACTGTCACTGCATTCTCAGAGAGACCTGGTAGCCCAGAGAGGTAAAGTGCTAAAGCATCAAACGACCATTCTATCTAAAGATCTCTGGCTCTCTGCCTTAATCTCTTCCTTGATTTGTGTTGGGGTTAAGAAGCTACATTTCAGTTTCCCAAGAAGTAGCAAAGCCATCAAGCCAATGCCAGAACTACTGTAACTCCATCCCTCCCACCTGTATCACTACTCCAGATTTGGTCCAAACCTAGGTTTCAAGCCTAAAATCTTGTAGCAAGATTTTAATTCAGTTGAGACTGTGGAAGAGAAAGCCTAGGAACTGGGCTTAAGTGTCCTAAGACTCTATGACTTACAGGCAGTGAATCATTATGGGATAGACCCCTAAAGTCTGCTACCCACAAGAGTATGCGCAATCCTTCATTGAAATAATCCTGACCTTACTGTGGACTGCCACACTAACAAATGGCCTCCTCTTTAACAAGACTGGCCTGGGCTGTGGTTTTGCACACAGGCCCCTTTCTCCCCAGAGCCTGGCTGGTCTAGATGCCAATGGAGAACAAGTCAGAGGTAAGAAGGGCTTCTCCTTCTTACAACGTCTTACCACAGGACTGTCATGCCTGTATAGAGAGCTGACAGAGATTTGCTAGAGCCAAGAGAAATATGAAAGGTATTTTGATAATCTCAGAAATAAGCCTTATTTAGAATACATGCTACATCTTGGACAACTCTAAGTTAAACCTCAGAGATAAGCCCATATATGGAATAAGCCCATAAGCTGGCACAGGTGAGGATGATTCTTGCCCTGCTGCCACGATTCCAGAGGAGTTACTTTATTTGAACTCACATAAACAAGGTTTGCTGTTGTTGTTTTGTATTTATGGGGAAAACTATTTGTTTAAATTCAAGATACTTGGCACATATGTTGGTCAGAAGAAATCAGTGTGCATTTTAAAGAAACCAAACATGCTGCCAATTCCAAAATAAACACTGTTTTCAGAACAATGACAGAAATTAGCCAGTATACTGTAACTTGTTCAAATATGTTCTAGGCACAAAAGAGTTAAGAGTCTGAGATACATCCATTCATAACTTTACAAAATTCTCCCCATAGATCTGATTAAGACAAAAGGACAAGGAGCAAACAAAGACATATTTTACAATTCTGTTTTACTTCAGTAGACAAGCAGGGAAAAACACAGGAGAGGAGGAGTTCCCCTTGCCTCCATGTAGTAACATTAGTGGCTTCTGGAAGGCATGATCTGAACCACCCAGTTACACCAGCTGTGAGTTAAGAGGTTTTGCTTGTTTAGTAATGTTCTCCAAAGTGAAGTTTCCCACACACTGGTCCATGGACCAGTATCAGAATCACCTGGGAGACTTGTTAAAAGTAAAACTCAGGATCCTACCCTCATCTTGCTGAATTAGCATCCTCAGAACTGTGTTACCTGGCTGAGTTTTTGATAAATTCCCTAATAAACTATAAGGTAAAGTCAGGATTAGGAACTATTACCCTATGCTTTTTGCAGCACTATTCACAATAGCCAAGCTATGGAATCAACCTAAGTGTCCAACAACAGCTGAATGGATAAAGAAAATGTGATATCTATAGACCATGGAATACTATTAATATTCAGCCATAAAAACAATGAAATCCTATCATTCACAGAAAAATAGATGGAACTAGAGTACACTATGTTAAATGAAATAAGCCAGGAACAGAAACTGAAACACCTCATATTCTCACTCATATGTAGGGGGCATAAAGTTTATCTCATAGAAGTCAAAAGTAGGATAAAGAATACTGGGGCTTGGGAAGGGTAAGGGAAGGAAGGGATAGGGAGAGATTTGTTACAGGATACAAAATTACAGCTAGATGGGAGGAGGAAGTTGTACTGTGCTCTATCACTGTAGGATGACTACAGTTAGCAATAATATATATTTCAAATAGCTAGAAAAATGAGGATATTCAATGTTCCCAACCCAAAGAAGTGATAAATGTCTAAGATGATGGATATTCTAATTGCCACGATCTGATCACTACATATTATATGTATTAAAACATCCTTACATATCTCATGAATATGTACAATTATTTTTTTAAAAGAACATGAAAAGATAATGTTTATACTGGGAGAAAATATTTGCAACTCACATATTCCATAAAATACTTGCATACACAATATAAAAAATAAATAAGGTGGTGGAGCTAAGATGGCTGAATAGGAACGGCTCCAGTCTACAGCTCCCAGTGTGAGCGACGCAGAAGACGGGTGATTTCTGCATTTCCAACTGAGGTACTGGGTGCATCTCAGTGGGGAGTGCTGGACAGTGGGTGCAGGACAGTGAGTGCAGCGCACCGAGTGCAAGCTGAAGCAGGGCGAGGCATCAACTCACCCTGGAAGGGGAAGGGGTCAGGGAATTCCCTTTCATAGTCAAAGAAAGGGGCGAAAGACAGCACCTGGAAAATCGGGTCACTCCTACCCTAGTACTGCGCTTTTCCAATGGTCTTAGCAAATCGCACACCAGGAGATTGTATCCCGTTCCTGGCTCAGAGGGTCCTATGCCCACGGAGCCTCATTCATTACTAGCACAGCAGTCTGAGATCAAACTGCAAGGTGGCAGCGAGGCTGGGGAAGGGGCGCCCACCATTGCCAAGGCTTGAGTAGGTAAACAAAGCAGCCAAGAAGCTCCAACTGGGTGGAGCCCACCGCAGCTCAAGGAGGCCTGCCTGCCTCTGTAGACTCCACCTCTTGGGGCAGGGCATAGTCAAACAAAAGGCAGCAGAAACCTCTGCAGACTTAAATGTCCCTGTCTGACAGCTTTGAAAAGAGTAGTGGTTCTCCCAGCACGAAGCTGGACATCCGAGAACGGACAGACTGCCTCCTCAAGTGGGTCCCTGACCCCCGAGTAGCCTAACTGGGAGGCACCCTCCAGTAGGGGCAGACTGACACCTCACATGGCCAAATACTCCTCTGAGACAAAACTTCCAGAGGAACGATGAGGCAGCAACATTTGCTGTTCACCAATATCCGCTGTTCACCAATATCCGCTGTTCTGCAGCCTCCGCTGCTGATTACCCAGGCAAACAGGGTCTGGAGGGGACCTCCAGCAAACTCCAACAGACCTGCAGCTGAGGGTCCTGATTGTTAGAAGGAAAACTAACAAACAGAAAGGACATCCACACCAAAACCCCATCTGGATGTCACCATCATCAAAGACCAAAGGTAGATAAAACCACAAAGATGGGGAAACAATCAGAGCAGAAAAACTGGAAACTCTAAAAATCAGACCACCTCTCTTCCACCAAAGGAATGCAGCTCCTCATCAGCAACGGAACAAAGCTAGATGGAGAATGACTTAGATGAGTTGAGAGAGGAAGGCTGCAGACGATCAAACTACTCCGAGCTAAAGGAGGAAGTTCGAACCAATGGCAAAGAAGTTAAAAACTTTGAAAGAAAATTAGCCGATTGGATAACTAGAATAATCCATGCAGAGAAGTCCTTAAAGCACCTGAGGGAGCTGAAAACCATGGCACAAGAACTAAGTGATGATTGCAGAAGCCTCAGTAGCCAATTCGATCAACTGGAAGAAAGGGTATCAGTGAAGGAAGATCGAATGAATGAAATGAAGCAAGAAGAGAAGTTTAGAGAAAAAAGAATAAAAAGAAATGGACAAAGCCTCCAAGAAAGATGGGACTATGTGAAAAGACCAAATCTACGTCTGATTGGTGTACCTGAGAATGACGGGGAGAATGGAACCAAGTTGGAAAACACTCTGCAGGATGTTATCCAGGAGAACTTACCCAATCTAGCAAGGCAGGCCAACATTCAAATTCAGGAAATACAGAGAACGCCACAAAGATACTCCTCAAGAAGAGCAACTCCAAGACACATAATTGTCAGATTCACCAAAGTTGAAATGAAGGAAAAAAATGTTAAGGGCGGCCAGAGAGAAACGTCAGGTTACCCACAAAGGGAAGCCCATCAGACTAACAGCTGATCTCTCGGCAGAAACTCTACAAGCCAGAAGAGAGTGGGGGCCAATATTCAACATTCGTAAAGAAAAGAATTTTCGACCCAGAATTTCATGTCCAGCCAAACTAAGCTTGATAAGTGAAGGAGAAATAAAATCCCTTACAGAAAAGCAAATGCTGAGAGATTTTGTCACCACCAGGCCTGCCCTAAAGGAGCTCCTAAAGGAAGTGCTAAACATGGAAAGGAACAACCGGTACTAGCCACTGCAAAAACATGCCAAATTGTAAAAACCATCGAGGCTAGGAAGAAACTGCATCAACTAATGAGCAAAATAACCAGCTAACATCATAATGACAGGATCAAATTCACACATAACAATATTAACCTTAAATGTAAATGGGCTAAATGCTCCAATTAAAAGACACAGACTGGCAAATTGGATAAAGAGTCAAGACCCATCAGTGTGCTGTATTCAGGAAACCCATCTCAAGTGCAGAGACATGCATAGGCTCAAAATAAAGGGATGGAGGAAAATCTACCAAGCAAATGAAAAACAAAAAAAGGCAGGGGTTGCATCCTAGTCTCTGATAAAACAGACTTTAAACCAACAAAGATCAAAAGAGACACAGAAGGCGATTACATAAAAGGGATCAATTCAACGAGAAGAGCTAACTATCCTAAATATATATGCACCCAATACAGGAGCACCCAGATACATAAAGCAAGTCCTTAGAGACCTACAAAGAGACTTAGACTCCCACACAGTAATAATGGGAGACTTTAACATTAGACAGATCAATAAGGCAGAAAGTTAACAAAGATATCCAAGAATTGAACTCAGCTCTGCACCAAGTGGACCTAATAGACATCTACAGAACTCTCCACCCCAAATCAACAGAATATATATTCTTTTCAGCACCACACCACACCTATTCCAAAATTGACCACATAGTTGGAAGTAAAGCACTCCTCAGCAAATGTAAAAGAACAGAAATTATAACAAACTGTCTCTCAGACCACAGTGCAATCAAACTAGAACTCAGGATTAAGAAACTCACTCAAAACTGCTCAGCTACATGGAAACAGAATAACCTGCTCCTGAATGACTAGTGGGTACATAACGAAATGAAGGCAGAAATAAAGATGTTCTTTGAAACCAATGAGAACAAAGACACAACATACCAAAATCTCTGGGACACATTCAAAGCAATGTGTAGAGGGAAATTTATAGCACTAAATGCCCACAAGAGAAAGGAGGAAATATCTAAAACTGATACCCTAACATTACAATTAAAAGAACTAGAGAAGCAAGAGCAAACACATTCAAAAGCTAGCAGAAGGCAAGAAATAACTAAGATCACAACAGAACTAAAGGAAATAGAGACACAAAAAACCCTTCAAAAAATCAATGAAACCAGTAGCTGGTATTCTGAAAAGATCAACAAAACTGATAGACTGCTAGCAAGACTAATAAAGATGGAAAGAGAGAAGACTCAAATAAACACAATAAAAAATGATAAAGGGTATATCACCACCTATCCCACAGAAATACAAACTACCATCAGAGAATACTATAAACACCTCTACGCAAATAAACTAGAAAATCTAGAAGAAATGGATAAATTCCTCGACACATACACCCTCCCAAGACTAAACCAGGAAGAAGTTGAATCTCTGAAGAGACCAATAACAGGCTCTGAAATTGAGGCAATAATTAATAGCTTATCAACCAAAAAAGGTCCAGGACCAGATGGATTCACAGCCAAACTCTACCAGAGGTACAAGGAGGAGCTGGTACCATTCCTTCTGAAAATATTCCAATCAATAGAAAAAGAGGGAATCCTCCTTAACACATTTTATGAGGCCAGCATCATCCTGATACACAAGCCTGGCAGAGACACAACAAAGAAAGAGAATTTTAGACCAATATCCCTGATGAACATCGATGCAAAAATCCTCAATAAAATACTGGCAAACTGAATCCAGCAGGACATCAAAAAGCTTATCCACCATAATCAAGTGGGCTTCATCTCTGGGA
Source organism: Hylobates moloch (assembly GCF_009828535.3). Lineage (NCBI taxonomy): Eukaryota > Metazoa > Chordata > Mammalia > Primates > Hylobatidae > Hylobates > Hylobates moloch. Next base: position 54,512,612 of record NW_026652277.1, read on the forward strand.
TGCAAGGCTGGCTCAACATACGAAAATCAATAAATGTAATCCAGCATATAAACAGAACCAAAGACAAAAACCACATGATTATCTCAATAGAAGCAGAAAAGGCCTTTGACAAAATTCAACAGCCCTTCATGCTAAAAACTCTCAATAAATTAGGTATTCATGGGATGTATCGCAAAATAATAAGAGCTATCTATGACAAACCCACAGCCAATATCATACTGAATGGCCCAAAACTGGAAGCATTCCCTTTGAAAACTGGCACAAGACAGGGATGCCCTCTCTCACCACTCCTATTCAACATAGTGTTGGAAGTTCTGGCCAGGGCAATCAGGCAGGAGAAAGACATAAAGGGCATTCAATTAGGAAAAGAGGAAGTCAAATTGTCCCTGTTTGCAGATGACATGATTGTATATCTAGAAAACCCCATTGTCTCAGCCCAAAATATCCTTAAGCTGATTAGCAACTTCAGCAAAGTCTCAGGATACAAAATCAATGTACCAAAATCACAAGCATTCTTGTACACCAATAACAGACAAACAGAGAGCCAAATAATGAGTGAACTCCCATTCACAATTGCTTCAAAGAGAATAAAATACCTAAGAATCCAACTTACAAGGGATGTGAAGGACCTCTTCAAGGAGAACTACAAACCACTGCTCAATGAAATAAAAGAGGATACAAACAAATGGAAGAACATTCCATGCTCATGGATTGGAAGAATCAATATCATGAAAACGGCCATACCGCCCAAGGTAATTTATAGATTCAATGCCATCCCCATCAAGCTACCAATGACTTTCTTCACAGAATTGGAAAAAACTACTTTAAAGTTCATATGGAACCAAAAAAGAGCCCGCATCGCCAAGTTAATCCTAAGCCAAAAGAACAAAGCTGGAGGCATCACACTACCTGACTTCAAACTATACTACAAGGCTACAGTAACCAAAACAGCATGGTACTGGTACCACAACAGAGACATAGATCAATGGAACAGAACAGAGCCCTCAGCAATAATGCCACATATCTACAACTATCTGATCTTTGACAAACCTGACGAAAACAAGCAATGGGGAAAGGATTCCCTATTTAATTAATGGTGATGGGAAAACTGGCTAGCCATATGTAGAAAGCTGAAACTGGATCCCTTCCTTACACCTTATACAAAAATTAATTCAAGATGGATTAAAGACTTACATGTTAGACCTAAAACCATAAAAACCCTAGAAGAAAACCTAGGCAATACCATTCAGGACATAGGCGTGGGCAAGGACTTCATGTCTAAAACACCAAAAGCAATGGCAACAAAAGCCAAAATTGACAAATGGGACCTAATTAAACTAAAAAGCTTCTGCACAGCAAAAGAAACTACCATCAGAGTGCCAGCAGGCAACCTACAGAATGGGAGGAAATTTTTGCAACCTACTCATCTGACAAAGGGCTAATATCCAGAATCTACAATGAACTCAAACAAATTTACAAGAAAAAAACAAACAATCCCATCAAAAAGTGGGCAAAGGATATGAACAGACACTTCTCAAAAGGAGACACTTATGCAGCCAAAAGGCACATGAAAAACTGCTCATCATCACTGGCCATCAGAGAAATGCAAATCAAAACCACAATGAGATACCATCTCACACCAGTTAGAA